>NW_027142430.1:0-370000 GCF_026170545.1 Melanerpes formicivorus
CAGGTTAGGAAAGATGTTGAGCTGCTGGAAGGTGTCCAGAGAAGGGCAAGAAAGCTGGGGAGGGGTCTGGAGCACAGCCCTGTGAGGAGAGGCTGAGGGAGCTGGGGTTGCTTAGCCTGGAGAAGAGGAGGCTCAGGGGAGACCTTCTTGCTCTCTCCAACTCCCTGAAGGGAGGTTGTAGGCAGGTGGGGGTTGGTCTCTTCTCCCAGGCAGCCAGCAGCAGAACAAGAGGACACAGTCTCAAGCTGTGCCAGGGGAGGTTTAGGCTGGAGGTGAGGAGAAAGTTCTTCACTGAGAGAGTTGTTAGCCATTGGGATGTGCTGCCCAGGGAGGTGGTGGAGTCCCCATCCCTGGAGGCATTCAAGAGGGGATTGGATGTGGCACCTGGAGCCATGGTTCAGTTGTCAGGAGGTGTTGGGTGACAGGTTGGACTTGATGATCTCTGAGGTCTTTTCCAACCTTATTGATTCTCTGTTTCTCTGATTATCCAGCTTTTTTTTTGCCCAGGCTAAGAGTGGAGGTTTAGGTTGGATTGTCTGGGGGAGAACAGGGCTGGGGAGGAGCAGCTGAGGGACCTTGGGTTGTTCAGCCTGGAGAAAAGGAGGGGAGACCTTCTGGCTCTCAACTCCCTGAAGGGAGGATGGAGCCAGGTGGGGGTTGGTCTCTTCTCCCTAGTTTCAGGTGGTAGATGCAGAGGCCTGAAACTTTGCCAGGGGAGGGTTAGGTTGGGGATGAGGAACAATTTATTTGCTGCAAGAGTGGTCAGGGATTGGCAGAGGCTGCCCAGTGAGGTGGTGGAGTCCCCACCCCTGGAGGTGCTCAAGAAAGCTGTGGCCATGGCAGCTGGGGCCAGGGTTCAGTGGCCATGGTGGGGTTGGGTTGCTGGCTGGAGTGGATGATCTGGGAGGGCTTTTCCAACCCAAGCAGCTCTGTGAGTCTATGGCCACGTGTAACATCAGTTCATACTGGTGGGTTACAGCAAGTATATTAACACACAGACATTTATCTGGGCAGGTTCTCATGAATATTCATCAGTGATACCTCCTCAGTCTCATTTTTAATAAGAAGCCCTGGAAAAGCAAAGCTTAGCTGTGGGTGACTAAAACATTTGGAGTAACTCTTTCTTTTCTGTAAGCTTGTGGCATGCTGCATGGAAAGGGAATAGAACCCCTGAATGGGTTGGGTTGGAAGGGATCTCTCAAGGTCATCTATCCCAACCCCCCTGCACTCAGCAGGGACATCCCCAACCACAGCAGGTTGCTCAGAGCCCCAGACAACCTCACCTGGGATGGTTTCAGGGATGGGACATCTCCCACCTCTCTGGGCAGCCTGGGACAGGCTCTCACCACCCTCAGCTTAAAAACATTTCCTCCTTCTCTCCATCTAAATCTCCCTCTTTCAGACCAAGCCATCCCCCCTTGGCCTGTCACAACAGGCCCTGCTCAAAAGTCTGTCCCCAGCTTTCTGCTCAGCTCCTTTCAGCACTGCACCCAGAGCAGGTTGCTCAGAGCCACAAACATGGTTGTCAACATCAGTGGAGGTGTTGGCAAGAGCCTGGATGAGGCCCATGGTGCCATGGTTTGGTTGATTGGATGGTGCTGGGGGATAGGTTGGACTTGGTGATCTCTGAGGTCTTTTCCAACCTGGTTAATTCTCTATTATTCTATTCTACCTGAAGGGAGGGTGTAGCCAGGTGGGGGTTGGTCTCTTCTCCCAGGCAGCCAGCAGCAGAACAAGAGGACACAGTCTCAAGCTGTGCCAGGGGAAGTTTAGGCTTGATCTTAGAAGGAAGTTCATCACAGACAGAGAGACTGGCCATTGGAATGGGCTGCCTGGGGAGGTGATGGAGTCAGCATCCCTGGAGGTGTTTAAGAAGAGCCAGGATGAGGCCCTTGGTGCCATGGTTTAGTTGATCAGATAGGGTTGGGTGGGAGGTTGGACTGGATGATCTCTGAGGTCTCTTCCAACCTGGTTGATTCTGTGGTTCTGTCATCACTTAGATTGGAAGAGCTCTCCAAGCTCATCCAGTCCAACCATGAACCCAGCACTGCCAGCTCAGCACTGTACCATGTCCTTCAGCACCACAGCTACACAGCTCTGAAGCCCTTCCAGGGATGGGGACTCCAACACTGCCCTGGGCAGCCTGGGCCAGGCCTTGACAGCCCTCAGGGGGAAGTAATTGTTTCTTATGTCCAATCTAAACCTTCCCTGGTGCATCTTGAGGCCATTTGCTCTTGTGCTGTCACTTGTTCCTTGGGAGAAGAGACCTATCCCCACCTGACTCCCACCTCCTTTCAGGGAGTTGGAGAGAGCCAGAAGGTTTCCCCTCAGCCTCTTTTTTCCAGGCTGAACAGCCCCAGGTGCCTCAGCTCCCCAGAATCTTCACCAACTTTGTTACCCTTCCCTGAACCCACTCCAGCCTCTCAGTGTCCTTCTTGGAGTGAGGGACCCACAGCTTGACCCTAGGGTTCAAGGTGCAGCCTCCCCAGTGCCCAGTCCGGGGTGACTATCCCTGCCCTCCTCCCGTTGGCCACACTCTTGCTGACCCAGGCCGGGATGCTGGTGGCCTTCTTGGCGCCCCTGTGGTTCCTGATCAAGCACTTTCAGCCTCCCCAGGGCCCAGCTCTGCCTCGCAGCATCCTCAGGCTCTGGCAACCCCCCAGAAGCTCCGTTCTCCCCCTCCCTCGGTGCCCCGGGATTCCCGGGCTGCCCAGCGCTCCCCGGGCCGCTCCTGGAAAAGGGAAGGAGAAGAAAGGGAACCCCCGCACCTTCCGCCCCTCTATAAAAGCCGCCGAGGTCCGGCCGGCAGCAGCATCCCTCCCCCGGCAGCGGCATGGAGCGGAACGGTACCGGCAGCAGCGGCAGCCGCGGGCAGGCAGCGCCTCGCCGTGCCCGGCCCTGGCTCTGCAGGCGGCAGAGGGCAGCAAGCTGGCGGCTGCTGCCCCTGCTCTGCCTGGCCTTGGCACTACCCACCCCTGCCCGGGCGCTGCCGCCCCCCCGGCACAACCGGACCCACTGGCTGAGCCACTCTCGGGAGCTGCTGGCGGCTGCCAACGCCTCCCTCCACCGGCTGAAGGTCTGCCAGGGCTTGGGTGGGCAGCGGGGAGTGATGGGGCAGGGGTGGGACCCGGGAGGGTGGTGATAGGTTTGGGGAGAATGATTGGAAGGCAAGAGGGAAGTGATGGAAAAGTGATGGTACCCAGCAGGGTGGTGATGTGTTGGAGGTGGTACCCAGGGAGTCAGTGATGGTACCCAGCAGGGTGCTGATGTGTTGGAGATGGTACCAGGGAGTCAGTGATGGTACCCAGCAGGGTGCTGATGTGTTGGAGATGGTACCAGGGAGTCAGTGATGGTACCCAGCAGGGTGCTGATGTGTTGGAGATGGTACCAGGGAGTCAGTGATGGTACCCAGCAGGGTGGTGATGTGTTGGAGGTGGTACCCAGGGAGTCAGTGATGGTACCCAGCAGGGTGGTGATGTGTTGGAGATGGTACCAGGGAGTCAGTGATGGTACCCAGCAGGGTGGTGATGTGTTGGAGATGGTACCCAGGGAGTCAGTGATGGTACCCAGCAGGGTGGTAATGGTACCGAGGGAGTCAGTGATGGTTCTCAGGAGGGTGGTGATGATGCACAGGGAGTCAGTGCTAGTTCTCAGAAGGGTGGTGATGTGTTGGAGATGGTACCAGGGAGTCAGTGATGGGACAGTGATGGTACCCAGGAAGGTGATGATGTTATCCAGGTGGGGGCCTCCTGGTGATGGGGTGGTGAGGATGGTTGGTACCCAGGAAGGTGATGATGGTACCCTCCTGGTGGTGGGGTGGAGAGGATGGTTGGTACCCAGGAAGGTGATGATGGTACCCTCCTGGTGATGGGGTGGAGAGGATGGTTGGTACCCAGGAAGGTGATGATGGTACCCTCCTGGTGATGGGGTGGAGAGGATGGTTGGTACCCAGGAAGGTGATGATGGTACCCTCCTGGTGATGGGGTGGTGAGGATGGTTGGTACCCAGGAAGGTGATGATGGTACCCTCCTGGTGATGGGGTGGTGAAAGTGTACCAAGCCAGGTAGTAGTAGGACAGGCTTGGTACCCAGGAAGGCAGTGAAGATACTGAGGGAGGCAGCAATAGTACCTGGGTAGGAGGTGATGGGTGGGTGGTAGGCAGTGAGGGGACAATGATGGTACCCAGGCAGGAGCTGATGGAGTGGTGATGGTATTGATCCAGGCAGTGATGAAGCAGTCATGGCACTGAGCCAGCAGGTGATGAAACAGTGGTGGAACTCAGGCAGGCACTGATGGGGCAGTGATGGGTTGCTGAAGGTACCCCAAAGGTTGGATGCGCTCTGTTCCCTCCCTTTAAGACTCAATATCTGCTCTTTGCTTTCCTGCCTCCCCTGACCAAGGCTTTAGGAGAGGTGTTCTCCTCAGCCCTCACAAGCATGCATGTCATCACAGAATCACAGAACTGTCAGGGTTGGAAGGGACCTCAAGGCTCAGCCAGTTCCAACCCCCTGCCATGGGCAGGGACACCTCACACCACAGCAGGTTGCTCACAGCCACAGCCAGCCTGGCTGCAAACACCTCCAGGCAGGAGGCTTCCACCACCTCCCTGGGCAACCTGTGCCAGTCCCTCACCACCCTCATGGGCAACAACTTCTTCCTGGTATCTAATCTAAATGTCCCCTCCTCTAGCTTGGATCCATCCCCCCCAGTCCTATCCCTCCCTGACACCCTCAAAAGTCCCTCCCCACCTTTCTTGGAGCCCTCTGCAGATCCTGGAAGGCCACAAGAAGGTCTCCTGGGAGTCCAGCCTGCACAACCCCAACTCTCTCAGGCTGTCTCCAGAGCAGAGCAGCTCCAGCCCTCTGCTCCTCCTCGTGGCCCTTCTCTGCTATGAGCACTCTCAGGTTTGAGCCCTTTCCCCAAGCCCCGCAGAGCTGGCTCAGCAAATCCTTGCTCGTAACTTGGTCACCTTCTTGTGCTGCTGCTGCTGGGGGGTTTGGTTTGGTGCTGAAGCTTCTTCCCACCATAAAGCAGCACCCTGGCAGCAGTGCCAAGGGGACTTTTCTTTTTCTGCTAAAACTCCTTGTTTCCATTGGAAGCTCCACCTGAGAGACCCAGAAAAACCCCCACCACTGAAGAGGTGCTTTGTGCCCTCCCTGGCACTGGCTCAGGGCAGAAGGTCTGGGGAGATGCCATCATTTAGTTTTCACTTTCAAGAAGTTCTTTTTACATTTAAAACCATAGTGGTGCAAAGCCCTGGATAGAGTTGATGTCTGGAAGAACACCAAATGGACAGAGTCCAAGGGCAGGAGATTGAACACATCCAAGTGCCAGGTGCTGCACTTCGGCCACAACAACCCCAGGCAGAGCTACAGGCTGGGGTCAGAGTGGCTGAGAGCAGCCAGGCAGAGAGGGACCTGGGGGTAGTGGTGGACAGCAGCTGAACGTGAGCCTGCACTGTGCCCAGGAGGCCAAGAAGGCCAAGGGCAGCCTGGCCTGCATCAGGAAGAGTGTGGCCAGCAGGAGCAGGGAAGTCCTTGTGCCCTGTGCTCAGCACTGCTGAGGCCACAGCTTGAGTCCTGTGTCCAGTTCTGGGCTCCTCAGGTCAGGAAAGATGTTGAGCTGCTGGAAGGTGTCCAGAGAAGGGCAAGAAAGCTGGGGAGGGGTCTGGAGCACAGCCCTGTGAGGAGAGGCTGAGGGAGCTGGGGTTGCTTAGCCTGGAGAAGAGGAGGCTCAGGGGAGACCTTCTTGCTCTCTGCACCTCCCTGAAGGGAGGTTGTAGCCAGGTGGGGGTTGGTCTCTTCTGCCAGGCAGCCAGCAGCAGAACAAGAGGACACAGTCTCAAGCTGTGCCAGGGGAGGTTTAGGCTGGATGTTAGGAAGAAATTCTTCCCAGCAAGAGAGTTGTTAGCCACTGGGATGTGCTGCCCAGGGAGGTGGTGGAGTCCCCATCCCTGAAGGTGTTTAGGAAGAGACTGGATGTGACACTTGGTGCCATGGTTTAATTGATTGGACGGTGCTGGGTGATTGGTTGGGCTTGGTGATCTCAAAGGCCTTTTCCCAGCTGCTTAATTCTGTAAGAATATCTTAAAGCAAAGGCTGGCCCTGGTGATCTTGCAGGTCTGTTCCAACCCAAATGCTTCCATGATTCTGCCTAAAATCTCTGCCAAGCCTGAGCTCACTCCCAATAAACCCAACGACCAACCCTTCTCACCTCCCCTTTCCCTCACAGGAGGCTGACACCCTGGGCTTTGAATGTATCCTTGAAGAAATTGATCTTGAAGACATCACCAAGAATCAAACCAACACCATCCAAGCTTGCATAGCTCAGGACCCAGAGGTAAAGGGAAAAAGGGAGAGAGAGAAATTCAGTCTGTATGGACACAGCTCAGGTTTCAGCAGCCTATTGTCATGGCACAGCCACATAATTCACACACACACACACACACACACACACACACACACACACCATCATCCTCATCTCCCCTTTCTTCTTTAATTTGCAGGCTGGAACCTGTCTGGGCCTGGAAAGATCTTCTTTTGATATGGTAAGGAGCTTCCCCAGTGAGCTCCTCTTGGTCCTTGCTCTGTGCTTAAAGCTTTTAGCTCTTCATGCTTTTGCCTTTTGCAGAGCCAGTGCCTGCAGGGCATCTATGAAGATCTGAAAGCCTACAGGGCAAAGCTGAAGAACCTCAGTGATCAAAAGCTGCTGGCAACTATTGATGATATGATGAGGGTAAGCGTTGCTGTCCTTCCTTGCTGCTGCTTGAGGTTCAACAAGGCCAAGTGTTGGTTCCTGCACTTGGGTCACAACACCCCCAGGAGAGCTCCAGGCTTGGGGCAGAGTGGCTGGAAACTGCCCAGTGGAAAAGGACAAGGGGAGGTTGGTTGACAGCAGCTGAAGATGAGCCAGGGCATGTCCAGGTGGTCAAGAAAGCCACCAGCAGCCTGGCTGGGACAAGCAATGGTGTGGCCAGCAGGAGCAGGGCGGGGATTGTCCCCGTGTGCTAGGCACTGCTGAGGCCAGACATGGAATCCTGGGTTCAAGTCTGGGCCCTTCACTCTAAGAAAGACATTGAGGGGCTGGAGCTGGTCCAGAGAGGGGAATGAAGCTGGGGAGGGGTCTGGAGAACAGGGCTGGTCAGGAGCAGCTGAGGGAGTTGGGGTTGTACAGCCTGGAGAAGAGGCTGAGGGAACACCTTCTGGGTCTCTGTAACTCCCTGGCAGGAGGCTGGAGCCAGGTTGGGGTTGGGCTCTTCATTGAACATATCAAATTTCTCATTTAGGAGAACACATCCTAGTGTCTAAGTCTTGTCAGTTGTTATCAGGGGGCAAAAAGCATGAACTACAACTACCTGAAGAGAGGTTGTAGCAAGGTGGGGGCTGGTCTATTCTCCCAGGCACCCAGCAGCAGAACAAGAGGACACAGTCTCAAGCTGGGCCAGGGGAGGTTTAGGCTGGACATGAGGAGAAAGTTCTTCCCAGCAAGAGAGATTGGCCACTGGGATGTGCTGCCCAGGGAGGTGGTGGAGTCAGCATCCCTGGAGGTGTTCAAGAGGGGATTGGATGGTGTTAGGTATTAGGACATAGGTTGGGCTTGATGATCTCTGAGGTGTTTTCCAGCCTGGTTGATGCTATGATTCTAAAGGGGTTCTGTTTTCTCCAATCTCTGGGATGGTTTCCAACACACTTTCCTCCCTCCAAGGCCCTGAAGCCCCGCAGCAGCATCCCACAGACATCAGTGAGTGCAGGGCAAATGTCCTTCAAGGAGAGGATGAAGCTCTGCAGCATCTTCCATGCCTTCCACATCCGCACGGTCACCATCAACAGGGTGATGAACCACCTCAGCTCTCCAGAGAGCGCCCTCTGAGCCCTCCGGACAGCGCCCTCTGAGCCCTCCAGAGAGCGCCCTCTGAGCCCTCCAGAGAGATCCCTCTCAGCCCTCCAGACACCTCCCTCTGAGCCCTCCAGACAGCTCCCTCTGAGCCCTCCAGAGAGCTCCCTCTCAGCCCTCTGGAGAGCTCCCTCTGAGCCCTCCAGAGAGCTCCCTCTCAGCCCTCCGGAGAGCTCCCTCCGAGCCCTCCGGACAGCTCCCTCCGAGCCCTCCGGACAGCTCCCTCCGAGCCCTCCAGAGAGCTCCCTCTCAGCCCTCCGGAGAGCTCCCTCTCAGCCCTCCGGAGAGCTCCCTCTGAGCCCTCCGGAGAGCTCCCTCTGAGCCCTCCAGAGAGCTCCCTCTGAGCCCTCCGGACAGCTCCCTCCGAGCCCTCCGGACAGCTCCCTCCGAGCCCTCCGGACAGCTCCCTCCGAGCCCTCCAGAGAGCTCCCTCCGAGCCCTCCAGACAGCTCCCTCCGAGCCCTCCGGACAGCTCCCTCCGAGCCCTCCGGACAGCTCCCTCCGAGCCCTCCGGACAGCTCCCTCCGAGCCCTCCAGAGAGCTCCCTCCGAGCCCTCCAGACAGCTCCCTCCGAGCCCTCCAGACAGCTCCCTCCGAGCCCTCCGGACAGCTCCCTCCGAGCCCTCCGGACAGCTCCCTCTGAGCCCTCCAGAGAGCTCCCTCTCAGCCCGCCGGAGAGCTCCCTCTCAGCCCTCCGGAGAGCTCCCTCTGAGCCCTCCAGAGAGCTCCCTCTGAGCCCTCCGGACAGCTCCCTCCGAGCCCTCCGGACAGCTCCCTCCGAGCCCTCCAGAGAGCTCCCTCTGAGCCCTCCAGACAGCTCCCTCCGAGCCCTCCAGACAGCTCCCTCCGAGCCCTCCGGACAGCTCCCTCCGAGCCCTCCGGACAGCTCCCTCTGAGCCCTCCAGAGAGCTCCCTCTCAGCCCTCCGGAGAGCTCCCTCTCAGCCCTCCGGAGAGCTCCCTCTGAGCCCTCCAGAGAGCTCCCTCTGAGCCCTCCGGACAGCTCCCTCCGAGCCCTCCGGACAGCTCCCTCCGAGCCCTCCAGAGAGCTCCCTCTGAGCCCTCCAGACAGCTCCCTCCGAGCCCTCCAGACAGCTCCCTCCGAGCCCTCCGGACAGCTCCCTCCGAGCCCTCCGGACAGCTCCCTCTGAGCCCTCCGGACAGCTCCCTCCGAGCCCTCCGGACAGCTCCCTCTGAGCCCTCCAGAGAGCTCCCTCTCAGCCCGCCGGAGAGCTCCCTCTGAGCCCTCCGGAGAGCTCCCTCTCAGCCCTCCGGAGAGCTCCCTCTGAGCCCTCCGGAGAGCTCCCTCTGAGCCCTCCGGAGAGCTCCCTCTCAGCCCGCCGGACAGCTCCCTCTCAGCCCTCCGGAGAGCTCCCTCTTAGCCCGCCGGAGAGCTCCCTCTCAGCCCTCCAGAGAGCTCCCTCTGAGCCCTCCGGACAGCTCCCTCCGAGACCTCCGGACAGCTCCCTCCGAGCCCTCCGGACAGCTCCCTCCGAGCCCTCCAGACAGCTCCCTCCGAGCCCTCCGGACAGCTCCCTCCGAGCCCTCTGGACAGCTCCCTCCGAGCCCTCCGGACAGCTCCCTCCGAGCCCTCTGGACAGCTCCCTCCGAGCCCTCCGGACAGCTCCCTCCGAGGCCTCTGGCCCTCTACAACCCTGGGTAGATCTTTGACCTGTGGAGAAAAAACAAAACCCAGTAGCAGAGTCTGAACCCTGTGAGGTGTTTCGGGGCTTTGATGGATCCAGCACTTGATCTTTCATGGAGTGCCTTAAAAATGATGTTGCAGCCTTTGGAGGTCTCAGGTTGAACTTCTAGGAGATAAACCATACCCTGTTCTCAAGCCACCCCCCAGCTACTCCACTGGAATTGCTCTCCAAGCTCTTCTTTCTTCAGCTGCAATTGTCAGGAAAGGAAACTGATGTGTAACAAGGAATTTATTTATGAGGACATTCCTTATTTATTCTATTTATTGCCTAAGAAAGTGGAAGTTTACATTAAAATAAACCCCACAAACCCAACTGTAAGTGTGGTGACTTTTTGGCTCTTCTTTGAGGTATCAAATGGATCCACAGGACCATGGAATGGTTTGGGTAGGAAAATACCTTTAAGGCCACCCAGTCCAAGCATTAACCCAGCACTGGCAGCTCACCACTAAACCCTGGCCTTCAGCACCACATCTCCACAGCTCTGAAACCCCTCAAGGGATGGAGACTCCACCACA
Source organism: Melanerpes formicivorus (assembly GCF_026170545.1). Classification (NCBI taxonomy): domain Eukaryota; kingdom Metazoa; phylum Chordata; class Aves; order Piciformes; family Picidae; genus Melanerpes; species Melanerpes formicivorus. Next base: position 10,113 of record NW_027142430.1, read on the forward strand.
AGGGCAGCCTTGACAACCCTTAGGGGGAAGAAATTGTTCCTCATGTCCAACCTAAACCTCCCCTGGGGCAATTTGAGCGTCCTCTGAGCCCTCCAGAGAGCTCCCTCTAAGGCCATTTCCTCTTGTCCTACTGCTTGCTACTTGGGAGAAGAGCCCAATCCCCACCTGGTTCCAGCCTCCTTTCAGGGAGATATCAAGAGCCAGAAGGTCTCCCCTCAGCCTCCTTCTCTCCAGGCTGAACAACCTCAGCTGCTCCTCACCAGACCTGTGGAGATGCAATGATGTGGTACCAATGGTGCCTTTAAACCACTTTGAAGATGCTGACATGTAGAAGTGCCCCAGAGCAACACCCAGCACTGGTATCCCATGTTAGAGCCCTGTGTCCACCTCACTGCTCACTTCAGACATGTTTCTCCTGGCTGCTCTCCCAGACTCAGCACCCAAAGCAACCTGCTCAGCTTCACCCTCATTTCCAGGCATGCTCCAGCTGCTTGCAGTTCCTGAGGTGAAATTCTTCCCCATGAGGGTGGTGAGAGCCTGGCACAGGTTGCCCAGGGAGGTGGTGGAAGCCTCCTGCCTGGAGGTGTTTGCAGCCAGGCTGGCTGTGGCTGTGAGCAATCTGCTGTAGTGTGAGGTGTCCCTGCCCATGGCAGGGGGCTGGGAACTGGCTGAGCCTTGAGGTCTCTTCCAGCCCTGACAAGTCTGTGATCCGGAATCATGGTCCCAACAAAAGTAGTGGCTGAATTCTTTTGTTGCAGGGGTGATGCTAAACTTGGAAGGCCAGGAGGGATGCTGGGATGATTCTCTTCCCAGATCCTGTTACAGTACCTAAGCCAACCCAGATGAAGCTCTCCATCCTCATCAGTGGGAGAGTTGTGACCTTGGCCATGTCCCAGCCAGCTTCCATGCTGCCTCCACTGCCCATCAGCATTCTGCTCTTCACAGAATCATGGAATGGTCTGGGCCAGAAGGGAGCTCCAAAGCTCATCCAGTCCAACCCCCTGCACTCAGCAGGGACATCCCCAGCTAGCTCAGGTTGCCCAGAGCCCTGTCCAGCCTCACCTGGAATATCTCCAGGGATGGAGCCTCAACCACCTCCCTGGGCAACCTGTTGCAGTGTTCCAGCAGCCTCCTGGTGTAGAACTTGTTCCTCCCAGCCAATCTCAATCTGCTCTGCTCTGGTTTGAAGCCATAGCCCTTGGGCCTGTCCCTGCAAACAGACTCTCTGCAGCCTTACTGTAGCCCCCTTCAGGTACTGGCAGCTGCTCTGAAGTCTCCCTAGAGCATCTTCTTCTCCAGGCTGAACAGAGCTGCCAATCAGAAAGGGACCAGGGGGTGCTGATTGACAGCCACCTAAACATGAGCCCAGGTGTGCCCAGGTGGCTAAGAAGGCCAAGGGCATCCTGGCCTGCATCAGGAAGAGTGTGGCCAACAGAAGCAGGGAGGTCATTGTGCCCTGTGCTCAGCACTGCTGAGGCCACACCTTGAGTCCTGTGTCCAGTTCTGGGCTCCTCAGCTTAAGAAGGTCTGATACTGTGATACCCCCAGCTCCCTCAGCCTGTGCTCATAGCAGAGCCGCTCCCATCCCTTGATCATTTTTGTGTCCCTCCTCTGGACCCTCTCCATCAGGTCCAGGTCCTTCCTGTCTCAGCAGAGCAGAGCCAAGTGTCACAATCACAGAATAACCAAGGTTGGAAGAGACCTCAAGGATCATCGAGTCCAACTTGTCACCACAGACCTCATGACTAGACCATGGGACCAAGTGCCACATCCAACCCCCTCTTGGGATTGGGATCCTCCAGGGATGTTGGCTCCACCACCTCCCTGGGCAGCACATCCCAATGGATAAGAACCCTCTCTGGGAAGAACTTTCTCCTCACCTCCAGCCTAAACCTCCTCTGGCACAGCTTGAGACTGTGTCCTCTTGTTCTGCTGCTGGCTGCCTGGGAGAAGAGACCAATCCCCTCCTGGCTCCAACCTCCCTTCAGGGAGGTGCAGAGAGCAAGAAGGTCTCCCCTGAGCCTCCTCTTCTCCAGGCTAAGCAACCCCAGCTCCCTCAGCCTCTCCTCACAGGGCTGTGCTCCAGACCCCTCCCCAGCTTTGCTGCCCTTCTCTGGACACCTTCAAGTGTCTCAATGTCCTTAAATTGAGGGGCCCAGAACTGGACAGGGCAGCCCCAGAGGGGAGCTGAGCAATGCTCAGCAAGAGACAAAGGAGCTGTGGGGGGCAAGAGGCTGGGGCCAGGCTCTGCTCAGTGGTGCCCAGGGACAGGAGAAGGGGCAGTGGGCACAAAGTGGAGCCCAGGAGGTTCCATGTGAAGAGGAGGAGAAAGTTGTTTGGTGTGAGGGTGCTGGAGGCCTGGAGCAGGCTGCCCAGAGAGGTTGTGGAGTCTCCTGGTGTGGAGAGCTTCCAACCCCCCCTGGGCACTGTGCTGCTGGGCAAGCTGCTGTGGGTGCCCTGCTGGAGCAGGGGGTTGGACTGGGTGAGCTCCAGAGGTCCCTTCCAATGCCACCATGCTGGGATCCTGTGAGGGCTACAACAAGCAGCTTCATACCAAGGCAGGAAGGCTGCAGGAAGGGATGGGAGAAGCAGAGCACATCCTGGAGCATGAGCAGCATCCTGCTTCCTGAAGGCACTAACATCCTTCACCCTTCATCATCTCACCTCATGCATCCATCCCACTCCTGTTACACCCTGCTAAGGTGACCCATGCCAACCCTTCAGCTCCTGATAACCACTAGAGCAGGGGGTTTGGACTGGGTGACCCCCAGGGGTCCCTTCCAGCCCTCCCCATGCTGGGGTTCAGGGATTCTTTCCAAAGCCTTTCCAGTTGTGCAGTACAGAGCCAGATGAGAGAGGCTGTGGCTTCTCCCATTTTAGTTGTAAGCAGCTGGTTCTAGTCCAGATGGAAAGAGACAAATCCCTCAAGTAAAAAGGTATCAAATGTTTATAAAACAAACCAAAATATAAAAGCTAAAAAGTAATAAAAAAAATATTAAATTATACAACACAACAAAATCCTCTCAGAAGAATTGAGACAGAACAGAGCAAAGAAGAGTTACTCCCAGGGAACCTCCCCAGCTGCCTGCAGTTCCTACTGGTGCTCCCAGGAAACCAGTCCTTGGGGGTGTAGGAAACAGGACCACAGGCAGGGAGGGGAGGAAAGGACCACGGGCGGGGGGGGAAGAAAGGACCACAGGCAGGGAGGGGAAGAAAGGACCACGGGCAGGGAGGGGAAGAAAGGACCACGGGCAGGGAGGGGAAGAAAGGACCACGGGCAGGGAGGGGAAGAAAGGACCACGGGCAGGGAGGGGAGGAAAGGACCACAGGCAGGGAGGGGAGGAAAGGACCACAGGCAGGGAGGGGAAGAAAGGACCACAGGCAGGGGGGGAGGAAAGGACCACAGGCAGGGAGGGGAAGAAAGGACCACGGGCAGGGAGGGGGAAGAAAGGACCACAGGCAGGGAGGGGAAGAAAGGACCACGGGCAGGGAGGGGGAAGAAAGGACCACGGGCAGGGGGGGAGGAAAGGACCACAGGCAGGGAGGGGAAGAAAGGACCACAGGCAGGGAGGGGAAGAAAGGACCACAGGCAGGGAGGGGAGGAAAGGACCACGGGCAGGGAGGGGAAGAAAGGACCACAGGCAGGGAGGGGGAAGAAAGGACCACAGGCAGGGGGGGGAAGAAAGGACCACAGGCAGGGGGGGGGAAGAAAGGACCACAGGCAGGGGGGGGAAGAAAGGACCACAGGCAGGGGGGGGAAGAAAGGACCACAGGCAGGGGGGGGGAAGAAAGGACCACAGGCAGGGGGGGGAAGAAAGGACCACAGGCAGGGAGGGGAGGAAAGGGAAAGGACCACGGGCAGGGAGGGGAAGAAAGGACCACGGGCAGGGAGGGGAGGAAAGGACCACGGGCAGGGAGGGGAGGAAAGGACCACAGGCAGGGGGGGGAAGAAAGGACCACGGGCAGGGGGGGGGAGGAAAGGACCACGGGCAGGGAGGGGAGGAAAGGACCACAGGCAAGGCAGGGGGGGGAATGTCCACAGGTCTGTACAGTCATTGTGTCCATAACCAGTGATCACACAAAAGGAATGCCCCTGCACATTGAGGGCTGTCCTTCCCTGAATTATCTGTGCCAAACACAAAGTACCTCATGATTCGGGCAGGTCGGGCTTGCTTTGGAAGGGGGTGAAAAGCTTCCACCTAGCTTGTCACCCTCTCTTTCCCTGATGCAAATAAAACCATTAGTAGGCAGCCAGCAGGTCCCTGAAGCAGGCAGAGTGGCTTCTTCCAGTGGTCATCCCTTGGGGGTCCGGCTCAAAGCAAGGCAAAGCAGGCATGGGGCTGCCTGACGCGCCCAGCACGGCGCTGCCGGCCACGGCAGCGGATCCACCACCTGAGTCGTGGCTCCTGGAAGCCTGGGGGGTGCTATTTCCACACCAAAGTTTGTGCACATCTCTGGTCTAAAGTTTCTCTGAGCGCTGGGGTCTGCCACCTCGCATCCTGAAGGCCGGTGAGAGCCCAGGGAAGCAGCTGCAGCAGAGCACAGAGGTGAGGAAGCTCCCAACGCCCTTCGGCCGCTGCGGCTGGGCCAGCTCAGCAGCCAGCAGAGAACCCTGCAGAAAGGAACAGCACAAACACAGAAGGGGTTACCTGACCTCTGGAAGTCGCTGCGATGTTCAGCTTGGATGATAAAGGTATTAAAAACCAAGGAGACAGCTTGAGGCTATGGGCAGAGAAGATACAGAATCAACCAGGTTGGAAAAGACCTTTGAGGTCACCAAGCCCAACCAATCACCCAGCACCATCCAGTCAACTAAACCATGGCACCAAGGGCCTCATCCAGGCTCTTCTTAAACACCTCCAGGGATGGGGACTCCCAGCTTCCTGGGCAGCACATTCCAATGGCCAGTTCCTCTTTCTGGGAAGAACTTTCTCTTCTTCTCACCTCCAGCCTAAACCTCCCCTGGCACAGCTTGAGACTGTGTCCTCTTGTTCTGCTGCTGGCTGCCTGGGAGAAGAGACCAACCCCCACCTGGCTACAACCTCCCTTCAGGGAGTTGCAGAGAGCAAGAAGGTCTCCCCTGAGCCTCCTCTTCTCCAGGCTAAGCAACCCCAGCTCCCTCAGCCTCTCCTCACAGGGCTGTGCTCCAGACCCCTCCCCAGCTTTCTTGCCCTTCTCTGGACACCTTCCAGCAGCTCAACATCTTTCCTAACCTGAGGAGCCCAGAGCTGGACACAGGACTCAAGGTGTGGCCTCAGCAGTGCTGAGCACAGGGCACAATGACCTCCCTGCTCCTGCTGGCCACACTCTTCCTGATGCAGGCCAGGATGCCCTTGGCCTTCTTGGCCCCCTGGGCACACTGCAGGCTCATGTTCAACTGCTGTTCACCACTACCCCCAGGTCCCTTTCTGCCTGGCAGAAGTTTGTAAGGGGAGGGAAGTTTGGAAGGGATGTTTGTGATGATTGGGCAAGGGAGAGAGCACCAGCAGCTCTCTTGGAAACCAGGTTAGGGAGAATTAAGAAAGAGCAGAGTTTTGCCTGTTCCAGACAAAAAGTCATCTGTTTCTCGAGGAAGGTTCTCCTTGGCTGGCCTGGGCTCCTTGGCCTTGGCTGTTCAACTCACTGAACAACTTTGGTTGGCAGAGGGTGAACCAAACATGAGGAGGCTCTCAGAAATGAGTGGGAGCTGCAGTGAGGAAATAGATACACACACATGGGTCTGCAGAATGGCACCACTGAAGCATCCATTAGGGAAAGCTGTTAGTTCCTAAAACACAAACAAAGCCCAAGCATCTCTTGAGGACTTGCAGAGAGCAGCAAGAAATCTGCTTGGCCCTAACAAGGCCACAGCTGGACTCCTGGGTCCAGGTCTGGGTTCCCCAGCTCAAGAGAGTCAGGGAACTGCTGGAGAGAGCACAGGGGAGGCTGCAGAGATGCTGAGGGGCCTGGAGCAGTTCTGGGAGCAGCAAAGGCTGAGAGCCCTGGGGCTGAGAGCCTGCAGAAGAGCAGCCCCAGAAGGGAGCTGAGCAATGCTCAGCAAGAGACAAAGGAGCTGTGGGAGGCAAGAGGCTGGGGCCAGGTTCTGCTCAGTGGTGCCCAGGGACAGGAGAAGGGGCAGTGGGCACAAAGTGGACCCCAGGAGGTTCCATGTGAAGAGGAGGAGAAAGTTGTTTGGTGTGAGGGTGCTGGAGGCCTGGAGCAGGCTGCCCAGAGAGGTTGTGGAGTCTCCTGGTGTGGAGAGCTTGCAACCCCCCCTGGGCACTGCGCTGCTGGGCAAGCTGCTGTGGGTTGGGCTGGATGATCTCCAGAGATTCCTTCCATCTCCACCATGCTGGGAGTCTGTGAAGAATTGGCTGGGGTATATCCAACTGATTTTCGCAGCTAAACTGTCCAGGTCATGCTGAGAGAACTCTCACCACAGTCAGTGCAAAAGTTTCATGCCTTTTATATCAGTTTTTGTAGCATAAAAGCATCAAATCATTTCAGTTAGAAAACACCTCTAAGATCATTGAGTCCAGCCATCATCCCAGCACTGGAAAGTCATTGCTAATACCATAGAATGGGTTGGGTTGGAAGGGACCTTCAAGATCATCCAGTTCCAAGCCCCCTGCCATGGGCAGGGACACCTCCCACCACCCCAGGTTCCTCATCCAACCTGGCCTTGAACACCTCCAGGGAGGGGACATCCTCAGCCTCCCTGGGCAACCTGTGCCAGTGTCTCTCCACCCTCCCTGGAAAGAATGTCTTCCTAATCTCCTGTCTCAATCTGCCCTCCTCAGGCTTCAATCCATTCCCCCTTGTCCTATCACTACAGGGCTTTGCAAAAAAGTCCCTCCCAGCTTACTTGTAGCCCCACTCTGGTACTGGAATCATAGAATGGTCCAGCCTGGCAGGGAGCTCCAAAGCTCATCCAGTCTAATCCCCCTGCACTCAGGAGGGGGATCCCCAACTAGCTCAGGTTGCCCAGAGCCCTGTCCAGCCTCACCTGGAATATCTCCAGGGATGGAGCCTCAACCACCTCCCTGGGCAACCTGTTGCAGTGTTACAGCAGCCTCCTGGTGTAGAGCTTGTTCCTCACATCCAATCTCAGTCTGCTCTGCTCTAGTTTGAAGCCATTGCCCCTGGTCCTGTCAACTTGGAAGGCTGCTCTAAGGTCTGAAGAGAGCCAGCTTTAGTTTAGGAAAGATGTTGAGTTGCTGGGAGGTGTCCAGAGAAGAGCAAAAAAGCTGGGGAGGGGTCTGGAGCACAGCCCTGGGAGGAGAGGCTGAGGGAGCTGGGGTTGCTTAGCCTGGAGAAGAGGAGGCTCAGGGGAGACCTTCTTGCTCTCTGCAACTCCCTGAAGGGAGGTTGTAGCCAGGTGGGGGTTGGTCTCTTCTCCCAGGCAGCCAGCCCCAGAACAAGAGGACACAGTCTCAAGCTGTGCCAGGGGAGGTTTAGGCTGGAGGTGAGGAGAAAGATCTTCCCAGAAAGAGTAATTGGCCATTGGAATGTGCTGCCCAGGGAGGTGGTGGAGTCCCCATCCCTGGAGGTGTTCAGGAGGAGACTTGATAGGGTGCTTGGTGCCATGGGTTAGTTGATCAGATGGTGTTGGGTGAGAGGTTGGACTCGGTGATCTCTGAGGTCTTTTCCTACCTGGTTAATTCTCTTCTCTTCTAGTCTAGTCTAGTCTGGTCTAACTTTGGCCTGTGTAGGAATGCAAGCACCAGGTTCCTGGTGAGCTTTCTGAGATGAACTCTCAGGCTACCTCTGCAGCATGCTGATGTCCCCAAAGCAAGCAGCATGGAGGTGCTACCTTGCAGGGCCTGGAGGATCTCATAGGATGCTTTGTCACGGAGGCTCCGGTACAGAGCTTCTGCTGTCCCCTCGCTTTGTTCTCTGTCTCTCCACTTGCTTAACACCAGGAATTTCTGCATATTAACTTCTTCCTCTGTTTCCTGAATCTGCTCAATGTCTTTCATTTCCATCTGAAGACACTCAATGGCAATCTCTCTCCACTGCCTTCCAAACAACTTGGCGATCACCATCAGCTGCTGGTCTGTCAGGTTCTTTGTTTCAGCTCCATCTGAAAAGACACAGGGCAGAAATAAGAGAGCTAACATCACTCTTCTCATTAAACCTCTAACCCAGTTCCACTGCTACCTCTGTCTGTGGCCTAGGGACATGGGATAAAGGTTTTATTAAGATGATTCATGGAGTTACAGAGGGCATCACTGAGCCTATGCAGCAAGGTCAGAGCCAAGCACTGGAGAACAGCAGCTGAAGGACCAAGAAGCCCAGCTCATGAAGAGGACAGCATCCAGGAGGGCCACAAAGCTGAGCAGAAAGCTGGAGCATCTCTCCTACAAGGACAGGATGAGAGAGCAGGGGCTGTTCAGCCTGGAGAAGAGGAGGCACCAGGGAGACCTTCTGGTGGCCTTTCAATACCTAAAGGGGTTGATCAGAAAGCTGGGGACAGGCTTTTGAGCAGGGCCTGTTGTGACAGGACAGGGGGGGATGGTGTGAACTGAAAGAGGGAGAGGCAGGCTAGAGAGAAGAGAGGAATTTTTGACACTGAGGATGATGAGACCCTAGCCCAGGCTGCCCAGAGAGGTGGTAGAAGCCACATCCCTGGAAGCATTCCAGGTCAGGCTGTTGGGGATGTGGTGGAGTCACCATCACTGGAGGTGTTTAGGAAGAGACTGGATGGGGTGCTTGGTGCCATGGTTTAGTTGATTAGGTGGTGTTGGGTGATAGGTTGGATGCAATGATCTCAAAGGTCTCTTCCAACCTGGTTTATTCTATTCTGTGCTCTGAGCAACCTGCTCTGGTAGTCCTTGCTCACTGCAAGAGGGTTGGACTAGATGAGCTTGAAAGGTCCCTTCCAACCCAAGCCAGCCTGTGATTCATTAAAACCTCCCTCAAAACCAGCCAGGGTTGCCCAGACTTAGAAGACAATCCCAGTTTAGCTGAGCTGAGGCAGTTTCCTGGCTGCTTTATCCCCCATTTACTTAATGGATAGCAAACACTGCACTCAAACACACAAATGGAGGGGCAAGTTCCAGGTAGAATCACAGCATGATTGGGCTTGGAATGGACCTCTGGAGATCATTTAGCCCACCCCCTGCTGGCAGAGTAAGCTGCACACCTACAAGAGCAGCCTTTCCTCCTCCTGCACTTCATGCTCAGATTGGTAGAAGTCTTTAGAAAATGTGAGCTCAGGTTCAGGTCACAAGGCCACAGGATCCCAGGGTGTTAGGGGCTGGAAGGGAACTCCAGAGACTATTGATTCCAACCCCCCTGCCAGAGCAGAGCCATAGAATCCAGCACAGGTCACATAGGAATGCATCTAAGACAGGGCTGGAAAGGCTCCAGAGAAGGAGACTCCACAACCTCTCTGGGCAGCCTGCTCCAGGCCTCTGGGACCCTCACAGGGAAGAAGTTCCTCCTCATGTTCAGCTGGAACCTCCTGTGCTGCAGTTTCCATCCATTGCCTCTTGTCCTACCCCAGGGCACAACTGAGCAGAGCCTGTCCCTGTCCCTTCCTTCCTGACCCCCAGCCCTCAGCTATTGATAGACATTGATCAGATCCCTCTCAGCCTTCTCCTCTCCAGACTGAACAGCCCCAGGGCTCTCAGCCTCTCCTCCCCAGGCAGTGCTGCAGTCCCTTCAGCAGCCTTGGAGCCCTCCCTTGGACTCTCTCCAGCAGATCCCTGTCCCTCCTGAACTGGGCAGCCCAGAGCTGGATGCAATATTGCAGGTGAGGTCTCAGCAGGGCAGAGCAGAGGGGGAGGAGAACCTCCCTGGCTGTGCTGGCCACACTCCTCTGACTGCAGCCCAGGACCCCCTTGGCCTTCTTGGCCCCCAGGGCACATTGCTGTCCCATGCAGAGCTTGCTGCCCACCAGCACTCCCAGCTCCTTCTCCTTGGGGCTGCTCTCCAGCAGATCCCCTCCCAGCCTGTGCTGCTGCAGTTGATTCTTCCTGCCCAGCTGCAGGACTCTGCTCTCATCCTTCTTGACCCTCCTTAGGTTCCTCTGTGCCCAGCTCTCAGCCTGCCCAAGTCTCTGAATGGCCTCACAGCCTTCAGGTGTCTCAGCCAAGCCTCCCAGTTTGGTGTCCTCAGCAAACCTGCTGAGCAGACTCTGTCTCTGTCCCCTCAGCAGTGTCAATGAGGAAGATGTTAGACAGGACAGGACCCAGCACTGATCCCTGGGGGACTCCACTGCTCACAGCTCTCCAGCTGGACCTGGCACCACTGCCCCCCACTCTTTACACTCCATTGTGTCACCAGTTCCTGATCCCTCTCACTGTCTGCTCTCTGTCCCACACCTCCTGAGCTTGCCCTCAAGTAATTGCTCACAGGGTTGTTAATTGCTTACTAAAAGGCAGGGACTGATTGCTCCTTGCAGCAAAAGAGCAAATAAGGAGAGAGCAGGACCCTGAGCCAGGAAAGACAGGAAGGAAACCAGAGGGAATTGCTGGATGTGGTGGAAAGGACAGGAAAAGCCTCTGGCTGCTGGCTGTCCCCTCATCAATGTCATTGATGAAGATGTTGAACAGGACCAGACCCAGCACTGTTCCTGGGCTACAAGCACCACAGAAAACCAAACAACCAAAGCCTAAAATCAGTTATTTTACAGCAGACAGCACCTGGAGGATTGCCAGTCCTTTGTTTTTTGTGACAGGGCTCCTCTGCTGAAGAGGGTTTCCTTTTCTTGACACCTGAGAAGGAAGCAGGAGGTGATGTCAGGTCCACTCTTATCTCTTGAGCTACAGCAGCAAGCGAGGTGGGCAGAGAGTAAGGACCAAGACTTACTGCCTGTGCTCTTCTTCTGCTCATTCTTGTTCTGGTCATAATGGATCCAGTCACCTGGTGAAGAGTTTGCAGGAGACACACAAGGTGAAGGAGGAATTCCCATTGCTGGCACCCATCCCCCAACAACCCCTGGGCACAAACCCAAGCTGCTGAGTGGATCCCAGCTACTGAGCTACAATTTCCTATCATGAGGAAATTTTGTTTCCCCCTTTTAATCCAAAGTGCTGCAGCAGATCAGCCATAATATGCACCAGAGATTCCCAGCAAGGAAAACCAAGGTGGAATATCCTCCCACACATCCACAGCCCCAAAACCACCTCCTCTCTGCTCAGAGGATCATTGCAGTGTGCACTACACAACCTCCTGGAGCTCCACTCTTTGTGGTTTTAGTTCTTCCCAGCTCCAAACCTCCTGATTTCTTTTATCAGCAGGGATTTAGGTTGGTTGGGGAAATCCCAAGCACCAATACAGGCTGGGCAGGGACTGGCTTGAGAGCAGCTCTCAAGAAAAGGCCTTGGGGGTGCTGGGGGAGGAGAAGCTCAAGAGGAGCTTCTTGCAGCCCAGAGAGCCAAGCAGAGCCTGGGCTGCAGCAAGAGAAGTGTGGCCAGCAGGGCCAGGGAGGGGATTCTGCCCCTCTGCTCCACTCTGCTGAGACCACAGCTGCAGCTCTGGGGCCAGTTCTGGAGCCTCTGTGCCAGGAAGGATCTGGAGGGGCTGGAAGGTGTCCAGAGAAGGGCCACGAGGAGGAGCAGAGGGCTGGAGCTGCTCTGCTCTGGAGACAGCCTGAGAGAGTTGGGGTTGTGCAGGCTGGAGAGGAGAAGGCTCCCAGGAGACCTTCTGGTGGCCTTCCAGGATCTGCAGGGGGCTCCAAGCAAGCTGGGGAGGGACTTGTGAGGGTGTCAGGGAGTGATAGGACTGGGGGGGATGGAGCAAAACTAGAAGTGGGGAGATTGAGCTTAGATGTTAGGAAGAAGTTGTTGGCCATGAGGGTGGTGAGAGCCTGGCACAGGTTGCCCAGGGAGGTGGTGGAAGCCTCCTGCCTGGAGGTGTTTGCAGCCAGGCTGGCTGTGGCTGTGAGCAACCTGCTGTGGTGTGAGGTGTCCCTGCCCATGGCAGGGGGCTTGGAACTGGCTGCTCCTCGAGGTCCCTTCCAGGCCTGGCAATTCTGTGATGCTATGCATGTGAAGGCTGAGTGACACCCAAACTCCTGCCCCTTCTCAGCTGGTTGGAAGACCAAAGGCTGAACTCACTCTCCCGCAGCTTTGCTTTCCACACGGTCGCCTCCGACTCCAGCTCCACCAGGGACAAGGTGAAGTCATCAGGTTTCTCCAGATAGACCTCGATGTAACTTTTCAGTTTCAAGAGGGATCCATCAACAAACTCAATTTCCTGGGCAGTGCAAATGTGTTAACAATAAACACTGATCCCAGCCAGAGGGCAAAGAGGAGGAATTTGGCTGCGGGCACAGCGCCCAGCTGCAACCTCCCCAGAGCTCTGCTGTCATTGACTTTAGCATCAAGACCCCACCCCTAGAGGACCCCACCCCAAGGTTTTAGGGCACCAAGAGGCCAATGCCTTCTGCAGCATGTGGAAGCTGCACCTAATGCAGTGCAGGAACATACAGGAAAGGCCATTTTCAAAGCATCAAGACCTCTAAAGTCACCAAGTCCAACCATCAATCCAAGACCACCATGCCCACTAATCCACACCCTGAAGTGCTCTGTCCACACTGTTTGAAACTCCTTCAGGGATGGGGACTCCACAAACTGCCCTGGACAGCCTGGCTCAGGCCTTGACAGCCCTCAGGGAGAGGAAATTGTTCCTCATGTCCAACCTTAACTTCCCCTGGTGCAACTTCAGGCAATCAGAGATGAGCAGATTTAGGCTGGACTTTAGGAGGAAGTTCTTTGCCCTGAGGGTGGTGGAACACTGGAACAGGTTGCCCAGGGAAGTAGTTGAGGTCCCATCCTTAGAGATATTCAAGATCAGGCTTAAGAGGGCTGTGGGCAGCCTGATCTAATGGAGGATGTTCACTGCAGGAGACTTGGATTGGATGAGCTTTGGAAGTCCCTTCCAACCCAAACCATGCCATGATTCTGTGATTTCCTCTTGCCCTACTGCTTGTTCCTTGGGAGAAGAGACCAACCCCCACCTGGCTCCAACCTCCTTCCATGGAGCTGCAGAGAGCCAGAAGGTCTCCCCTCAGCCTCCTTTTCTCCAGGCTAAATCATCTCAGAATCCCAGGTTAGAAGGGACTTCAAGAGGAGCCTTTCTGAAGACTCCTGGAGAAAAGCATGGTCTAAAGAAGATGAATCCTGTCCAGCTGAACCTTAAAAGTGTCCTAACCTTTGTACCATGCCTCTGCTGAAGCTGCAATGCCCAGGAGGAGCATGCTGTAAGGGACTTACCTCCGGAGTGACCTCAGCTTCTGGCTCACACACCAATCTGTATCTCTTTCCATTCTGAAGTAACTTTTGGCACACAGGTGGCTTGTCAATTTTAATGAATTTCTTGTTGGAATGTTTCACAGCTCTGGAGATGTCCTGAAGTGGAAAAACAAGGGTTTAAAAGGCTACTTGCTTCAGCAAGGAATTCACATTGCAAGCCTTGATGGGGCTCCTTGGGCATTTCCCTGGCCCATCATCTTCAACCCCCACCAAATAAACTTCTTCAGCTACTGACAGAGCCCTGGAGCAGGCTGCCCAGAGAGGCTGGGGAGTCTCCTTCTCTGGAGCCATTCCAAACCCACCTGGATGTGTTCCTGGGTGATGCCGCTTTGGCAGGGAGATTGGACTGAATGATCTCTGGAGGACCCTTCCAGCCCCCAACATTCTGTGATCATAGAATCAATAAGGTTGGAAGAGACCTCAGAGATCATCCAGTCCAACCTGTCAGCCAACACCTCCTGACAACTAAACCATGGCTCCAAGTGCCACATCCAATCCCCTCTTGAACACCTCCAGGGATGGGGACTCCACCACCTCCCTGGGCAGCACATCCCAGTGGCCAATCTCTCTGTCTGGGAAGAACTTTCTCCTCACCTCCAGCCTAAACCTCCCCTGGCACAGCTTGAGACTATGTCCTCTTGTTCTGGTGCTGGGTGCCTGGCAGAAGAGACCAACCCCCACCTGGCTACAACCTCCCTTCAGGGAGTTGGAGAGAGCAAGAAGGTCTCCCCTGAGCCTCCTCTTCTCCAGGCACCACAGGTGAAATTAGATGGAAGAGGTCTGCAACCTAAGAAGGAAGGCTACTCACTACTGGCAGAGTCATTTGTGGCTGGAAGAGGTCTTTAGGGTCCTTGACTCCAACCCTTAGCCCAGCACTGCCAGCTCACCACTAAACCCTGGCCCTCAGCACCACATCTCCACATCTTTGAAACCTCTCCAGGGATGGGGACTCTCCTAGTGTTTGCCTATACCCTGCAGCAGGGAATTGATAAGAGGAGAAGCAGCTCTGCCAGCCATAAATCCTGAGCTCCATGGATTTTGGTGGAAACCAGGTTTCTGCTGCATTGCTTTTCCATAGCAGCTTGGCAGGGGCCACACTGGCCACTCTAATGACTTAAATGTTATATCCTAACTTGGCAGAGACTTTTGGGATGGAACATCACAGGATCACAGGATGTTAGGGGTTGGAAGGGACCTCTGAAGGTCATCAAGTCAGTGAGATTGGCCACTGGGATGTGCTGCCCAGGGAGGTGGTGGAGTCACTGTCACTGGAAGTCTTTAAAAAGAGCCTGGATGAGGCCCCTGGTGACATGGTTTGGTTGATTGGATGGTGCTGGGTGATAGGTTGGGCTTGGTGATCTCAGAAGTCTTTTCCAACCTGGTTGATTCTGTATTCTGAGTCCAAGCCCCCTGCCAGAGCAGGAGCAGAGAACCCAGCACAGGTCACACAGGAACACATCCAGGCAGGGCTGGAAAGGTTCCAGAGGAGGAGACTCCACAACCTCTCTGGGCAGCCTGCTCCAGGCCTCTGGGACTCACAGGGAAGAAGTTCCTCCTCATGTTGAGCTGGAACCTCCTGGGCTGCAGTTTCCATCCATTGCTCCTTGTCCTATCCCAGGGTGCAGCTGAGCAGAGCACCATTAGATAGATCACAGAATGCAGTGCAGTGCAAGGGTTGGAAGGGACCTCTGGAGCTCACCCAGTCCAAGCCCCTGCTCCAGCAGGGCACCCACAGCAGCTTGCCCAGCAGCACAGTGCCCAGGGGGGGTTGGAAGCGCTCCACACCAGGAGACTCCACAACCTCTCTGGGCAGCCTGCTCAGCTGCAGCCACTGCTCTGAGGGCAGCTGCTGGCCTCCTGCAGAGTGCAGGATTCCTCAGCTGCCCAATTCCTTCGCTGCCCAGAGCAAAACAACCACATTCCATGGGTGCCAAGAGCAAGAGCCTCACCTTGGCAGCCTGGGATTGGAACATGCTGCAGGAGTCACCTCCCTGTCATGCTGGCACCTCTCACTGGGAGCAGATTTGGCTTCTAGATGTGGTTGGGTTTCACTGGTTAAGGGTTTGGTAACAGAGCACAGAAGCAGCCACTCTGAGCAAGAGTCACTGGGGTTAGGGCCTGGGTTAGGAGCAGCCTGGGGGGTTTGGAGCTGCTAGGGACTGCTGCTTCTGTCAGTTAGCTGCTTCTGGTCAGGGCTTCAGTGCAGGGATGCTGCTAGGGACATGCTCAGGACTTCCTCTGTTAAGGGCTTCCAGGACTTGTGCTGATGGTGGGACTCAGACTCTGTGATGCTGGGGAGGCTACACTGCAGCAGTGAAGGACTTGTGGGAGGGCTTCTGAGCTTCTCTGCTCTCTGCATTTCTGGAGTCTCCTTGCCATATGGCAGCAGGGTTCCTGCCTTCATTCCTCACCCAGTGGCCCCTGAACTGAGGGGAGAAAAACAACACTGCTCCAGGCCTTCAGCACCCTCACACCAAAGAGTTTTTACCTCCTATTCAGATGGAACCTCCTGGGTTCCACTTCATGCCCAATGCCCCTTGTCCTGTCCCTGGGCACCATGACAAGAGTCTGGCACCAGCCTCTTGCCCCCTCACCCTTTAGCCTGTATAATAAACATCATACATGATAGTTCACAGGATGATAGGGGTTGGAAGGGACCTCCAGAGATCTTCCAGTCCAACCTCCCTGCCAGAGCAGAACCAGAGAACCCAGCACAGGTCACACAGGAACACATCCAGACAGGGCTGGAAAGGCTCCAGAGGAGGAGACTCCACAACCTCTCTGGGCAGCCTGCTCCAAATCATAGACATAATATTTACTATTACAGCATGCAAACAGTGGGGTGAGAAGAGCATCTCTCCTCACAGCCCATGCTCCAGGGAGCAGCTCCACCAGGCAGCCCTGCAGCACTGCTGGGCCACAGCAGCCCACGGCAGCCCTACCTTTATAAAGGAGTCGTTGTTGGTAGCCACGTAGACCCGGAAGGACAGGGAGGGGTGGGGGTCAACCACTTTGTAGAGGATGACAGCACCATGGTACTGCACTGGCTCCTGGCTCTGGAGGAGAGGTCCCACTGGTGACAGAGAGCTCACCACCCACTTCACGTGTGACGCAGAGTACTCAGCCGTGGGCTCTATGGCTGCCTCTTGCCCTTTGATGTGCAGAACCTTGAAGGCCATGCCAGCACCATGATCTGCAGGGACAGGGGGGTCATCTCAGCGCTGGGGGAGCCACCCCAGTGGCCCCTTCCAACCTCCCAGCCCCTCTGGGCTGGCAGGCAGCACTCACCGGCCAGGCAGAGGGAGTGGGGAAACTGGATGGAGGAGAGAGCGGAAGCCAAGTCGCAGCGCACGTCGAAGAGAGGGCCACCCACAATCCAGGGCTTCTTCACCAGGCTGGCATATTTGCTCCAGGACAAGAGGCAATAGGTGATTTTGACAGCCCCTGTCACCTCAAAGATCAGCCCAGTGATGCTGCACTGGTACGTGCCTTCTCCATCCAGCTGCAGCCTGTCGGGGTAAGAGGGACCCAGTTAGGTTAGTTTCCACCACTTAGTAACTCCCACCTGAACAACGTGGTTAGCAGGGGACAACAGATGAAACTCCCACCCCAGCAGACAGAGGGAACTTTATCTGAATAGCACAGAAGCCAAACCAAGCAGGTTGTTTTTTCCCCTCCAATTGCTAGGCTTAAACCATCCCTGGAGCCTTGAAAGCTGGCCAGGAGGACATGCAGCCAGCACATGCAAAGTAACTGCACTGAACTGCTTTGCAGAACACTTCCTGCAAACAAAGCAGCTGCCCTGACATGAAGGGCTCAGCCTGCCTCCCACTGAGCTCAGAGCCAACAGCATACATGGGCAAGGACAGTGTCACACATGGGCAAGAGGAACATCACACTTGGGGGAGGTCAAGATGAAACACAGACAGCAGCAACAACAACCTGCCTGGAGAAGCAAACACAGACAGCAGCAACAACAACCTGCCTGGAGAAGCAAACACAGACAGCAGCAACAACAACCTGCCTGGAGAAGCAAACACAGACAACAGCAACAACAACCTGCCTGGAGAAGCAAACACAGACAACAGCAACAACAACCTGCATGGAGAAGCAAACACAGACAACAGCAACAGCCTGCATGGAGAAGGTCAACAGCAAACACAGACAGCAGCAACAATCTGCCTGGAGAAGGTCAACAGCAAACACAGACAGCAGCAACAACCTGCCTGGAGAAGGTCAACAGCAAACACAGACAGCAGCAACAACCTGCCTGGAGAAGCAAACACAGACAGCAGCAACAACCACCTGCCTGGAGAAGCAAACACAGACAGCAGCAACAACAACCTGCCTGGAGAAGCAAACACAGACAGCAGCAACAACCTGCATGGAGAAGGTCAACAGCAAACACAGACAGCAGCAACAACCTGCCTGGAGAAGCAAACACAGACAGCAGCAACAACCACCTGCCTGGAGAAGCAAACACAGACAACAGCAACAACAACCTGCCTGGAGAAGCAAACACAGACAACAGCAACAGCCTGCCTGGAGAAGCAAACACAGACAACAGCAACAACAACCTGCCTGGAGAAGCAAACACAGACAACAGCAACAACAACCTGCCTGGAGAAGCAAACACAGACAGCAGCAACAACAACCTGCATGGAGAAGCAAACACAGACAACAGCAACAGCCTGCCTGGAGAAGCAAACACAGACAACAGCAACAACAGCCTGCCTGGAGAAGCAAACACAGACAACAGCAACAACAGCCTGCCTGGAGAAGCAAACACAGACAACAGCAACAACAACCTGCCTGGAGAAGGTCAACAGCAAACACAGACAGCAGCAACAACCTGCATGGCGAAACAAACACAGACAGCAGCAACAACCACCTGCATGGAGAAGCAAACACAGACAACAGCAACAACTTGCCTGGACACCAAACTAAAGCACCTGCAGGAAAAGGTCAACAGCAACACCAACCTCACACACAGACCCATGGAAAGCATCACACATGAACAACAGGAGGGTGGGGAGACACTGGAAGAGGTTGTCCAGGGATGTCCCTGGAGGTGTTCAAGGTCAGGTTGGATGAAGTCTTGAGCAACCTGGGCTGGTGGGAGGTGTCCCTGCCTGTGGCAGGAGTTTGGAACAGGATGATTATAGGTTGGACCTGATGATCTCTGAGGTCTTTTCCAACCTGATTGATTCTATGATCTTTGAGATCCCTTCCAGCCCAAACCAGCCTGGGGTTCTCTGAACATCACACACGGACAACACCACATGCTGACAGTACCAATATCCTAGATGGAGAACACCAGCACCACTCCCTGATGGCAACTGCCCAACCACAGAAAGGAAGCCCAGAGTTGGAAGGCAGAGAAAAACAGGCTCACAGGATGTTCACAGGATGTTAGGGGTTGGAAGGGACCTTCAGAGTCCTTCG
Organism: Melanerpes formicivorus; assembly: GCF_026170545.1. Lineage (NCBI taxonomy): Eukaryota > Metazoa > Chordata > Aves > Piciformes > Picidae > Melanerpes > Melanerpes formicivorus. Next base: position 28,799 of record NW_027142430.1, read on the forward strand.
AGTTCAACCCCCCTGCCAGAGCAGGACCAGAGAATATAGTGCAGGTCACACACAAATGCATTCAGATGGGTCCTGAAAGTGTCCAGAGAAGGAGACTCCACAACCTCTCTGGGGAGCCTGGAACTCTCTGGGGATCCTCCTCACGAGGTCAATGCAAACCAGGAGGATGAACGCTCCTAGGAAGCAGGGCGAGACCCTTCATGCATCTCCAGACCAAAATAAGCACTAAAAAATGTGCCTGATGGTAATTGCTGCAGCAAGACAAGGCAGGCAGGGAGCCATCCTAAGAGCTTTCTTGGCCCAGGCTCTGGAGGCAGCCCAGGCAGCTGCTCAGCTCTTCACTTGGAAGGGTTTGGGGAGATCTTCTGGTAGGACTCCAAAGGTGTTTGTGCGGTGAGTTGGGTTTATTGCCACTTAAACCCAAGAGGGAAGCATCTTGAGGGGAACAGTGCAGACATAGACCCATTACACTAGAAACAAATCCATACACATGTTGTCCTCCAGACAGTATCCTGGGAGTCACTTGCTCCTTCTGCTCCTGCAAACAAGCACATTTAAAGAGGAGATGACAGAGCAGAAGGAGAAGTCTCGTGGGGAAAACAAATCCAGGGGCTGGGGTGTTAAAAACCTACGTTTTCCTTCTTGCAGTGGTGGCAGGCTGGCAGGCAGCTCACTCCTGGGGAGGAAACAGGGAAATCAGCACATTAAAAGCAAAGAATTAAAATACTCTGAGGAAAACAAACCCCAGACCTAAGGCAGCACTCGAGAGATCTGTCGCTACCTGATTCATCGCAGCGTGGTGGCAATTCCTCCTCCTCCTCCTCCTCCTCCTGCTCTTCAGCTACAAAAATGAGATGGAAGAAAGTGTCTCAGCCTCCAGTGGGTTTCTGCTCACACATTCACAGGCTCACAGGATGTCAGGGGTTGGAAGGGACCTCCAGAGGTCTCCCAGTCCAACCCCCCCTGCCAGGGCAGGAGCAGAGAACCCAGCACAGGTCACACAGGAACACATCCAGACAGGGCTGGAAAGGCTCCAGAGAAGGAGACTCCACAACCTCTCTGGGCAGCCTGCTCCAGGTCTCTGGGACCCTCACAGGGAAGAAGTTCCTCCTCATGTTGAGGTGGAACCTCCTGTGCTGGAGTTTATATCCACTGCCCCTTGTCCTATCCCAGGGTGCAGCTGAGCAGAGCCTGTCCCTGTCCCTCCCTCTTGACCCCCAGCCCTCAGCTATTGACAGACATTGATCAGATCCCTCTCAGCCTTCTCTCCAGACTAAAAAGCCACAGGGCTCTCAGCCTCTGCTCACAGGGCACTCAACCTTCAGAACCTTCAAGTAACCACCACTATGCTGACAGGAGGAACCCCCAGCAACCTGAGGATGGTCCCAAGTTGCACCAGGGGAGGTTTAGGTTGGCTATTAGGAACAATTTCTTTGCTCCTCTGTCCCTGCTCCACCAGGTCCCTGTCTGTGCTGAGCATTCCAGAGCTGGACTCACAAACCCTTCCCAGTGGTGACCATAACTGAACATGAGTATTTTATACAATCCCACAGCAGGCTTTCCCCTCAAAAAGCATCACAAACCCACAACAAACATGAAATGGTGCTCCCTGCAAACCTCCTTTGGCTTGCACCACAACCATTTGGAGATGAGGAACAATTTCTTTCCTGCAGGAGTGGCCAGGCAGTGGCACAGGCTGCCCAGGGAGGTGGTGGAGTCCCCATCCCTGGAGGTGTGGCCATGGCATTTCAGGACATGTTTGGACAGCCATGGTGGTGTTGGGTTGATGGTTAGACTTGATCCTAGAGGTCTTTTCCAAGCTTAATGATTGTATGCATCCGATATGAAGCCATGGAGAACAACGCTAAGACTAAGTCTCTGCACACACCTTCCTGTGCAGCGTGGGGATGAAGCTGAACACCAGGATGCAGCTTCTGCCAGAAGCTCCTAACTGGCACAAACCACAGGAGATTTCCACAGTGCTAAAAAACAGCCATGTCCAGGATGACTCTTATCATGCCAAGGGCAGAGATCAACCACCTGGTGTGGGAGCTGGTAAGCAGCCTGTTGGCAGGCAGAAAGGGACCTGGGGAGACTGCTTGACAGCAGCTGAACATGAGCCAGCAGCTGAACATGAGCCAGTAGTGTGTCCAGGTGGCCAAGGGCATCATGGTCTGGGTCAGAGATAGTGTGGCCAGCAGGAGCAGGGAAGTCATTGTGCCCTGTGCTCAGCACTGCTGAGGCCACACCTGGAGTCCTGTGTCCAGTTCTGGGGATCACAATTTAAGAAGGACACTGAGACACTTAGATGTGTCCAGAGAAGGGCAACAAAGCTGGGGAGGGGTCTGGAGCACAGCCCTGTGAGGAGAGGCTGAGGGAGCTGGGGTTGCTTAGCCTGGAGAAGAGGAGGCTCAGGGGAGATCTTCTTGCTCTCTGCAACTCCCTGAAGGGAGGTTGTAGCCAGGTGGGGGTTGGTCTCTTCTCCCAGGCAGCCAGCAGCAGAACAAGAGGACACAGTCTCAAGCTGTGCCAGAGGAAGTTTAGGCTGGAGGTGAGGAGAAAGTTCTTTACTGAGAGAGTTCTTATCCATTGGGATGTGCTGCCCAGGGAGGTGGTGGAGTCCCCATCCCTGAAGGTGTTCAAGAGGGGATTGGATGTGGCACTTGGAGCCATGGTTTAGTTGTCAGGAGGTGTTGGGTGAGATGTTGGACTTGATCCCTGAGGTCTTTTCCAACCTTATTGATTCTATGATTCTATGGATGCATCCCCAGAATGATTTAAGGGTGGCCAAACCCTCCTGCTAACACCCAAGGGAGCAAAGCTGACAACACTCCAGGCCCAAACTTCTAGCCCCAGGGGTGGATTTTGCAGCAGACCTGTGGCGCCAAGGTGATGGGCTGGGTGCCAGCTCCTGCTCCTCATCCCACCAACACCCTTCCTGTGAGCAGGGATGACAGCCAAGCCATCCCAAAGTCACCTTGGGCAATCAACAGCCTCTTGGCAAGCAGCTGAGTGGGAGGCAAAACTTGTCCTGCCTGGAAAACATCAGGCAGGCAGCACCCCCAAGCCTTGGCTTCCTTCCCATGGCCATGCTGGTGCCCAAGCTGCTGCAGGGTGGCAGCCCCCATGCCATGGGGCATCTCCAGCCAGCATCACCCCATGCTGGGCTCCACCTGCAAACCAAGACAGGCCCTAGGCCATGAGTGCAGCCTTGCACCCCCACTTCTTGATGCCCACCAAGTCAGGCTTGCTGCGGCCCTGGGCAGCCTGATCTAGCTGCAGGTGTCCTGCTGACCCTAGTGGGGTTAGAATCACAGAACTGTCAGGGCTGGAAGGGACCTCAAGGCTCAGCCAGTTCCAAGCCCCCCGCCATGGGCAGGGACACCTCACACTACAGCAGGTTGCTCACAGCCACAGCCAGCCTGGCTGCAAACACCTCCAGGCAGGAGGCTTCCACCACCTCCCTGGGCAACCTGTGCCAGGCTCTCACCACCCTCATGGCCAACAACTTCTTCCTCACAGCCAATCTCAATCTCCCCACTTCTAGTTTTGCTCCATCCCCCCCAGTCCTATCCCTCCCTGACACCCTCACAAGTCCCTCCCCAGCTTTCTTGGAGCCCCCTGCAGATCCTGGAAGGCCACAAGAAGGTCTCCTGGGAGCCTTCTCCTCTCCAGCCTGCACAACCCCAACTCTCTCAGGCTGTCTCCAGAGCAGAGCAGCTCCAGCCCTCTGCTACTCCTTGTGACCTTTGAGGCTCCCTTCCAACCCAATGCAATCTGCAAATCTGTTTTGCCCAGACACAGAGCTGACACCTGGGCCAGCTGTCAATCCCTCTCCTGCACCACCAGCCTGGAGCATCCTTTACCCATGCTGGCTTCCTCATGCCTCCCAAGGGAGATGGAAGGAACACAGCACACTCACCTGACCTCCTCCCATCCACATCTGATGAGGAAAAGCTTTGCAATTAGTTACCCACAGCCCATTAATGTTGCCTGAAACCAGAATAAACCACCAGTGGTGTAACCACTGTCAGCACAAACCCAGCAGCCCCTCATCAACTGCAAGCATTTCCTCTCATTCTTTTCCTGTCCATCCTGTTTTGCCACTTCAGCAGCCAGCTTTGAAGCAGATTTGTGGCCTCCTGGGGTTTGGACAACTCCTGTGGTGTACAACCAACTGCCTGTATGGTGTTTAGGTATGGTGTTAGCATCAGCTGCTGCTCTCCTCTTGCTGCTCAGCTCAAAACTCAGCAGCTCACAAAAACATCGTTCTGCTCCCCATGGAATGGTTTGAGTTGGAAGAGACCTCTAAGGTCACTGAGTTCAACTCTCAACACTGCCAGCTCACCACTGAACCATGGCCCTCATCTACACCACCTCTGCACAGCTCTGAAAGCCCTCCAAGGATGGAGACTCCACCACTGCCCTGGGCAGCATGGGCCAGGCCTTGACAACCCTCAAGGGGAAGAAATTGCTTTTCACGTCCAACCTAAACCTTCCCTGACACAACCTGAGGCCAGTTCCTCTCACTTGTTATCTGGGAGACCTGGCTCCAACCTCCTTTCAGGGTATTGGAGAGAGCCAGAAGGTCTCCCCTCAGCCTCCTCTCCTGGCAAAACACCCCCAGCTCCCTCAGCTGCTCCTCACCAGCCCTGTTCTCCAGATCCCTTCGATGCCCTTCTCTGGCCCTGCTCCAGCCCCTCAATGTCCTTGGAGTGAGGAGCCCAAAACTTAACCCAGGATTTGAGGTGTGGCCTCCCCAGTGCCCAGGACAATCATTGCCCTGCTCCTGCTGGTCACACACTATTGCTGATCCAGGCCAAGGGGCTGGTGGCCTTCTTGGGTGCCACCTGGGCACAAGGCTCATCTTCAGCTGGGTGTGGACCAACAGCCCCCAGGTCCTTTTCCACCACCCTTCCCCAAGCGTGGAGCACGCCATCAGCACACAACCACTGAATCACCAGTCTGACCCCATAACCCTGAGACCAGCCCCATGGACAGCAGCTGGTTTGAGCTGAAGGGACACCTCCAACAGGCAGGAAAAGGAGACCTCAGAAGGCAATGCTCACCTGCCTCATCTTCTGAGCTGCTGCTGGAGCTGCTTTCCGAACTGTCCTCTCCTTAATGAAATGAAATCCCATTAGGCAAAGGCAGAATGAAATAAAGCAAGGCCACAGGTTACTGATGGGGCACATCCAGGAGGTTAGACACATCAGCTTGGTCAGCAAATTAGAGGATTAAATCACTGAGGCACCCTGAGACAGGAAGGAGTACCAGAGCATCACATCCCAGACACAGAGGAGGCCCAGAGGGGTGACCCAGACCCTCCTGAAGGATCCATGAGATGTTCAAGATGCTCTGTTTTAATGTTTTACACAATCTGGGGCTATTTTGGAGCTTCATCTATGGCACATCCCAGCTCACCCTCTTACAGCTTTTGGTGGCATGCCCATGAGGTGGGAAAAGCACTGATGGGACCTGACACCCGACCAGGGATGTGACTCATGGGGATGGGTCACACACAGCCTTTAATGGCTCACTCTGCCCAACTGAGTTGAAGAGTTGCAGCAGTGCCTCCATGGTGGTTTTAACATGTTGTGGGGAGCCACAGGCTTTCTCATGTGCAGGGAAAGGCCTCAGCCACTTGGGTGCTCACCTGCTGGCTGCTCCTCTGCTGAGCCATCTCGCTCTGTGCTGCTGGCCACCACTTCTGTAAAGAGAAAAGCAGTTGGGGCATACAAAGCTACAAGTGGGGAGATTCAGCTTGGATGTCAGGAAGAAGTTGTTGGCCATGAGGGTGGTGAGAGCCTGGCACAGGTTGCCCAGGGAGGTGGTGGAAGCCTCCTGCCTGGAGGTGTTTGCAGCCAGGCTGGCTGTGGCTGTGAGCAACCTGCTGTAGTGTGAGGGGTTGGACCTGGATGATTCTTCCAACGCTATTAATTCTATGGTTCTATGAGAGAAGCTTGAAAGAGATGCAACTCTTAAAGGCAGCAGTTGCTAAACTGTCATTTCAGTCCCACAGGATGGACATTCCCCAGGGAAAAAAACCATACCTGGCAAAATTCCCATACCTTTTTCATCCGAGGAGAGGGACTCGGCTCCACTGGAAGACAAGACAGGAAACACATCAGCAGATGCAGCTGCACACAAGTAGGCAGCACACATACTCCCAGCAGGGTGGAGGCCTGAAGAGACCTCTGGAGATCACCCAGTCCAACCCCACCCTGCTCCAGCAGGGCACCCACAGCAGCTTGCCCAGCAGCACAGTGCCCAGGGGGGGTTGCAAGCTCTCCACACCAGGAGACTCCACAACCTCTCTGGGCAGCCTGCTCCAGGCCTCCAGCACCCTCACACCAAACAACTTTCTCCTCCTCTTCACATGAAACCTCCTGGGGTCCACTTTGTGCCCACTGCCCCTTGGCCTGTCCCTGCGGGCACCACTGAGCAGAGCCTGGCCCCAGCCTCTTGCCCCCCACAGCTCCTTTGTCTCTTGCTGAGCATTGCTCAGCTGCCCTCTGGGGCTGCTCTTCTGCAGGCTCTCAGCCCCAGGGCTCTCAGCCTTTGCTCCTCCCAGAGCTGCTCCAGGCCCCTCAGCAGCTTTGCAGCCTCCCCTGGACTCTCTCCAGCAGTTCCCTGACTCTCTGGAACTGGGGAACTCAGAACTGGCCACAATATTCCAGCTGTGGCCTCTCTAGTGCAGAGCAGAGTGGGAGGAGATCCTCCCTTGACCTGCTGGTGACATTGCCCTGTCCCTGCCCACTGGCATCAGTCCCAATCTCTGGCAGGGAACCAGAGGCTGCAAGGCAGCTTGGGAGTGGGGGAGGCTTGGTAATGAATTGTCTCCAACGTCACCCACGGGCCTGGCTGTCACTCTTGCCATGCCAAGGACATCTGGCTCTGCTGCACATTTCCCACTGGCACAAGTCCTCAGCCCTGGGCCCTTTTGCCAAGTGCCCAGGGGTGTGTGCCAAGCACCCGCTGGTTTTGGGAGCCATCCAGCCAATGGTCTTCAGCAGCACACAAAGCCCAGATAAACACAGTGGCTTAGACATGCAGATGAGGCTCCAACAGACCCCATCACGCATTCATGGCCTGGGGCAAAACCAGACCAAGCTTCCTTCTCTTGAGAAGAAGAAACGTGCTGGGGTTCTGTCATTCATGGGTAAAGATCAGCCCTGGAAGCCTTCCCAGGGAGGTCTACAGAGCTCCACAATGTCCTTCTTGCAGCACCACTGAATAAGCACCATAAAAGCTGCTGCTGAGGAAGGGGATTGCAGCAGTTACCACAGACCAGCAGGTGACCTCCAACTCTCCTTTGCTTTGGTGGCACAAGCAAATAGCTCAGCCCATCTGCCAGGCCAGTGCCCAGCTGGAATGGCAACAGTATGTCACGGGGGCAGGCAAAGAGCATTCATACCCTTGCTTGAGGAAGCTGAAGGATCCTGGAGCCACTTCAGTGACTCCAAGGGATTAGAGAATCCCAGCAAGGTGGAGGTTGGAAGGGACCTCTGGAGATCACCCAGTCCAACCCCCCTGCTCCAGCAGGGCACCCACAGCAGCTTGCCCAGCAGCACAGTGCCCAGGGGGGGTTGGAAGCTCTCCACACAAGGAGACTCCACAACCTCTCTGGGCAGCCTGCTCCAGGCCTCCAGCACCCTCACACCAAACAACTTTCTCCTCCTACTCAGGTAGAAGCTCCAGGGTGTGCCTGCAGCCCCCAGTCCTGTCACTGGCCACAAATGACAAGAGTCTAGCCCCAGCCTCTGGGCCTCATCCTTGAGAGGATCTCCTCTGGGGCTGCTCTTCTCCAGGCTCAAGAGCCCCAGGGCTCTCAGCCTTTGCTCCTCACAGAGATACTCCAGGCCCTTCAGCATCCTCATAGCTCTCTGTTGAACCCTCTCCAGCAGTTCCCTGTCTCTTCTGGAATGGAGAGCCCATAACCAGACACAAGACTCCACATGAAGCCCCACCAGGGCAGAGTAGAGGGGGAGGAGAACCTCCCTTGAACTCCTGAAGCAAAGGGGTTCTAGATGAAAGGATGGAAGCAGGGAAAGGTCCTGGATGAAAGGATAGAAGCAGGGGGGCTCCTGGATGAAAGGATGGAAGCAGGGGGGCTCCTGGATGAAAGGATGGAAGCAGGGGGGCTCCTGGATGAAAGGATGGAAGCAGAGAAAGGTCCTGGATGAAAGGATGGAAGCAAGGGGGGCTCCTGGATGAAAGGATGGAAGCAGAGCAAGGTCCTGGATGAAAGGAGGGAAGCAGAGAAAGGTCCTGGACGAAAGGAGGGAAGCTCAGAGAAGTCCTGGATGTAAAGATGAGAGCAAGGGTGTTGGGTGAGGAGCAAGAGCAGGGAAAACAATGCTGTGGCCAGCTAGCCACACCAGAGAAACTGGGCAAAGGTTTCCCACCATGGACTCAAGCAGGAGGTTACACAACAGCATTGGTGCTCCCAAACTGTATCTTAAAAAACAAATGGGAGGTTACACAAGAGGGTTATGCCTTCCAAACTGTATCTTCAAAACAGATAAATAATGACCTAGTAGCTGCAGGATCTGGAGCAAGGCTGCATATACCCCAGGGATAGGACCTGAGCCAAGAGCTGTTTGTGTAAGCCTTCCACCACCCCTCGCATTGCTCTCCTCCAGAGCTATAAACAGAGGAGCAGGAAGAAAAAAGACTGCCCCAAAAATACTCAGTATTAGGAACTATTTTCCACCACTAATGAGAAGAGGGCAAGAGGGCATCTCCCCAGCTTTAGCCCTACAGCCCTGCAAGAGCTGCAGGGTCAGGATGTGGTTGCCCAGCCCCCGCAGAAGATAAACCGGGCTCGATCCTAAACGGTCCCAGCTGCCGGTTGTTGAGGGAACACCCCCGAGGGGAGTCCCGGGGACACAAAAGGGCTGGGGGAACCAGAACCCACGGGGGGAGCAGCGGGGCTGCTGCAACCGGGAATAATGGGGACCCCGAGGGGAGGGGAGGGGAGCGGAGGGGAGCGGAGCGGAGCGGAGCGAGGCCGGCGGAGCTGGGGGCCGGGGGAACGGGAAGCCCCGGGAGAGGGGCGGAGCGGGACCTGGGGAACGGAGCCCGGGGGTGGAGCGGAGTCGGGGCAGGGGCGGGAACGCCGCTGGCTCGCTCGGCGCTTTTGTCTGCCGGAGGATGCCGAGCAGAGTTGGGGGGGAGGGGGGAGGCTTTGGGAGCCCCCGGTGCAGGTGCAAGGCTGAGCTCTTTGCCCCAAAACTGAGATGTGGGAGAGTTCCTTTTTGGGGGGAAGAGAGGGGAGAAGGAAGGAGGCAGGGATCCTTCATTGGGATCCAGTAGGGTGCGGGAGATGAGGGGGTCTGGAAGCAATGCAGGGGGCGAGTGGGAAAGGGAAGATGGAGGAAATAGAAGGATGCTGGGGGATGCAGGTGCTTGCGCGGGAGCGGGAGGGTGGGGAAGGATGTTGGGGGGATGGGGAGGATGCAGTGGGGGGGCGTCGGGAGGGTGGAGGAGCATCGAGAGGGGGCAAAAGAGCAGGCAGGCTGGGGGTGCAGGGAGCCATGGAGGGGAGGGAGTTGCAGGGAGGCAGCGCAAGGGTGGCGGGAGGATGCGGGGAAGGGCGCAGACGAGTCGGGGGGATGCCGAGCAGGGCTGGGGAAGCGAGGGGGTCCCGATGATGCCGAGGAGAGCCCCAGGAGGCAGGCGGGACCCCCGATTCCCCGCCTGCACCCTCGCCCCCGCTCACCTGTCGGGCTCCTGGCCGTTCAGGGCCATCGCGGCGGGAGGCAGGAGGCGGGAGCGGCGGGGAAAGCACCGAGCGCCGAGCGCGGGCGGGGCCGGGCGGAGCACGCCCCCGGAGCAGGGCACGCCCACGGCACAGGCCACTCCGGAGCCGCGGTGGCCAACCGTCAACAAAACGTCGCCGTGCTCGCCGGACCGTGTCCCGCCGGGCCGCGGCCGCGCCGTTCCTCCACGCCTCCGGGGACGGGGACTCCACCACCGCCAGGGCAGCCCCCGACCACTCCTGCGGCAGAGAAATCGCTCCTCATCTCCAACCGAACCCTCCCCTGGCACAATTCCAGAGCGTTTCCTCTCCTTCTATCACCTGAGACTAGGGAGAAGAGACCAACCCCCACCTCACTACACGGAACGGAAAAGAAATAGAACAGGAATGGAAAGGGAAGGGAATGGGATAGAAAAGGATAGGGAAGGGAATGGGATAGAAAAGGATAGGGAAGGGAATGGGAAAGGGAAGGGAATGGGATAGAAAAGGAAAGGGAAGGGAATGGGATAGAAAAGGAATGGGACAGAATGGAAAAGAAATAGAATAGAAATAGGGTTGGGATGGAATGGAATGCCCAGGCTAGATTAGAAGGTGCTGTATGCATCCATACCTGATATACAATGTCTATAGGCAGCTGCCCTTGTGCACAGTGAAATGGAATCACAGAATGGTTTTGCTTGGAAGGGACCTTTAAGACCAAGCCCAGCCATGAACCCAGCATTGCCAGGACACCACCAAACCATGGCCCTCAGCATCACATCTACAGAGCTTTGAAAACCCCTCCAGGCATGGCAACTCACCACTGCCCTGGGCAGCCTGGGCCGAGGCTGGACAACCCTCAGGAGGAAGCAGTTGTTCCTCATGGCCAATTTAAACCTCCCATGGGGCATCTTGAAGCCACTTCCTCTCATTTTACCATTGGTTCCTTGGGAGAAGAGAGCAACCCCCATCTGGCTCCAACCTTCCTTCAGGGACTTGTAGAGAGCAATGAGGTCTCCTCCTCAGCCCCCTCCAGGCTGAACACCCCCAGCTCCCTCAGCTGCTCCTCCCTAGCCCTGCTCTCCAGATCCTTCCCCAGCTTCATTGTCCTTCTCTGGACCTGCTCCAGCCCCTCAATGTCCTTCTTGGAGTGAGGCCTAAACCTGCTCCCAGGATTAAAGGTGTGGCCTCACCTGTGCAGGGGACAATTATTGCCCTGGTCCTGCTGGCCAAACCACTGCTGATGGCCTTCTTGGCCACCTGGGCACACCCTGGCTCATGTTCAGCTGCTGTCAATCCCCAGCACCTGCAGGTCCTTTCCACTGGGCAGTTTCCAGCCATTCTACCCCAAGCCTGGAGCATTCATGGGGCTGTTGGGACCCAAGTGCAGGACCCAGCCCTTGGCTTTGTTGAACCTCATCCCACTGACCTTGCCCCAGCCAGCCAACCTGGCCAACTCCCTCAGTAGAGCCTCAACCAGATCAATACTTATGCCTAATTGGTGTCATCTGCAGACTTACTGAGGGTTCCTGGATCCCCTCACCCAGGTCACTGATGAAGGTGTTAAAGAGAACTGGCCCCATTGCTGAGCCCTGGGGAACACCACTGGTGACTGGCCAGGAGCTGCTGTTAACTGTAATACCTCACCTCTGCACACACCCAACCTGCCAGCCTGGGCATAAAGGCTGCAAGACCCCAGCAGAGGCAAAGATGAGGTCTACACTGCCAGGGGACAGTAGGTTGTGCCCCAACTTGGGCACACTAGCACAAAGGCTGGCACCGCCACCGGTTTCCATCCAGGAACCCAGGCACTGAACACTGGGCAGGAAAGAGCTGCCCTTTTCCTCACAATGCCTATGCCACTCCCCTGCCCCCATTGCCAGTCTGTGGGCAGGCAGGGAGGAGGTGTGCCAGCACCCAGGGGAGGCTTAGGCTGGAAGTTACGGAGAAATTCTTCACAGCCAGAGAGATTGGCCACTGGGATGTGCGGCCCAGGGAGGTGGTGGAGTCACCATCCCTGGAGGTGTTCAAAAAGAGACTGGGTCAGGCCCTTGGTGCCATGGTTGAGTTGATTGGATGGTGCTGGGGGATAGGTTGGACTTGGTGATCTCAAAGGTCTTTTCCAACCTGGTGAATTCTGTATTCTGTATTCACCCAGGGTCGAGGGACCTGGGGGTGCTGGCCGATGATAGGCTGAACAGGAGCCTGCAGTGTGCCCAGGTGGCCAAGAGGGCCAAGGGCATCCTGGCCTGCATCAGGAAGAGTGTGGCCAGCAGGAGCAGGGAAGTCATTGTGCCCTGTGCTCAGCACTGCTGAGGCCACACCTTGAGTCCTGTGTCCAGTTCTGGGCTCCTCAGGTTAGGAAGGAGGTTGAGCTGCTGGAAGGTGTCCAGAGAAGGGCAAGAAAGCTGGGGAGGGGTCTGGAGCACAGCCCTGTGAGGAGAGGCTGAGGGAGCTGGGGTTGCTCAGCCTGGAGAAGAGGAGGCTCAGGGGAGACCTTCTTGCTCTCTGCAACTCCCTGAAGGGAGGTTGTAGCCAGGTGGGGGTTGGTCTCTTCTTCCAGGCAGCCAGCAGCAGAACAAGAGGACACAGTCTCAAGCTGCACCAGGGGAGGTTCAGGCTGGAAGTTAGGAAGAAGTTCTACACAGAGAGAGTGATTGCCCATTGGAATGTGCTGCCCAGGGAGGTGGTGGAGTCACCATCATTGGAGGTGTTCAGGAGGAGACTTGATGGGGTGCTTGGTGCCATGGGTTAGTTGATTGGATGGTGTTGGATGATAGGTTGGACTTGATGATCTTGAAGGTCTCTTCCAACCTGGTTAATTCTATTCTATTCTATTCTATTCCTAGTCCATTCCATTCCATTCTACCTCAGCATCAGCCACCATCCCCTTCCAGTAGGAAACACGTTGGGTAGCTCCAAACAGCGCTGGAGAGTTGGGAACAGGAAAATCCAGCTGCTGCCCTCACGGTTGGCACGTTGAGATCTGCTCTGAGATGATCACAGAGCTGATTGGCTAAAAAAAAATACAAAAGAACCAAAAAAGAGAGGGAAAAACCAGCCCAAACCTGCAGCAGCATGCAAGCCAGGTTTTGGTGGTTTAAAAAGGGAATCTAAGCTTCTCCACCAGAAGCATTTTGGTACTGTAGTGCTCCTGGAGCATCACAGTTGCCCTGAGCAATGCAGCAAACCCCACACAGCCAGCAGCTCCTCCTCTGCCCTGGGAGTGGCAGCTGGTGGCAGCCGCCTCTGCAGGGCACATGACCCTGGGGGAGGGCTGCTTGGGGGTGTCCAGGCTTCCAGGCAAGGGACAAAACTAGGAATGGGTAGATTCAGCTTGGATGTTAGGAAGAAGCTCTTCCCCAGGAGGGTGGTGTGAGCCTGGCACAGGTTGCCCAGGGAGGTGATGGAAGCCTCCTGCCTGGAGGTGATTGCAGCCAGGCTGGCTGTGGCTGTGAGCAACCTGCTGTGGTGTGAGGTGTCCCTGCCCATGGCAGGGGGTTGGAACTGGCTGATCCTTGAGGTCCCTTCCAACCCTGACAATTCTATGACTTTATAAACCCTTGACCAAGCTTTCACACCCTCACTCCCCCACCCCTGCCCCACTACCTCTCCAGCCAAGCACACCAAAGGCATCTTGGATTGTGCCCAGCTAGGCAAAGTCCTTTGGAGAAAGGTCTATCAGATCTTTTAAAGCTATTCCTTTTATGCCAAGGATTCATCTGCCTCAACCCAGACCTCAGCATCAGGATCTTCAGGACAAATGTCTTTAATTCAAGTCTGCTGGAGCCCTTGAGCAGGCTGCCCAAAGAGGCTGTGGAGTCTCAGAGATTCAGAGAATTCCAGGTTGGAAGGGACCTCAAGGCTCAGCCCGTTCCCAGCCCCCTGCCATGGGCAGGGACACCTCACACTACAGCAGGTTGCTCACAGCGACAGCCAGCCTGGCTGCAAACACCTCCAGGCAGGAGGCTTCCACCACCTCTCTGGGTAACCTATGCCAGTGTCTCCTTCTCTGGAGACCTTCAGACCCCACCTGGATGCATTCCTGTGCAACCCGATCTGGAGGTGTTCCTGTGCCAGCAGGGGGATTAGACTCCAGAGGTCTCTTCTAACCATTACCATTCTATGATCCTCCCCTTGTGCCAACCTCAAAGCAGCTCCTGGGTGCAGACTGGCTATGGGGTCACCATTTGAGTGCCTGCCCAGGGCATACAGCAGGGGAAAAAAAAAGGGGGGGGAAACCAAAATAAAAGATAAGCTCTGCAAACAAACCTAAGGGGAAAGCAAACACAGTCTCCAAACGTTGTCCCAGGTGCTGCCTTTGAAGTGCTCAGCTCCCATCTCCTCCATGGCTCCAGGAGAGCACAGCCACAGAGCTGGTGGGAACAGATGATACTGCTGGTTGTAAAGCTGTGACTGGAACCCAAAAAAATTAAAGAGGCAAACAAAGCTCTTGAACAGGAGACACCAGGAAAGGGCCACAAAGGGTCAGGGCAGGCAGAGATGAAAAGCTGAGCAGCCTTGCTGAAGGAAATCCCCTCACAAGCAACACCCTGCAGCTGGACCAAGTCCAGCCTGCAGCAAGCCAGAGGAGGAGGAAAGAGTTCATGGAACAATGGCAAGAGCTTGGAAGGGAGGGGAGGGAAAATGTGCCCATGGTGGAGAGTAAACAAGGGAAAAATAAGCAGGAGGAAAATAAGAAGCAGAAGATGGATCTGCAGGGGGCTCCAAGAAAGCTGGGGAGGGACTTTTGAGGGTGTCAGGGAGAGATAGGACTGGGGGGGATGGAGCAAAACTAGAAGTGGGGAGATTGAGATTGGATGTTAGGAAGAAATTGTTGCCCATGAGAGTGGTGAGAGCCTGGCACAGGTTGCCCAGGGAGGTGGTGGCCTGGAGGTGCTGAAGTCCAGGCTGGATGTGGCTGTGAGCAACCTGCTGTAGTGTGAGGTGTCCCTGCCCATGGCAGGGGGTTGGAACTGGCTGAGCCTTGAGGTCCCTTCCAGCCCTGAATGATTTGATTATCCAGATGGAGATTAGGAAAAACAGCTTTCCTGAGAGTGGTCAGGCACTGGAACAGGCTGCCCAGGGAGCTGGTGGAGTCACCATCCCTGCAGGAACTCAAGAAACTTGTGGCCATGGCACTTTGGGACATAGAGGTGTTGGACTGATGACTGGACTCAGTGATCTTAGGAACCTTGTCTACCCACAACCACTCTGTGTCTCTATGGGATCTGCCTGGGGGGTTGCCTGTCCCAGCCCCAGCCCTTGCTGCTGCTGCTCACAGCTTGCTCAGGGCTGTTGTCCCAAACCATGCTTTTCCTGACTTCTTCCAGACATCCTCACACTGAGGTGAAGAACATCCATGGAGTAAATGTCCTGAGAGTGGTTCCACAACAAAGTGACCATCAATTATCCCAAGGCAGAGCCAACCTGCTGCACGCTGCTGCAAAGCAGCTCTGTCCCTTGGGCCTTGCTGCCCAGTGAGGCCACAGCTGAAGGACTGGGTCCAAGTCTGGGCTCCCCAGTTCCAGAGAGACAGAGCCCAGGGGAGGCTGCAGAGATGCTGAGGGACCTGGAGCAGCTCTGTGAGGAGCAAAGGCTGAGAGCCCTGGGGCTGAGAGCCTGCAGAAGAGCAGCCCCAGAGGGGAGCTGAGCAATGCTCAGCAAGAGACAAAGGAGCTGTGGGGGGCAAGAGGCTGGGGCCAGGCTCTGCTCAGTGGTGCCCAGGAACAGTACAAGGGGCAGTGGGCACAAAGTGGACCCCAGGAGGTTGCAAGTGAGCAGGAGGAGAAAGTTGTTTGTTGTGAGGGTGCTGGAGGCCTGGAGCAGGCTGCCCAGAGAGGTTGTGGAGTCTCCTTGTGTGGAGAGCTTCCAAACTCCCCCTGGGCATTTTGCTGCTGGGCAAGCTGCTGTGGGTGCCCTGTTTTAGCAGAATGGTCCCCAGAAGTCTCTTCCCACCTTCACCATGCTGGGATTCTGAGTCATGCAGTGGTGAAACAAGGCTTGAATTCAGTTTCCTGAAGCATAAAGTATGTCTCTGTGTAGGGCTGGGGCAGAACTGCTATCAGGTTAGGGATGGCTTTAGTGACACTTGATAAGCTTGTCCTTAAAGAGGAGAAATGGAAGAGAAAGTTGAGCTGCTGATTACTTCACAGAGAGAGAGGTTGCCCTTTGGAATGTGCTGCCCAGGGAGCTGGTGGAGTCACCATCCCTGGAAGTGTTTTAAAAGAGCCTGGATGAAGCCCTTGGTGCCATGGTTTAGTTGGTTGGATGGTGCTGGGTGATAGGTTGGACTCAGTGATCTCTGAGGTCTTTTCCAACCTGGTTCATTCTGTATTCTGTTCAGTTCTGTCTCCAAACTAAGTTCTTGCAGGCGGCACCAAAGGGTTTTCCTGCTCCTGCTCTCTGAGTTCCCATCACTGAGGTCTTCTGGGGTAAAGCACTGTGGGCAGCCATCCAAGGCTGCACGGAGGATTCAGGGCACAGTAGCACAATCACAGGAGCACAGAGTCATTTGGGCTGGAAGAGACCTGCAAGATCACCACGTCCACCCCTTAGCCCAGCACTGTCAGGTCAACACTGAGCCACGTCCCTCAGCACCACATCTCCACAGCTTTGAAACCTCTCCAGGGCTGGGGACCCCAACACTGCCCTGGGCTGGCACTTCCCAGTTTTCCACCTGGGGTCCAAGCACAGCTCCTGCACCAGCCGTGGAGGGCAGCAGCTTGAGACGAGGAGTAGAATCAGCTCTGCTTTCTCCCTTGGCAGGCTTCACCAGAGGTTTCAAGAGATGGATTTTCAGCACAGAAGTTGATCATTTCACAGTCTCACACTACATTAGAGGTTGGAAGGGACCTCCAGAGATAATCCAGTCCAACCCCCCTGCCAGAGCAGGAGCACCCAAGGGAGGGTGCACAGGAATGCATCCAGGTGGGGTTGGAAAGTCTCCAGAGCAGGAGGCTCCACAACCTCTCTGGGCAGCCTGCTCCAGGGCTCTGTCACCCTCACACCAAAGAGGTTTCTCCTCCTGTGGAGCTGAAACCTTCTCTGTTCAAGTTTGTCTCCATTGCTCCTTGGCTTATCACTGTGCACCACCCACAAGAGCTTGGCCCCCTCCACCTGACCCTCACCCTTCAGCTATTGATAGACATTGATCAGATCCCTCTCAGCCTTCTCCTCTCCACACTAAACAGCCCCAGGGCTCTCAGTCTCTCTTCCCAGGGGAGATGCTCAAGTCCCCTAAGCATCCTCCTGGCTCTCCCTTGGGCTCTCCCCAGCAGGTCTCTGTCTCTCTTGAACTGGGGAGCCCAGAGCTGGCCACAGGATTGCAGCTGTGGTCTGAGCAGGGCAGAGCAGAGGGGGAGCAGAACCTCCCCAGCCCCGCTGGACTTATTCTCCTTCTCCTTTCTTTTTCATCACCTTTTTCTCCTTCTTTTTTTTTTTTTTTTCCCTTTCATGTTTTCCCACTTTTCTCCATATTTTTCTTCTTCCCTTGCCTCTTTTTCTCCTTCTTTTTCCCTCTTCTTTTTTCTTCTTTTTAATTTTCTTTTGCTTCTTCTCTTTCATCTTCTTTTTCTTTCTTCTTTTCTCCTTATTTTTCTTCTTTTTTTCTCCTCTTTCTATTCCTTTTATAGTTCTTCTTCTTTGTACCCTTCTTTTTTTTTCTTCTTTTCTCCTGACCTTTCTTCTTCTTCTTTCTCTTCTTTCTCTTTTAATATTTCTTCTTTCTTTTTATTCTCTTTTTTCTTCTTCTAATTCTTCTACTTCTTCATTCTCCTCTTTCTCTTCTTTTTAATATTTCTTTCTCTTATTTTTCTTCTCGTTTTTCTTCTCTTCTTTCACTTCTTCTTGTCTCCTCTTTCTCTTCATTTAATATTCCCTCTTCTTTCTCTCCTCTTTTTTCCTTTGTTCTTTCTTCCCCCCCCCCCCCCATTATTTTTCTTCTTTCTCTTATTTTTCTATTTCTTCTTTCTCTTCTTTTTCATCTTTCTCTTGTCACATTCCTCCTCCTTTCTCTTTCCCTTCTCCTCATTCTCTTTAATGTTAGCCTTATCCTGCTCCTTGCTATTATTTTTCATATGACCACTGCTTGGCACCCTCTGCACATCTCCCTTTTGGCTGCTGTTTGGGCAGCTCAGGTATGCCCAGAAGGCCTCCAGACAATGAGAGAGACATCAAGGAAACTGATGTCAGTGCCCCTAAATGATCCACTTAGTGCCCCCAGACATTTTTCTACCCAGGCCAGCTGTGGCACTTTTAGGCTGGGCCTAGAATTTCCCACAGATTGAGTAGAAAAGTGGTGGAATGTAAATAAATTGCCATTGGATGGAAAAGGGAAAATAATGATGAGGTCTAACTAATCCTATTGGGCTGATTGCTAGCATAAAGTTAGTTGTATAAATTCACTCTTTCTCTTTTCAGCTTCTTCAGTCTAGCTGACAGCAGCTGGTTGCTTGCTGGCCTTGGCTGTGTTCTTGTTGTGGCTACTGGAGTCCCTCAGGGCTCAGTACTGGGACCAGAGCTGTTCAATATAGTCATCAATGTCCTGGATGAGGGCACAGAGGGCACTGCCAGCAGGTTTGCTGATGGCACCAAGCTGGGAGGAGTGGCTGCCACAGGAGGGCTGTGCTGCCATCCAGCCAGACCTGGACAGGCTGAGAGCTGGGCAGGGAGAAATTTGATGAAGTTCAACCAGGGCAAGGGGAGAGTCCTGCACCTGGGGAGAAACAACTCCATGCACCAGGATAGGTTGGGGGTGGACTTGCTGGAGAGCAGGGAAGGGAAAAGGGACCTGGGGGTCCTGGTGGATGGGAGGTTGACCATGAGCCAGCAATGTGCTCTGGTGGCCAGGAAGGACAGGTGGATTAGAAAGGCTGTGACCAGTATGTCAGAGAGGTTCTCCTCCCCCTCTACTCTGCTTTGCTGAGGCCACAGCTGGAATCTTGTGTCCAGTTCTGGGCCCCTCAGGTCAGGAAGGATCTCAGGAACTGCCTCTAAGAGTCCAGCACAGAGCCACAAGGATGCTGCAGGCAGTGGAAGATCTTCCTCATGAGGAGAGCCTGAGGGAGCTGAGGGCTCTGGAGCTTGTAGAGGAGGAGCCTGAGGGTGAGCTCCTTGCTGCTGCTAAAGCTGTGCAGGGTGATGCCCAGAGGCTGGAGCCAGGCTCTGCTGGGGGATGCCCAATGCCAGCACCAGGGGCAGTGGTGGAAGCTGAGGCAGAGGAAGTGCCATGGAAACAGGAGGAAGAATTATTTCCCTGTGAGGGTGACAGAGGCCTGGAGCAGGCTGCCCAGGGGGGTTGTGGAGTCTCCCCCTCTGGAGAGATTCAAGACCAGCCTGGATGTGTTCCTGTGTGCCCTGCTCTGGGTGATGCTGCTCTGGCAGGGGGGAAGGACTGGCTGAGCTTTGGAGGTCACTTCCAGCCCCTGAAAGTGAAGTACTAACAGCTGCTCTCTGCTCCCCTCTCTCTTTTACCTTGGGTAGGGTGGGGGAAGTGAGCAGGGAGGGGGAAGCTGTGGGTAGCCCCCTGGTTTTGTCCGGGGGGGGGGGGTGTGGGGGGAGGGGGTGTCTTGCATTGTTTATAAATGGTAAATGGCTGTAAATATTGTGCATTTTGTACATATCATTGCATTTCATACCTTAGATTGTGGGGTTGCTTGCAAACACAGCTTCATTTGCTTCCAGCTGAGCTAATGTGGCAAGCTTACTTGTGTGTGTGGGGGGGGGGAGGGGGTGTTGATTTCAAACCCACCACACCAGCCATGGCCACACAGGATCTTCAGTGCTCAGTGCCCTCCAGCTCTTCAGGACAAGCTCCATCAGAGTCCAGGGGTAGTGGCTTGTTGCTGCTGGCACTGCCCCATCCCAGTCCAACAGTGTGTGTGTGTGTTCCAGCCCTGTCTGGGATGATTAAAATGTATGCAAAGGGAGAGCATTTGCCTGCCTGCACTCAAAGAATTGCTATTCACATATTCATGGGGGAGGCTGGGAGGCTGCCCTGTGCCAGGCTTGGCTGTGGGCTGCAATTGTTGGCTTGGGACACCCTACAAGGGGACATTGTGCCCTTCAGTCCCCTTTGTCAGGAAACCCAGATCTTTGCATTCAAAGCACAAAGGAGCCACATCCTTTGCCTGCTATCCCTTTGCAATTAGCTTAATTAATGAGCTGGGTTCAAGCTGCAGCAGCAGGATCTGCTCAGCCTCCCAAAGCCTTTGCCTTATTCATAGGTGTCCCTCGTGCTCCTGCTAAAGAGCTCCTCTTGGAACCCCACCACCAGCTTCTGCTGAGCACAGGCCAGCTCCTTATTCATTATGATGAGATTAGATTGTTCCTCTGCAGCCCTAGCTCCATCCTCAAGTTAAACAAGCTCTTCCTGCAGCTGCAGAGCCATTACTTATTGATGGCAGCAGGATGAAGTCCTCCCCTTGAAAGGGAAGGATCAATTTTCATAACATTAAGTTTCCAATTGCTAAGCTTCCTCCTCCATTCCTTTACACACCATTGAATCACAGAGTTGTCTGGGTTGGAAGCTCACCCAGCCCAACCATGAGCCCAGCCCTGCCAGCTCACCCCTAAGCCATGGCCCTCAGCACCACATCTCCAAGGCTTTGCAACCCCTCCAGGGATGGGGACTCCACCTCTGCCCCTGGCAGCCTGGGCCAGGTCTGCAATAAACCATAGATAATCCAAGTCCTTGTGCTCTCCAGATCTCCAGGCTCTCACGGCTCAGGCTCTCCCACCAACTTCCTTCCACCTCAGAAGCAGCTGGCCAGGCCCCAGACCTGCTCCACAGGCACAGAAATGTGGAAAGCAGCACCAAGGAAGGGGGAGCTGATGAAGGAAGACCAGCAGGTGGGGGGAGAGGATTGTACCCCTCTGCTGAGCTCCCCCCTGCAGTGCTGGGGCAGCTCTGGAGTCCTCAGCACAGCACAGGCAGGGACCTGTTGGAGGAGGCCACAGCAATGCTGGCAGGGCTGGAAGCCCTCTGCTATGAGGCCAGGCTGAGAGAGTTGGGGTTGTGCAGCCTGGAGAAGAGAAGGCTCCAGGGAGAGCTTCTGGTGGCCTCTCAGTGCTTAAGGAAAGCTGGGGATAGACTTTGGAGCAGGGCCTGATGGTTTGAACTGAAAGAGGGAGACTCAGAATGGACAGAAGGAAGAAATTGTTCACCCTGAGGGTAGTGGAAGGCTGTCCCAGGTTGCACAGAAAGGTGGAGGATGCCTCATGGCTGGAACCATCCCAGGTCAGGCTGTCTGGGGCTCTGAGCAACCTGCTCTGGGTGCAGCTGTCCCTGCTGGCTGCAGGGGGGTTGGGCTGAGTGACCTTGAAAGGTCCTTTCCATCCCAAACACTTCTATGAAGAGGAGCTGCTCAGCAGGTTATCAGGATTGATTAATTAATTATCAGCAGAGGTGCTTTGGGAAGGTAGGCAGCAGGTTTGAGATGGGGATTCCCCAAGGCTGGGGATTCCCCAGGGCTGGGGGCTCCCCCGGGCTGGGTGTTGCTGCCTCCAAACCCTTTCACTTGTCCCACAGCCTCCACCAGCATCTTTCTGGCTGCACTTCCATTTTCCGGACCAGCACCAAATGAAAGCTGCCTGCAGATGGCAGCAGCTCCCCAGCCTGTCTCGTTTGTGGGGGAAAAAAGCTCATTTCCTGGGGAAAAGAAATTAATCAGGGTTTGTTGCCAGGGCAGTAAGGTTACAGAGAAGTCAGTGCCTGAGTGCCTCTCACTTGGGTGTGTGGGGCTGTTTAGTCATAGAATCACAGAACTGTCAGGGCTGGAAGGGACCTCAAGGCTCAGCCAGTTCCAAGCCCCTGCCATGGGCAGGGACACCTCACACCACAGCAGGCTGCTCACAGCCACAGCCAGCCTGGCTGCAAACACCTCCAGGCAGGAGGCTTCCACCACCTCCCTGGGCAACCTGTGCCAGGCTCTCACCACCCTCATGGCCAACAACTTCTTCCTCACAGCCAAGCTCAATCTCCCCACTTCTAGTTTTGCTCCATCCCCCCCAGTCCTATCCCTCCCTGACACCCTCACAAGTCCCTCCCCAGCTTTCTTGGAGCCCCCTGCAGATCCTGGGAGGCCACCAGAAGGTCTCCTGGGAGCCTTCTCCTCTCCAGCCTGCACAACCCCAACTCTCTCAGGCTGTCTCCAGAGCAGAGCAGCTCCAGCCCTCTGCTCCTCCTCGTGGCCCTTCTCTGGACACCTTCCAGCCCCTCCAGATCCTTCCTGGCACAGAGGCTCCAGAACTGGCCCCAGAGCTCCAGCTGTGGTCTCAGCAGAGTGGAGCAGAGGGGCAGAATCCCCTCCCTGGCCCTGCTGGCTATGCCTCTCTAATAGCATAGAATGGACTAGACTAGACTAGACTAGACTAGAATTAACCAGGTTGGAAGAGACCTTGGAGATCATCAAGCCCAACCTATCACCCAGCACCATCTATCAACTAAACCATGGCACCAAGCACCCCATCCAGTCTCTTCCTAAACACCTCCAGTGATGGGGACTCCACCACCTCCCTGGGCAGCACATTCCAATGGGTAATCTCTCTTTCTCTGAAGAATTTCATCCTCACCTCCAGCCTAAACCTCCCCTGGCACAGCTTGAGACTGTGTCCTCTTGTTCTGCTGTTGGTTGCCTGGGAGAAGAGATCAACTCCAGCCTGGCTACAATCCCATCCTAACTGTCTGATGGGGCTCATCAGAAAGCCCTTTGAGCTCCTCCTGCATGACTCAGGCAGCTTCTATCCTATCAGCCTATTTTCCCAGTTTGTATACTGCAGAGCAGAAATCTCTTCAGGTTTGCAGCTCCAGTTTCTATTCAATTCCTGACATTTCACTTCCCTCTTGCACTGGCTTCTCCAGCCAGGGTGCAGGAACCACACAGGCCCAGCCCCATAAATGCTCCAGTGTGTGATAATCCAACCTCACACTCACTTTTCCTGCCAGATGGACCTTTGGGAAGTTTCTTTTTGTTAACCTCTCCCTGGAGCTGTTCAAGGCCAGGTTGGATGAGGCTTTGAGCAGCCTGGGCTGGTGGGAGGTGTCCCTGCCCGTGGCAGGGGGCTGGAAGGGGAAGGTCCCTCCCCACCCAACCCCTGCTGTGATTCTATGATTCTATGAAATGTAAAACTGTTTCAGTTTACAACCCCAGCTCTTGGTGACCTGGCTCCAAAAGCTCTGTCACTCCAGCACTTCCAGTGCAGGCTCTCCATGAAGGCTTGGTGTTCCCACTTGGTGCACCAAGAGGCTTTCATAGATGTGAGGGCTTTGGATTTTCCACAGGCTCAGAGGATGTCAGGGGTTGGAAGGGATCTCTGGAGGTCTTCCAGTCCAACCCCCCCTGCCAGAGCAGGAGCAGAGAACCCAGCACAGGTCACACAGGAACACATCCAGACAGGGCTGGGAAGGCTCCAGAGAAGGAGACTCCACAACCTCTCTGGGCAGCCTGCTCCAGGCCTCTGGGACCCTCACAGGGAAGAAGTTCCTCCTCATGTTGAGCTGGAACCTCCTGTGCTGCAGTTTCCATCCATTGCCCCTTGTCCTATCCCAGGGTGTAGCTGAGCAGAGCCTGTCCCTGTCCCCTCCCTCCTGACCCCCAGCCCTCAGCTATTGATAGACATTGATCAGATCCCTCTCAGCCTTCTCCTCTCCAGACTGAACAGCCCCAGGGCTCTCAGCCTCTCCTCCCCAGGCAGTGCTGCAGTCCCTTCAGCATCCTTGCAGCCCTCCCTCAGACTCTCTCCAGCAGATCCCTGTCCCTCCTGAGCTGGGCAGCCCAGAGCTGGATGCAATATTGCAGGTGAGGTCTCAGCAGGGCAGAGCAGAGGGGGAGGAGAACCTCCCTGGCTCTGCTGGACACACTCCTCTGAATGCAGCCCAGGACCCCCTTGGCCTTCTTGGCCCCCAGGGCACATTGCTGTCCCATGCAGAGCTTGCTGCCCACCAGCACTCCCAGCTCCTTCTCCTTGGGGCTGCTCTCCAGCAGATCCCCTCCCAGCCTGTGCTGCTGCAGTTGATTCTTCCTGCCCAGCTGCAGGACTCTGCTCTCATCCTTCTTGACCCTCCTTAGGTTCCTCTGTGCCCAGCTCTCAGCCTGCCCAAGTCTCTGCATGGCCTCACAGCCTTCAGGTGTCTCAGCCAAGCCTCCCAGTTTGGTGTCCTCAGCAAACCTGCTGAGCAGACTCTGTCTCTGTCCCCTCAGCAGTGTCAATGAGGAAGATGTTAGACAGGACAGGACCCAGCACTGATCCCTGGGAGACTCCACTGTTCACAGCTCTCCAGCTGGACCTGGCACCACTGCCCCCCACTCTTTGCTTTCCATTGTGTCACCAGTTCCTGATCCCTCTCACTGTCTGCTCTTCTGTCCCACACCTCCTGAGCTTGCCCACAAGTAATTGCTCACAGGGATGTTAATTCCTAACTGAAAGGCAGGGACTGATTGCTCCTTGCAGCAAAAGAGCAAATAAGGAGAGAGCAGGACCCTGAGCCAGGAAAGACAGGAAGGAAACCAGAGGGAATTGCTGGATGTGGTGGAAAGGACAGGAAAAGCCTCTGGCTGCCTGTGACGGGAAGCACTGCAGGAAGGAAGGTCACTGGGCAAATGTGGGACACCAGCAGGGCCTGGAGAGCAAGGCTGGTGAGGAGCAGCTGAGGGAGATGGGGTGGTTGAGTCTGGAGGAAAGGAGGCTGAAGGCAAACCTTCTCACTTTCTACCACTCCCTGAAAGGAGGCTGGGGCGAGGTGGGAGTTGGTGTCTTCTCCCAAGGAACAAGTGATAGATCAAGAGGAAATGGCCTCAAGGTGCCCCAGGGGAGGTTTAGGTTGGATATTAAGAACAATTACTGGAAGAGTGGTCAGAGATTGGAAGAGGCTGCCCAGGGAGGTGGTGGAGTCACCACTCCTGGAGGGGTTCAGAAATATGTAGGCATGGCTCTCTGAGCCATGGTTTAGTGGCCATGGTGGTGTTGGGCTGGATGATCTTAGAGATCTTTTCCAGCATTGATGATTTGATGATTCTATGCAAATGGAGAGAGAGAGAGAAGGGAGCTTTAGCCAGCTCTGTAAAATGGCTATAAGGAGTACCACAACCCAAACCAGAAGCAGCTCAGGAAGCCCTTGGAGGTGCCCCTAGCAGCTCAGGCACTTCAGCTTGCTGGCTGCTGAGCACACCAAGAACCATGGAATTATTTCAGGTGGAAAAGACTTTTAAGATCCCTGAGCAATTTGATCCCTGAGCAGTATGATCCCTGAGCAGTTAGATCCCTGAGCAATTTGATTCCTGAGCAATTTGATTCCTGAGCAGTTAGATCCCTGAGCAGTTGATCACTGAGCAATTCAATCACTGAGCAATTTGATCACTGAGCAGCTTGATCACTGAGCAGTTTGATCACTGAGTGCTTTGATCAGTGAGCAGCTTGAATCCTGAGCAGTTAGATCCCTGAAAACTTTGATCTCTGAGCAGTTTGATCACTGAGCAGCTTGATCACTGAGCAGCTTGATCACTGTGTGCTTTGATCAGTGAGCAGCTTGATCCCTGAGCAGTTTGATCCCTCAGCAGTTAGATTCCTGAGCACTTTGATCTCTGAGCAATTTGATCACTGAGCAGTTGATCACTGAGTAGTTTGATCCCTGAGCAGTCAGATCACTGAGCAGCTTGATCACTGAGTGCTTTGATCCCTGAGCAGTTAGATCCCTGAGCATTTTGATCCCTGAGCAGTCAGATCACTGAGTAGCTTGATCCCTGAGCAGCTTGATCCCTGAGCAGTTAGATCCCTGAGCATTGTGATCTCTGAACAATTTGATCACTGAGCAGCTTGATCCCTGAGCAGTTAAATCTCTGAGCAATTTGATCTTTGAGCAATTTGATCACTGAACAATTTGATCTCTGAGCAGCTTGATCCCTGAGCAATTTGATCCCTGAGCAGTCAGATCCCTGAGCAGTTGATCCCTGAGCAATTTCATCCCTGAGCAGTTAGACTGCTGAGCACTTTGATCCCTGAGCAATTTGATCCCTGAGCAGTTAGATCCCTGAGCAGTTGATCCCTGAGCAATTTGATCCCTGAGCAGTTTGATCACCGAGCAGTTTGATCATTGGCAGTTAGATCACTGCTCAAATTGCTCAGTGATCACTTTGAGCCATTTGATCCCTGAGGAATTAGATCCCTGAGCAGCTCCCCAGGCAGTGCTGAGCTGTGTTTCCCCAGTGCCTCTCCGCTTGTGCAGACTCCTGAGGCACTCCAGAACATCACCAGGCTGAAAGGGGTTCGGAGTCAGCAGCACCCCCCCAAATCAGCACCAGGCTCATCCAACAACGACCCTCAAAAAGGCAAGGAGATGATTCCAGAGCAAAGAGGGAGTGGAAAGCCAAGCAAAGCAGAAGGTACAGCCAGGAAGTGCCACCACGTGGAGGCTGCCAAGGTGTACTCCCACCCAGCACTGGGACCTTGCTGGTGTCAGCTTGGGGCTCTCTACCTGGAGCTGCCCTGGGCTGCCCCAAGAGCCAGGCCAGGTTATCATGGAACAGCAAACTTGATGGGGCCCTGAGCAGCCTGCTCTAGCTGGAGGTGTCCCTGCTCCCCTCAGGAGCGTTGGACAAGATGACCTTTGAGGTCTCTTCCAACCCCATGCATTCTGTGGTCATTATTCTGCATTTCTGAGGCTTGTGTTGATTTGGGTAGAAGCAGAGGGTGATTGAGATCATCACCTAGCCTCCTTTAGCCTGGAGAAGAGGAGGCTCAGGGGAGACCTTCTTGCTCTCTACTTGATCTCTACAACTACCTGAAAGGAGGGTGTAGCCAGGTGGGGGTTGGTCTCTTCTCCCAGGCAGCCAGCACCAGAACAAGAGGACACAGTCTCAAGCTGTGCCAGGGGAGGTTTAGGCTGATGTTAGGAAGAAATTCTTCCCAGCAAGAGGGATGTGCTGCCCAGGGAGGTGGTGGAGTCCCCATCACTGGAGGTGTTTGAGAAGAGCCTGGATGAGGCCCTTGGTGCCATGGTTTAGTTGATTGGATGGTGCTGGGTGATAGGTTGGACTTGGTGATCTTGAAGGTCTTTTCCAACCTGGTTCATTCTGTGACTGTGTGATGCATGATAGAGAACATCCCTCCAGCCTGCACTGCTCCTCAGAGTCACAGAATCATTTTGGTTGCAAGAGACCTTTAAGCTCCTGCAGTCCAGCCAAGAACCCAGCACTGCCAGCTCACCACCAAACCCTGGCCCTCAGCACCACCTCTGCAAGAGAGGAGCCCCTTGGCTGCCCTGCCATGGTCATCAACCCCTTCCTAACCACACTGCTGAGAGGCTTTTTTTCTCCTTTTTCTTCTAACAAGTTACTGACCTGGCTGCTCTCAGTTGGGGTGGTTGCTGGGTTCACCTCCAGCAAAGTCCCTCCAGTTGTGGCATGTTCC
The DNA here is from genome assembly GCF_026170545.1 of Melanerpes formicivorus. NCBI lineage: Eukaryota > Metazoa > Chordata > Aves > Piciformes > Picidae > Melanerpes > Melanerpes formicivorus. The sequence goes on from NW_027142430.1 coordinate 55,947, forward strand.
CCATGCACTGGTACCCTGCTGAGGAGCAAGGCTGCAACTGCCTCCTCTTTTGACATCACAGAATGGTTTGGGCTGGAAGGGACCTCTCAAGGTCACCCAGTCCAACCCCCTGCACTCAGCAGGGACATCCCCAACCACAGCAGGTTGCTCAGAGCCCCAGACAACCTGACCTGGGATGGTTCCAGCCATGGGGCATCTCCCACCTCTCTGGGCAACCTGAGACAGGCTCTCACCACTCTCAGTGTCAAACATTTCTCCCTTCTCCACAGTCTGAGTCTCCCTCTTTCAGTCCAAACCATCACCCTTTGTCCTGTCACATCAGGCCCTGCTCAAAAGTCCATCCCCAGCTTTCTGCTCAGCTCCTTGAATCACTGCAAGGCCACCAGAAGCTCTCCCTGGAGCCTTCTCTTCTCCAGGCTGCACAACCCCAATCCTCTTAGCCTGGCCTCACAGCAGAGAGGTTCTCCAGCCCTTGGATCATCTTTATATCCCAGCCAGGCTGACAGCTCCTCCTGGCTGGCTGCTACCTAAAAAGAGCAACAAAACCTTTGTGTGGAGTAAGATTTGCAGATGCTGCAGCAGACAAACCTGGGCTTTAGGCTACTCCTCTCTCTCCAAAGTGAGGGATGACTGAGCATGGCTCAGCTTCCTTGCTCCTGGATGGCATTTTGGAAGAGCCAGGGTCACCACCACAACAGCCCTCGCTGATGGAAGCTGCTGATCTCTGTTGGGAACCCTTTAAGCACTGAGAGGCCACCAGAAGGTGCCCCCAGAGACCTTACCCCAGAGGGAGGTGACACAGCCAGGATGCAGCCATGGTGACCCCCACCTCGGGATGCAGGAGCTGATGGAGGAGAGGAAGATCCTGGAGCATCCAGGTACTGGTCAATGGTAGGCTGAACATGAGCATGCAGTGTGCCCAGGGGGCCAAGAAGGCCAAGGGCATCCTGGCCTGCATCAGGAAGAGTGTGGCCAGCAGGAGCAGGGAAGTCATTGTGCCCTGGGCTCAGCACTGCTGAGGCCACACCTTGAGTCCTGTGTCCAGTTCTGGGCTCCTCAGGTCAGGAAAGATGTTGAGCTGCTGGAAGGTGTCCAGAGAAGGGCAAGAAAGCTGGGGAGGGGTCTGGAGCACAGCCCTGTGAGGAGAGGCTGAGGGAGCTGGGGTTGCTTAGCCTGGAGAAGAGGAGGCTCAGGGGAGACCTTCTTGCTCTCTGCAACTCCCTGAAGGGAGGTTGTAGCCAGGTGGGGGTTGGTCTCTTCTCCCAGGCAGCCAGCACCAGAACAAGAGGACACAGTCTCAAGCTGTGCCAGGGGAGGTTTAGGCTGGAGGTGAGGAAGAAGTTATTCTCTTTCTATTTCTATCCCCAGGGTGGGGGCTGAGCCCCTCCTGGCTGAACCCCCTCTTGTGAGCAGCCAGACATTATTTCACCTCCTGGTGCTCTCTTGGGGTTTGCTCAGGATGCTCAAAGGCAAGTGGTGAGGCACACAGGCAGCTGGGAAGGGCTCCTGCCTGTGCCTTCTGACTCATGTGAGTCGTGTGGGTGGCAGAAAGAGCCCTGGGAGAGAAGAAGGAGTGGGAAAGAATCTGTTGCTATATTTAACCACAAATAATAGGAAGAGGCTGAGCTCTTTGGGCTCACGTCGTAAATAACAGTGAGATGAAATCATCCCAGAAATTCCTGACTGGATCATGGCAGCCTCTGGAGAAATGGCATGACTAACCAGCACCATGGCTTGCAAGAATCTTGGCCCCAGTGAACAAACCCCCCCAAAAAACAAAACCCCTGAAAAAAGAAGAGGGATTGGTGGTTATCCCAGGCCACTGCAGGGAGCCTGCCAGCGGCCAGAGCTCTCCTTTGGGTGGTTGCTGTGCTTCAGTCCTTCCCAGGAGGAGCTCAGCTGCTCATCCATCCTTCCATGGCATCTTGGGCATCCAATCTCTTCCACCAACCAGCCTCCCTCAGGGTCTCACTGGCATCCAGGTGATGGGGCTTGAAATTCAACACGTGATTAAGGATGGGGTTTGGCTCAAGGATCCTCCCTGGGGGTGTTTGAGGCCAGGCTGGCTGAGGCCTTGAGCAGCTGAGTGGAGCTGAGAGGTGTCCCTGGGCATGGTGGGGAGCTTGGAGCCGATGAGCTCTGAGTTCCCTTCCAGCCTGGTTGGAGTAGATGAACTCTGAGTTCCCTTCCAGCCTGGTTGGAGCAGATGAGCTCTGAGTTCCCTTCCAGCCTGGTTGGAGTAGATGAACTCTGAGTTCCCTTCCAGCCTGGTTGGAGCAGATGAGCTCTGAGTTCCCTTCCAGCCTGGTTGGAGTAGATGAACTCTGAGTTCCCTTCCAGCCTGGTTGGAGCAGATGAGCTCTGAGTTCCCTTCCAGCCTGGTTGGAGTAGATGAACTCTGAGTTCCCTTCCAGCCTGGTTGGAGTAGATGAACTCTGAGTTCCCTTCCAGCCTGGTTGGAGCAGATGAGCTCTGAGTTCCCTTCCAGCCTGGTTGGAGCAGATGAGCTCTGAGTTCCCTTCCATCCTGGTTGGAGTAGATGAGCTCTGAGTTCCCTTCCAGCCTGGTTGGAGCAGATGAGCTCTGAGTTCCCTTCCATCCTGGTTGGAGTAGATGAGCTCTGAGTTCCCTTCCATCCTGGCTGGAGTAGATGAGCTCTGAGTTCCCTTCCAGCCTGGTTGGAGTAGATGAGCTCTGAAGTTCCATCCAGACTGGTTGGAGTAGATGAGCTCTGAGCTCCCTTCCAGCCTGGTTGGAGTAGATGAGCTCTGAGGTTGTGGAGTCTCCTTGTGTGGAGAGCTTCCAGCCCCCCCTGAGCACTGTGCTGCTGGGCAAGCTGCTGTGGGTGCCCTGCTGGAGCAGGGGGTTGGACTGGGTGATCCCCAGAGGTCCCTTCCAACCCCTCCATGCTGTTACTTGGTGAAACAGGACACATGAGCTAAGGCATGGAGTCTGGGGAGCCTGAGAACACCCATGACACCCATGTCCCTGCCCTGTGATATTGCCACCTTTTATTTACTTGGAGAAAATACATTTGCTGCCTGGAGGACCTCCCAGCTTGGTAAGAGGAGGACTGACCTAACCTGGGAAGGAATCAGAGGCACTCAGGAGTGTCTCAGCCTCCCTCTCTCTCTTCCTTTCTCAGTTTTCTGAGAGTCTAACAGCAAATATTTGCTGGCAGCAGAGATTTCTGAGCTGTGAGGTAATGGCTCCTTTCTTTCTTTTTTTTTTCCTTTCCCCTTACATGTGCAGAGTCATCTTCTCAGCTCCTCAGCCTTATGGCACTGACAGATGTGCTGGGAAAATGTGAAGCAATAGACCTCAGCTTGGTGTGCTGGATGCAAGCAGAGCTCTCCCTCAGCAGGGCTCTCCCTCAGCAGGGCTCTCCCTCAGCAGGGCTCTCGCTCAGCAGAGCTCTCCCTCAGCTTGGTGTGCTGGATGCAAGCAGAGCTCTCCCTCAGCAGGGCTCTCCCTCAGCAGGGCTCTCCCTCAGCAGAGTTCTCCCTCAGCAGGGCTCTCCCTCAGCAGGGCTCTCCCTCAGCAGAGTTCTCCCTCAGCAGGGCTCTCCCTCAGCAGAGTTCTCCCTCAGCAGGGCTCTCCCTCAGCAGAGTTCTCCCTCAGCAGGGCTCTCCCTCAGCAGGGCTCTCCCTCAGCAGAGTTCTCCCTCAGCAGGGCTCTCCCTCAGCAGGGCTCTCCCTCAGCTTGGTGTGCTGGATGCAAGCAGAGCTCTCCCTCAGCAGGGCTCTCCCTCAGCAGGGCTCTCCCTCAGCAGGGCTCTCCCTCAGCAGAGCTCTCCCTCAGCTTGGTGTGCTGGATGCAAGCAGAGCTCTCCCTCAGCAGGGCTCTCCCTCAGCTTGGTGTGCTGGATGCAAGCAGAGCTCTCCCTCAGCAGGGCTCTCCCTCAGCAGGGCTCTCCCTCAGCAGAGTTCTCCCTCAGCAGGGCTCTCCCTCAGCAGAGTTCTCCCTCAGCAGGGCTCTCCCTCAGCAGAGCTCTCCCTCAGCAGGGCTCTCCCTCAGCAGAGCTCTCCCTCAGCAGGGCTCTCCCTCAGCAGGGCTCTCCCTCAGCAGAGTTCTCCCTCAGCAGGGCTCTCCCTCAGCAGAGCTCTCCCTCAGCAGGGCTCTCCCTCAGCAGGGCTCTCCCTCAGCAGAGTTCTCCCTCAGCAGGGCTCTCCCTCAGCAGAGCTCTCCCTCAGCAGGGCTCTCCCTCAGCTTGGTGTGCTGGATGCAAGCAGAGCTCTCCCTCAGCAGGGCTCTCCCTCAGCAGGGCTCTCCCTCAGCAGAGTTCTCCCTCAGCAGGGCTCTCCCTCAGCAGGGCTCTCCCTCAGCAGAGTTCTCCCTCAGCTTGGTGTGCTGGATGCAAGCAGAGCTCTCCCTCAGCAGGGCTCTCCCTCAGCAGGGCTCTCCCTCAGCAGGGCTCCCCCTCAGCAGGGCTCTCCCTCAGCAGGGCTCTCCCTCAGCTTGGTGTGCTGGATGCAAGCAGAGCTCTCCCTCAGCAGGGCTCTCCCTCAGCAGGGCTCTCCCTCAGCTTGGTGTGCTGGATGCAAGCAGAGCTCTCCCTCAGCAGGGCTCTCCCTCAGCAGGGCTCTCCCTCAGCAGGGCTCCCCCTCAGCAGGGCTCCAAAGCTGACTGCCCCTGGGCTTTCTGAAGAGCTTCTTCAGCAGCTGAGGAGAAGTTCAGTTTGTGGCAGATGTTGTGAGGATGGCTGCATGGAGGGCATGAGGGCTGCTGGTGCAGCACCTGCCTCACCAGGGAACCAAAGGACCCGGGGGTGCTGCTCAGCAGCCAGCTGAAGATGAGGCAGCAAGAAGGCCACCAGCAGCCTGGCCTAGATCAGCAATGGTGTGGCCAGCAGGAGCAGGGCAGGGATTGTGCCCCTGGGCTGGGCACTGGGGAGGTCACAGCAGAGGAGGGCAACAAAGCTGGGGAAGGGTCAGGAGAGCAGGGCTGGGGAGGAGCAGCTGAGGGAGCTGGGGGTGTTTAGTGTGGAGAAGAGGAGGCTGAGGGCAGATCTTCTGGCTCTCTACAACTCCCTGAAGGGAGATGGGACCCTGGTGGGGCTTGGTCTCTTCTTTCAAGAGACAAGAGATAGGACAAAAGCAAATGGCCTCAAGCTGACCCAGAGGAGGTTTGGGTTGGACATGAGGAACAGTTTGTTCCTCCTGGGGGTTGTCAAGCCCTGGCTGGGGCTGCCCAGGGCAGTGATGGAGTCCCCATGACTGGAGGGGTTTCAGAGCTGTGGAGATGTGGTGCTGAGGGCCATGGTGCAGTGGTGAGCTGGCAGTGCTGGGTTAAGGGTTGGATTCAATGATCTGAAAGGTCTCTTCCAGCCCAAATGATCCCATGTGTCCATGAAGTGCCTGCTCATCCTCCAGCACAGCAGCAATTCGCTCCATCCTTCCCATGAGAGCCTCAACTCTCCCAAGGTTTGCCTCCTCTGGGGGTTTCCTGATCCCACTTGCAGCTCTGAGGGAGAAGATCATTTTTACCTACACCTTGGTCTAGCATCACTGAAAGCTGCTCTCCCCTCCATCAATCCATCTGGAGTTTGTATGTGAGGCTTTCAGTGCCTTGCCCCAAAGAGAGAAACCTCCTCTCCAGGAGTTTCTTTTTTCCCATATTTGGGAGGGAAACATGGGAGAGAAAGGCAAGTGCAGATGTGAAGCATCACTGCTCAAAGAGCATTTTAGGTCACAGGCTGCCACAAAGGTGGGTTCAGAGCTCCACAAACATTGCAGGGACACTTCCGTGCCCTATCAAATAGTTCTTTTGCCAGCTCAGCTCTTTGGCACCATTTGAAAGGTCTGGAAGTTGACTCTTTAATGATCCTCTGCTCCAGGAGGATCGATGTATTGCTCCAGGGGTCATTTGCTGGATCAATAGTTGTCCATCCCTCATAAACCTGGAGAAGAGCAGCTCCTCCAGCTCCTTCTCAGAAACCACTCGGCAGCCCTGGCCTTCACTCTGGGCAGCAGCACAGTGGGGTCCCACAGCTTGGAGGAAGCAGATTCCCTTTCCCCTCCAGCCACAGCTTTCCCCATCTGGTGGGGCACAGAGCTGGGCCTCAGCCACTTAGAATCACAGAGTTGTCAGGGCTGGAAGGGACCTCAAGGCTCAGCCAGTCCCAAGCCCCCTGCCATGGGCAGGGACACCTCACACCACAGCAGGTTGCTCACAGCCACAGCCAGCCTGGCTGCAAACACCTCCAGGCAGGAGGCTTCCACCACCTCCCTGGGCAACCTGTGCCAGGCTCTCACCACCCTCATGGCCAACAACTTCTTCCTCACATCCAGGCTCAATCTCCCCACTTCTAGTTTTGCTCCACACCCCCCCAGTCCTATCACTCCCTGACACCCTCACAAGTCCCTCCCCAGCTTTCTTGGAGGCCCCTGCAGATCCTGGAAGGCCACCAGAAGGTCTCCTGGGAGCCTTCTCCTCTCCAGCCTGCACAACCCCAACTCTCTCAGGCTGTCTCCAGAGCAGAGCAGCTCCAGCCCTCTGCTCCTCCTCGGGGCCCTTCTCTGGACACCTTCCAGCACCTCCAGATCCTTCCTGGCACAGAGGCTCCAGAACTGGCCCCAGAGCTGCAGCTGTGGTCTCAGCAGAGTGGAGCAGAGGGGCAGAATCCCCTCCCTGGCCCTGCTGGGCACACTTCACTTGCTGCAGCCCAGGCTCTGCTTGGCTCTCTGGGCTGCAAGTGCTCCCTGCTGGCTCCTGTGCAGCTTCTCCTCCCCCAGCACCCCCAAGGCCTTTTCCACTTCTCCAGGCTGAGCACCAACACACAGGCCACAGCACACCCTGGAGGGCCAGCCCAGATGGCAACATCCATCAGCTATCAACAGGCTTTAATATTTCATAGAGCCCTGACTGGGGAGCTCCAGCTGATCAGAAATGTTGTTAAATGCTGAGCTTGATTAATGGATCCATCAGCTCAGCTGGTGCCTGCTGGTGGCTCACCACTGGATATGTCTTTTGCCCCTCTGCACAGCACACTGGGGAGGTCCCATCGTGATTCCTGGGTTCAGACTGGCGCCTCTCACTCCAAGAAGGACATTGAGGGGCTGGAGTGGGTCCAGAAAAGGGCAACAAAACTGGGGAAGGGTCTGGAGCACAAGACTTCAGCTGAGGGACCTGAGGTGGTTCAGCCTGGAGAGGAGGCTCTCAACAGCTCCCTGAAAAGAGCCTGGAGCCAGGTGGGGGTTGGTCTCTTTTCCCCAGGAACAAGTGACAGAAGGAGAGGAAACAGCCTCAAGTTACATCAGTTGGACATGAGGAACAATTTCTTCCCCCAAAGGGTTGCCAAGGCCTGGCCCAGGCTGCCCAGGGCAGTGGTGGAGTCCCCATCCCTGGAGGGGTTTCAAAGCTGTGTAGCTGTGGTGCTGAGGGCCATGGTTTGGAGGTGTCCTGGCAGTGCTGGGTTCATGGCTGGACTGGAGGAGCTTAAAGGCCTCTTCCAACCACAATGCTTCTATGATTTTAAGTCTGGAGCAAATGCAGCCCCAGGCACAGCACAGACCTGCTGCTAGAGCTGGTGATTGACATTGCTGATCCTGCTGGCCGTGGGCTGGGATGTGATCCTCAGGGACAGGGACAGGGCCCCCACCCCCTTAGCACTGCCTGGTCAAGTCAGTCCATCCTAAAGCAGCTGAGGCCAGGGCTGTGCTGCACTTCTGCCACCTTCTTGCCTTGGCTCCATGTCTGCAGGCATCTTTCCTGGGCTCCCCAGCAGCCTTCTGCAGGGAGAAATGTCCATAAAGTGAGGCAAGGTGCAGAGCAAAGAAAATACAGAAGAGGCTGGTGGTTTCTCACTGTCTGCCAGCAGCCCAGCACCAGAGGCTCCTTCCTTCCCTTCACATTATTTTTATGCAAGCTCTGCCCAATGCTGCAGCACTGCCTGGGACCTTTTCTTCCCACCTTTGACTCTGAACACCACAGAATCTGAAGCAGCTAGGACAGGCTATGAGTTACCCAGAAGGCATGGATGACAGCAGGGGCATGGCTTACAGACACCAGCAACCAAATCATCTCAGGTCGAGTAAACAGGACAAAGGAAACAAGCACATTACATGGGATGGCCACGTAGGTGGCTGTGCTGCTGTCTATCAGATTTGGCCTGGCCATCTAAGAGCAAACCAAGCAGAACAGCACTGTTTAGTTCTTGCCATGTTCCATCTTAGTAAGTGTTTCCATGACTAGGTTAGAGCTTGCTCTTTCTCCTCTCCTCTCCTCTCCTCTCCTCTCCTCTCCTCTCCTCTCCTCTCCTCTCCTCTCCTCTCCTCTCCTCTCCTCTCCTCTCCTCTCCTCTCCTCTCCTCTCCTCTCCTCTCCTCTCCTCTCCTCTCCTCTCCTCTCCTCTCCTCTCCTCTCCTCTCCTCTCCAAACCTCTCCTCTCCAAACCTCTCCTCTCCTCTCCTCTCCTCTCCTCTCCTCTCCTCTCCTCTCCAAACCTCTCCTCTCCTCTCCTCTCCTCTCCTCTCCTCTCCTCTCCTCTCCTCTCCTCTCCTCTCCTCTCCTCTCCTCTCCAAACCTCTCCTCTCCTCTCCTCTCCTCTCCTCTCCTCTCCAAACCTCTCCGAACCTCTCCGAACCACCCCCCCCCTCTCCGAACCTCTCCTTCCCCCCTCCCTTCCCCTCATAATTCAGTTCCAACCCCCTGCCATGGCCAGGGACACCTTCCACTGAGACAGGGCCTTGTCCAACCTGAACTCCTGAGTTTTGCAGTTGACCTCAGGGTAACCAGCAAACGATGCAGCCAAGGAGCTACAGCAATGGGATTGAAGAAAATGATGGATTTGGTCTCCAGAAGTGTGGGCAATGGTCACTGCTGGGTGGGATGGGGACCCCCTGGCCTTACCAGCAGGAGAAAAGCTGTGAAACCTTAATGGTAGGACTAAAACCCAACTAAATGGAAGCCTGAAGGGCTCACTTTCATCTGGGCCTTGCACAGGCACTGGCACCCAGCCTGTCGCTGCCTGCTCCAACACTCAGTTGTCCTTTTGAAGCAACAGGACCAGTGGTGGGGCTCAGCACCTTGCATTTCCCCTCCTGTGTGTCACCCAGGACTCAGGTGGCACCTATCCCCATATCCTTGGGTACAGCTCATCACCATGCCACTGGGTACCACTCATCCCTGTGTCCTCGGCTACTGCTCATCCCTGCATCCCCCCCACATTCTCAGGTTCTTCCCCCTTCCCCAGGTTTATTCCTACATCCTCAGGCATGGCTCAACCCTGCACACTCAGGTTCATCCCTGAATCCTTGGGTACTGCTCATCCCTGCATCCTTAGCTACTGCTCATCCCTGCATCCTTGGGTACCACTCATCCCATAGCCTCAGGTTCATCCCTGCATCCTTAGCTACTGCTCATCCCTGCATCCTTAGGTACTGCTTATCCCTGCATCCTTGGGTACCACTCATCCCTGCATCCTTGGGTACCACTCATCCCATAGCCTCAGGTTCATCCCTGCATCCTTAGCTACTGCTCATCCCTGCATCCTTAGGTACTGCTTATCCCTGCATCCTTAGCTACTGCTCATCCCTGCATCCTTAGGTACTGCTTATCCCTGCATCCTTAGCTACTGCTCATCCCTGCATCCTTAGGTACTGCTTATCCCTACATCCTTAGGTACTGCTTATCCCTGCATCCTTGGGTACCACTCATCCCTGCATCCTTGGGTACCACTCATCCCATAGCCTCAGGTTCATCCCTGCATCCTTAGCTACTGCTCATCCCTGCATCCTTGGGTACCACTCATCCCATAGCCTCAGGTTCATCCCTGCATCCTTAGCTACTGCTCATCCCTGCATCCTTGGGTACCACTCATCCCATAGCCTCTGGTTCATCCCTGCATCCTTAGCTACTGCTCATCCCTGCTTCTTTGTGCTCATCCCACATAGTTGGGTACTGCTCATGCCTGCATCCTTGGATGTCAGATCCTCTGCTTCATCCCCACATCCTTGGAGACCAAACCCCCACATCTTCAGGTTGATCCCTGAGTCCTCAGGTTCATTCTCACATCCTTGGGTGCCACATCTCCATGTCCTTGAGCTCAGAACACCCCTGGTGAAGGACTTGCCCCCACCCAGAAGCTACTTTCCGGCTCAGCAGTACATTTTTGGGAAGCATTTATCATGCCGGCCGGGTGCTGGGGACGCCCCACTCCGGCTGGGAGAGGCCGGGCTGGGCTGTGTGGCTGCCGGTCACCCCGCGTCCCCTCGGTGGAGCCTGGCCCGTAGCCCGGTCCCGCACGGCCCCATTATCCCCTGAGCCGCCGCCAAATGGCCCCATCAATTTTTCATCGGGAGAAAACCACCGGGAGCGGATAAAACCGGGAGGGGCACGGAGGGGGAGGGAGGGGGGTGGGTGATGCCGAGCGGCTCCAGCGCCTCCGCGGAAGGTGCGCGCACGGACCGGGGCCGGGGGATGGCGGGCGGGCGGCGACCGGCACCGTGCGGCCGGGACGGCTGCGGCGGGGCGGGGGTCGGGACAGGGGTCGGGGCTTGGGGGGCTGCCGCGGATCGCTCCTGGCTTCCGCGGGCGCGGTGGCTGGCGCGGAGGCTGGCGGCGCTGCTGGTCCTGCTGGTGCTGGTGGCTGCCGGTTGCGTGCTCCGCCGCCGAGCCTGCTCCGCTCCCCGCCGCCGCCGGCCCCCGCCCGCCTGCCGCCCGCCCCCGCCCGGCCCCGACCCCGGTCCCGGCCCCTGTCCCACCGCGCTGCTGGAGGCCGGGGGTCCTGCCGCTCTCACTGAGCAGGGACCGGGGCTGGAGCTGCCGCCGCTGCCCCGCTACGAGGAGGTGAAGCATCTGCCCAGCTATGAGGAAGCGCAGCGGGACCCGCGGCACCCCTCCGGGCACTGTGATGGGCACCGAGGAGTCTGCGGTTGAGCCCCCGGCCCGCTGCGGACCAGGGCCCGCGGGGATGTGCTGCTGGGACGGAGGGACACGGCGGTGGCCATCGGATGGGACACACAGGTGGTGGTCTTCAGGAGGGACAGGATGCTGGGTGTGGAGATCTCTGGGAGGGACACAACAACCTTCCCTGGATGGACATTGTGGCCATGCCTGGAGGTGTTGAAAAGCCCTGCAGATGTGGTGCTGAGGGACGTGTCTTAGCACCAGGCTTGGTGGAGTTAAGAGAGTGGTTGGACTTGGTGATCTCAAAGGTCTTTTCCCATCAAATGGATTCTATGATTCTAACTGTCCCAGAGGTGGCTGCACACCGAGATCCACAGCAGGATACTTTGTTGGACACCAGGCTCTGCAAGAAGGGCTGTGCAGAATTCCAAGAGGATGTGGCCTGCAGGATGCCAGGGCCCATGGAGGAGTGTGCCACAGCGCCTGGGAATCAATCAGAGGCTGCTGTTCCCCAGCAGAACAGCCTACAGGACACCAGAGCTCCCTAGAAGGACAATGCCACAGTCTTGGTGGGACCACGAGTCTGGGGGAGCTCCTCCTGCCCTCCAGCCTGGGGGCATGGGTTGGGCAGCATGGTGGGCAGAGCCTACTGCTCAGCTCCCAAGCCCCAGTGGGGGCTGGCTGAGAAGAGGAATCCATCTTGCAGGAGGAAGCTGACTCGGGGACACCCCCTCCAGCACGGTGATGTGCTCTTGGTGTGGGGGTGGAAGGCCTGCTTGCAGCTGTCCAGCTCCTCTCAGCTGGGCACATGCTGTGGCCTTGTGTGCCCTGGGAACGTGGGGGGTGCTTGCCTGTGGGAGCAGCAGGGCACCAGGGGCAGGGCACCACGGGCACCACTGCATGGAGCTGGCCTGCTGGCACAATCCTCCCACCTCCCGCACCCATGGGTGGCAGGGGTAGGTGGGTGGTGGAAAGCAGGCTGAGGTTTGCCCTTTGGCACCCTGCTGTGGTTGTGTGAGGCCTTGTCTCTGCCAGCAAGGCCAAAGGAGAACCTCCAAAGCTCACTAATAAAATATGAGCACCTCCTGGGCCTGTGCTTTTTGTTCCACTGAGGTGACCTGGGATCACTTCCCTAAGGGCCACAAATGGCACAAGCTAGCAGAGGCCACACCGCAGCACCACACTGACCACTGCCAGCTCTCCTGCCCACAAACCCTCCAAAACTCAGCCACCTCACTCGGGGAGGAGGGGGCAGCGAAAGGGCTCCCAACCCCTCTTGTAGGCAAGGCTGGTAAATCATCTGAGGTGCAAGAGTGCTGCTCCTCATGCTGCAGAAGCCTGGGAGCAGTGGATGTTTTCTGAGGGACATCCACTGCCAGGCTGCACTTTGGGCAGGTTCAGCTAAGCAAGCAACTAGAAGTCATTTTGATTAGAGACATCAACAGCTTCTTCTCCACCTCCTTTTTCTCTGCCAAAATATTCTGGCCAGGGGGAACATCCTTAGAAAGAGAATACCATGTGGGAAGTATGGCCCAGAGTGCAGGGCACCTGTGGGGAGGAGCAGACCTTCAACACCCCCAGCAAGGAGGCAGCCACAGCCTCCCTGGCCAGCCTGGGCCACACTCACAAGCAACAACTTCTGCCTCAGCTCCACTCTCACCCTGCTCTGCCTCAGCTTCAAACCATTCCCCCTTGGCCTGGCTCCAGACCCCCTCAGCAAAAGTCTCTCTGCAGCCTTCCTGCAGGATGCCTTCAGGTCCTGGCAGGCAGCTCTAAGGTCCCCTTGGAGCCTTCTCTCCTGGCTGAACACCCCCAGCTCCCTCAGCCTGGGCTCCCAGCAGAGCTGCTCCAGCCCTTAGAGCATCTTTGTGGCCTCCTCTGGACAGCTCTGTGACCCTCAAGTGCCCCCCAAGGGATTGCAGCCCGTGGATGGCATCTTCAGCAGCAAGCTGAGGGCTGCCCAGGCTCAAGCCTCTCCTTCCCTGGCTGCTGTCCCAGCAGGACTCTCCCTTCACGCAGTGAGGAACCCCGAAGTTTGTGTAGTTCAGGACTGGATGTGCATGGAAAAAAATGTGATAAATCTCTTAAGGTCTTCATTGTGCTTTGGCCTAGGAACTAAACAACCTTTCCCATCCCCTACAAACACAACAATTCTGCAACCTCAGACTTGCTGGGGCCCAGGGCAGCCTGCTCTAGCTGGAGGTGTCCTTGCTGCCTGCAAGGGGGTTGGACAGGGTGACCTTGTAGGGTCCCCTCCAAGACAATGAGGTGTGAGAATGTGTGACAGCTGGGTACTTCCTCTCTCCGTGAATGGCAGCACCACCCCCCGAAGGGTCATGAGTGCAACAGCACCTTTGGAACCACGGCACCCAGTCCACTGTGCTTCCTCTGAGCCCTGGCAGTGCTTCACTTGGCATTTCTAATGAGCTTCTACTGCATTTGCTGCCTCTGCCACACTTCCAACTGACCCAAGAGGAAAAGGTGGGGCTCAGCTGAGCCTCTCGACGTTGCCTCACCACTAGACTGCTCTTCAGAAATTCCTTGGGTTGTGCTGCAGATCTGAGGCAGGCTTCAGGGATTTCACACTGAACAGCTTGCCATGGGTGACATTTTGGGCTCAGTCCTTGTGCTGGGTTACCCCCATCCCGGGGGAGGGCTGCCAGAGCCCTGCTTCCCCCAGGGGACAAAAGAAACCTGATCCAGGTGAACAGAGAGGGACTTGGTTTCCCCCTCCCAGGAAGAGGGGTCCCCTGGGTCACAGGTGGTCTATTCCATTCCCCCTTCCTGTCCAGCAAGTCTATAAAAAGCAGAACCCTGCTGCCCTTTGCTCTCTTTGCTCCTGCCACACCTGCTCGAGAGGACAACAGCCACAGCCAGCCTGCTGCATCCAGGCTTCTCTGAAGGACTGGAATCCACACACAGCCAGGGAAATCCAGGCTTGGGTTTATGTATTTTCTTATTTATCCTTATTCCTCATCCTTGTAAACCCTCCCTGGTACTGAGATATATAGATACAGACACATATCACAGTATCACAGAATCACTAAGGTTGGAAGAGACCTCAAAGATCGAGTCCAACCTGTCACCACAGACCTCATGACTAGACCATGGCACCAAGTGCCACATCCAATCCCCTCTTGAACACCTCCAGGGATGGGGACTCCACCACCTCCCTGGGCAGCACAGTCCAATGGCTAACAACTCCTTCTGGGAAGAACTTTCTTCTCACCTCCAGCCTAAGCTTCCCCTGGCACAGCTTGAGACTGTGTCCTCTTGTTATGCTGCTGGGTGCCTGGGAGAAGAGACCAACCCCCACCTGGCTACAACCTCCCTTCAGGGAGTTGCAGAGAGCAAGAAGGTCTCCCCTGAGCCTCCTCTTCTCCAGGCTAAGCAACCCCAGCTCCCTCAGCCTCTCCTCACAGGGCTGTGCTCCAGACCCCTCCCCAGCTTTCTTGCCCTTCTCTGGACACCTTCCAGCAGCTCAACATCTTTCCTAACCTGAGGAGCCCAGAACTGGACACAGGACTCAAGGTGTGGCCTCAGCAGTGCTGAGCACAGGGCACAATGACTTCCCTGTTCCTGCTGGCTACACTATTCCTAATGCAGGCCAGGATGCCCTTGGCCTTCTTGGCCCCCTGGGCACACTGCTGGCTCCTGTTCAGGCAGCTGTCAATCAGCACCCTCAGGTCTCTCTCTGTTTGGCAGCTCTCAGCCACTCTGACCCCAGCCTGTAGCTCTGCATGGGGTTGTTGTGGCCAAAGTGCAGCCCCTGGCACTTGGCCTTGTTGAATGCCATCCTGTTGGACTCTGCCCATCTGGCCAGTCGGTCGAGGTCCCTCTGCAGAGCCCTTCTGCCTTCAAGAGTTCAACTCCTGCTCCCAGCTTGGTGTCATCTGCAAACTTACTGATGATGGCCTCAATCCCCTCCTCCAGATCATCAGTGTAGATATTAAGGAGCATGGGGCCCAGCACTGATCCCTGGGGCACACCACTGGGGCCTGGCTGCCAGCTGGCTGTGGCACCATTCACCACCACTCTCTGGGCTCAGCCTCCAGCCAGTTCCTAACCCAGCTCAGAGAGCTGCTGTCCAAGCCAGGGGCTGACAGCTTGGCCAGCAGTTTGCTGTGGGGGACGGTGATTGATAGGTAGATAGATAGATAGATAGATAGATAGATAGATAGGTAGATAGATAGATAGATAATTTTAAAAACACATTTCTCCTACTTCCAAACCAACTCCAGATTATTGTTTGGTAGATTTACCTCTCTTTTCCCCTACCCCCTTTTTTCTCCCCTCTCCTTTTTCCTCATCAGGGTAAAGGTGGGAGGGAGGAATTCTTGCTTTGCTACCATCTGAGCTCTTAAACTCCACTTAAGGCTCAAACCACTACGATCCTGGAAGTTAAGTGAAGAGCTTTGTGCAAGGCAGGGGAAGGGGAAGGTGTTCAGCCTGCCACACTGTCAGGCCACCAGGACACTGTGGAGCTGCACCACAAGTGCTGGTTTATTTAGCAGGGAGGCTGATCAATGGAGATGACCTTTATTTAGAATAAACCTTTATTTAGAATAAACCAAACCAGGTTGGAAGAGACCTTCAAGATCATCGTGTCCAACCCATCAACCAATCCAACCCACCCAAACAGCTAACCCATGGCACCAAGCACCCCATCAAGTCTCCTCCTGAACACCTTCAATGACGGTGACTCCACCACCTCCCTGGGCAGCCCATTCCAATGGGCAATCACTCTTTCTGTATAGAACTTCTTCCTAACATCCAACCTGAACCTCCCCTGGCGCAGCCTGAGACTGTGTCCTCTTGTTCTGCTGCTGGGTGCCTGGGAGAAGAGACCATCATCCACCTGTCTACAACCTCCCTTCAGGTAGTTGTAGAGAGTGATAAGGTCACCCCTGAGCCTCCTCTTCTCCAGGCTAAGCAACCCCAGCTCCCTCAGCCTCTCCTCACAGGGCTGTGTTTCAAACCCCTCACCAACTTTGTTGCCCTTCTCTGGACACCTTCCAGCAAGTCAACCTCCTTCCTAACCTGAGGGGCCCAGAACTGGACACAGGACTCAAGGTGTGGCCTAACCAGTGCAGTGTACAGGGGCAGAATGACCTCCCTGCTCCTGCTGGCCACACTCTTCCTGATGCAGGCCAGGATGCCCTTGGCCCTCTTGGCCCCCTGGGCACACTGCAGGCTCATGTTCAGCCTACCATCAACCAGCACCCCCAGGTCCCTCTCTGCCTGGCTGCTCTCAGCCACTCTGACCCCAGCCTGTAGCACTGCCTGGGGTTGCTGTGGCCACTGTGCAGCACCTGGCACTTGGATGTGTTCAATCTCCTGCCCTTGGACTCTGCCCATCTGTCCAGCCCGTCCAGGTCCCTCTGCAGAGCCTCTCTGCCCTCCAGCAGATCAACTCTTGCCCCCAGCTTGGTGTCGTCAGCAAATTTACTGCTGATGGACTCAATGCCCTCATCCAGATCATCAGCTAAGAGACACCCCCCCCTGCCCCTCCTTATATACAGACCTAGAACTATGCAAAAAACACCACACAAGACATTTGCCAGACAGATACTGAGCTTTGGTGGGAACATTGGGAGATCCATGTCACAAAGTGCCACTTGCTCTCAAGGGTCAGGGCAGGGCTGGGCACCAGACCAGTGCCAGAGGCTCTGCAGGAGCCCCTCTGCCTTCCCTAAGGAAAGAGAAAGGGAAGAAGGGAGAGAGGCTGATGGGCTGGGGAAGAAACTAACCCAGCTGGGATGGGAAGAAGAACAATGCCATGGGATAGGGACACAGAGACACAAAGCAAGATGGAAGCCAAGCCCTGAGGGCAAGGATGGCACCACTGGCACCACTGCTGCTGGGGGCAGGCCCTGGGCAAGTCCCAGCCTGGGCTCAGCAGCAGATGGGAAGCAGATTCAGGAGCTGGATTCTGGAGCTGGATTGAGGAAGACAGGGCTGGGGATGGAAGGCAGAAGGGAGAGAGTCCTGCTGGGACAGCAGCCAGGGAAGAAGAGGCTTGAGCCTGGGCAGCCCTCAGCTCGCTGCTGAAGATGCCATCCATGGGCTGCAATCCCTTGAGGGGCACTTGAGGGTTACCTGTGCTGTCCAGAGGAGGCCACAAAGATGCTCCAAGGGCTGGAGCAGCTCTGCCGGGAGCACGGGCTGAGGGAGCCAGATTGAATGTAGGCCTTGCGCAGCTGAGTGTAGCGGAGAGATGTGCCTGGGCATGGGGGGGAGCTTGGAGCAGATGAGCTCTGAGCTCTCTTCCAATCAAAGCCACTCTGTGGTTCCATGATGATTGTATGATGAAACCCCAAGCTGCTGAAGTCATCTAAAATAATCTAGTGAGGAACTTGCTAGGACAGAAGTATCAGGAGAAATGTGTGTTACTGTAACTGGGAGTGAGAGCCTCCAGGTGCAAGCCCCTTTTGAAACCTTCAGCACTCAGAGGGGGCTGAGTTTGTCACAGGGCTGTTTGAACAAAGCTTTGCTGAGGTCTTTGAGGCTGCAGGAAAAGCCAAACTACTTAACTAGGTGCTTAAATGTGGCAAATTGGTACTTAGAGGCAACCAAGGTTGAATCATCTTAATGGCAAGCACATTTCAAAGCCACTAATGGGGAGAGAAAAGTGAATTTCCCTTTTGGTTTTTGCCATCCTTGTTTTGTGGACTACAAGGCAGCTACTAACTGGAGAAGGGCATCAGCAGATAAGCACAGCTCAGAACAAGACTGGTCAGCAAATCACTCTGCCTGAGCTACTGCAGTTGTCTCCTGCTGCATAGAGGCTGCTTGCTGAGGGGGTTTTATTGACATCTGTCAGATGAGCACAGAACATGGCAGAAGCAGTGCTGGAGGCGGTGCCCTAGGGCACAGTCACTGCTGGACGGTGACGCTGGCTCTCCCCGCAGCCCCAGCTGCTGCTCCTTCTCTCTCCTTAGCAATTTCCATCTCTATCTTGGCTTGGATTTTACTCCAGTCCACTTCCAGCTGCAACGAGAGAAAAGTGAGTGAAGAGAGGTCAGACTCAGAGGGTAGCTGGAAGATGCAAAGTGCCCATAGCAACCATTCCCTTCCTCACATGAGTGACAGCTTGTACTGATGGAATCATAGAATCACAGAGTTGTCAGGCCTGGAAGGGACCTCAAGGCTCAGCCAGTCCCAAGCCCCCTGCCATGGGCAGGGACACCTCACACTACAGCAGGTTGCTCACAGCCACAGCCAGCCTGGCTGCAAACACCTCCAGGCAGGAGGCTTCCACTACCTCCCTGGGCAACCTGTGCCAGGCTCTCACCATCCTCATGGGCAACAACTTCTTCCTCACAGCCAATCTCAATCTCCCCACTTCTAGTTTTGCTCCATCCCCCCCAGTCCTATCCCTCCCTGACACCCTCAAAAGTCCCCCCCCCCCTCCAGCTTTCTTGGAGCCCCCTGCAGATCCTGGAAGGCCACCTGAAGGTCTCCTGGGAGCCTTCTCCTCTCCAGCCTGCACAACCCCAACTCTCTCAGGCTGTCTCCAGAGCAGAGCAGCTCCAGCCCTCTGCTCCTCCTCGTGGCCCTTCTCTGGACACCTTCCAGCCCCTCCAGATCCTTCCTGGCACAGAGGCTCCAGCAGTGGCCCCAGAGCTGCAGCTGTGGTCTCAGCAGAGTGGAGCAGAGGGGCAGAATCCCCTCCCTGGCCCTGCTGGCCACACTTCTCTTGCTGCAGCCCAGGCTCTGCTTGGCTCTCTGGGCTGCAAGTGCTCACTGCTGGCTCCTGTGCAGCTTCTCCTCCCCCAGCACCCCCAAGGCCTTTCCTTGAGGGCTGCTCTTCTGCCAGTCCCTGCCCAGCCTATAGCAGTGCCTGGGATTGCCCTGACCCAGCTGCAGGACCTTGCCCTTGGTCTTGTTGAACCTCATGAGGTTGGCTTGGGCCCAGCTCTGCAGCCTGTCCAGGTCCCTCTGGATGGATCCCTTCCCTCCACCTGTCTGCTGCACCACACAGCTTGGTGTCATCAGCAACCCTGCTGAGGGTGCACTCAGTGCCACTCTCCATGGCACCAGCAGAGATGTTGAACAAGCCTGGTCCCCGGACTGGTCCCTGAGGGACTCTGCTTGTCCCTGGCCATGGACCCATTGCCAGTCACCCTTTGGGTGCAGGCCTCAAGCCAGTTCTGTATGCACTGAATGCTCCATCCATGGAACCCCTCCTGCCCCAGCCTGGAGCCCAGGCTGTGGTGTGGGACAGTGCCGAAGGCTTTGCTCAGCTCCAGCTCAGTGACCTCAGGATGCACAAAGGCACAGCTGAGGTCTTCCAGGCTCAGCTTCCCACCTTGAAAACATAACAAGATTGGGATGTTTGAACAAACATTGATCCGTCTCATTGTGCCTGGTGGGCAGGACACAGATTGTCCCTCACCTTCATGGATTTACTAACAAGAGTGTGGCCAGCAGGTCAAGGGAGGCTCTCCTCCCACACTTCTCTGCTCTAATGAGTTCACATCTGGGGTACTGGCTCTGCAGCTCAAGAGACAGGGAACTGCTGGAGAGAGTCCAGGGGAGGCTGCAAAGCTGCTGAGGGGCCTGGAGCAGCTCTGGGAGGAGCAAAGGCTGAGAGCCCTGGGGCTGAGAGCCTGCAGAAGAGCAGCCCCAGAGGGCAGCTGAGCAATGCTCAGCAAGAGACAAAGGAGCTGTGGGGAGCAAGAGGCTGGGGCCAGGCTCTGCTCAGTGGTGCCCAGGGACAGGAGAAGGGGCAGTGGGCACAAAGTGGACCCCAGGAGGCTCCATGTGAAAAGGAAGAGAAAGTTGTTTGGTGTGAGGATGCTGGAGGCCTGGAGCAGGCTGCCCAGAGAGGTTGTGGAGTCTCCTGGTGTGGAGAGCTTCCAACCCGCCCTGGGCACTGTGCTGCTGGGCAAGCTGCTGTGCTTTAGCATGGAGGGTTGGACTGGGTGATTTCCAGAGGTCCCTTCCAGCCCCTGCCACTCCATGATTCTGTAAGTTGCGTCCAATTTAAATGCAAGGACACCTGATCACTGAGAATGTAGCTCCTTATCAGCAATGCACGCAGTGATGTCTGCTCTCTGCACATGAAGTCCCCCAAGTAACCTGACAGTATACTAAAGTAGTTATCTGCTCTGACAGAAATCAGATTTCTGCTTGAAATTTGTCTTCTCCATCAATACATGTTTGAGCTTTACCCTGGCATTTCTCCAGCTACAGAAAATCATCAGCTTCTGGCTCTATGTTGTTTGGGTGACATTCCAGACAACATGGAGGGGGTTTGGGTTTGTTTCTGGAAGGTTTTACCTCACAGCAATGAAGCCTGGGGGTGAAGGGCTGGAGAGAAGCACTGTGGAGAAGGACTTGGGAGTTCTGGGAGGTACAAAGCTGGACACGAGCTGGCACTGAGAGCTGCCAGCACAGAGCCAACCTTGTCCTGGGCTGCATCACAGTAAGTGGAGCAGGGCCAGAGGAGGCCACAGCAATGCTGGGAGGGCTGGAAGCCCTATGCTGTGAGGCCAGGCTGGAAGAGTTTGGCTTGGTCAGCCTGGAGAAGAGAAGGCTCCTGGAGACCTTCTGGTGGCCTTGCAGTGATGAAAGGAGCTGAGCAGAAGGCTGGGGACGGACTTCTGAGCAAGGCCTGATGTGACAGGACAAGGGGGGATGGCTTGGACTGAAAGAGGGAGATGCAGGCTAGAGGAAAAGGAGGAATTTTCTACACTGAAGATGGTGAAAGTCTGTCCCAGGTGCTCAGAGAGGTGGGAGCTGCCCCATGCCTGGAACCATTGCAGGTCAGGTTGTTTGGGGATGTGAGCAACCTGCTCTGGTTGGGGATGTCCATGCTGAGTGCAGGGGGATTGGACTGAGCCTGAAAGGTCCTTTTCAACCCAACCCAGTCTGTGAGGGTAGAGCAGGGTCCCCCACTTGTCTTTCCTTCCAGCAATGCTTGACACTGAAGAATGGTTCATGGTGCACTTGATGACTAGAAAAACATGTCAGAAACCTGGGCAAAAATACAGTGGGGAAGTTGAGCTTCACTGCTGAAGAATTCAGCCTGACAGCAATGGGATGGGAAAAGAACCTCAAGTGCTGCAGAGGGAATTTTCAGAGTAGCTGTTGCTCTGTTAACTAAGTCATGAAACAGCACAGCAGATCCTCTCTGAGGGGAGATGTGACTGCAGGCCCCACCTTCTCATGAGAAGAGGTTAATCCTTCACTTCAGCATGCATTTACTGGCTCCAGGTGCTTTGCATCTGATGCCTGCAAGCTTTATGGAGCTCCCAGCAAGAATGTGTTTGCTTCCCCAGATGTCACACAGATGCTAACCACACCAGAAAAACAACCAGAAAAAACCTCAGAATCAACCTCAGAGATCATCAAGTCCAACCTAATCCCTAACACCTCCTGACAACTAAACCATGGCTCCAAGTGCCACATCCAAGCCTTTTCTGAACTCCTCCAGGGATGGGGACTCCACCACCTCCCTGGGCAGCACATCCCAGTGGCCAATTACTCTCTCTGGGAAGAACTTTCTCCTCACCTCCAGCCTAAACCTCCCCTGGCACAGCTTGAGACTGTGTCCTCTTGTTCTGCTGCTGGCTGCCTGGCAGAAGAGACCAACCCCCACCTGGCTACAACCTCCCTTCAGGGAGTTGCAGAGAGCAAGAAGGTCTCCCCTGAGCCTCCTCTTCTCCAGGCTAAGCAACCCCAGCTCCCTCAGCCTCTCCTCACAGGGCTGTGCTCCAGACTCCTCCCCAGCTTTCTTGCCCTTCTCTGGACACCTTCCAGCAGCTCAACATCTTTCCTAACCTGAGGAGCCCAGAACTGGACACAGGACTCCAGGTGTGGCCTCAGCAGTGCTGAGCACAGGGCACAATGACTTCCCTGCTCCTGCTGGCCACACTCTTCCTGATGCAGGCCAGGATGCCCTTGGCCTTCTTGGCCCCCTGGGCACACTGCTAGCTCCTGTTCAGCTGCTGTCCACCACTACCCCCAGGTCCCTCTCTGCCTGGCTGCTCTCAGCCACTCTGACCCCAGCCTGTAGCTCTGCCTGGGGTTGCTGTGGCCAAAGTGCAGCACCTGGCACTTGGATTTGTTGAATGCCATCCTGTTGGCCTCTGCCCATCTGTCCAGCCTGTCCAGGTCCCTCTGCAGAGCTCTCCTACCCTCTAACAGATCAACTCCTGCCCCCAGCTTGGTGTCATCTGCAAAAGTGCTGATGACTGACTCAATCCCCTCCACCAGATCATCAGTGAAGATACTGAACAGGACGGGGCCCAGCACTGATCCCTGGGGGACAC
The DNA here is from genome assembly GCF_026170545.1 of Melanerpes formicivorus. NCBI lineage: Eukaryota > Metazoa > Chordata > Aves > Piciformes > Picidae > Melanerpes > Melanerpes formicivorus. The sequence goes on from NW_027142430.1 coordinate 78,073, forward strand.
CACTGGTGCCTGGCTGCCAGCTGGCTGTGGCACCATTCACCACCACTCTCTGGGCCTGGATCTCCAGCCAGTTCCTAACCCAGCTCAGAGTGCACCTGTCCAGGACATGGGCTGACCACATACAGATGGGGCTGACTCTGCCATCTAAGCCCAGAGAGCCACTTGCCAGTGAGGCCAACAAGCCCTGCCCATGGCACCTAGCAACTGCCAAGGCAGGGATCCTCAGTGTACACATGAGGTATCAGATGTGAGTTGTAAGAGCTAAGCAGGCTGTGTTCACATTCTGTGTCTGACTGCAGATCTCAGCTGCAGCAGAGAAGAGGGAAAAATCTCCTTATTTAAGCCTGAGCTTTAGGAAGGCTTTTAGGAAGGTTTTCTTCCAGAAGGAGGACCACCACCACCACATCTTGCCTCTTCTTTTCCATGCTCTTAGTACTTCTTTCTAAATTTGTCTGACTGCACAGAGAATTTAGCTGCCACTGTAGCCAGTACAGAGTCACAGATGGCACTGGGTTAGAAGGGACCCTCAAAGGTCTGCAGGGACACCTCCAACTAAATCAGGCTGCCCAGGCCCACAGCAAGTCTGACTTTGAATGTCCTGGGCAACCTGTTCCAGTATTTCACCACCATCATTGTGAAGAACTTCTTTAGCCTTAAACTATACCTCAAAATCCACTTCATTACATAGGTTTCCCCTTAGGTTGATGTCCAGCACATAAGACCTCCAGAACTTTGAGGAGTGCAGATGCAGGCTGGAGATTAGAAGAATTTTTGACAGTGAGGGCAGGGACACACTGGCACAGGTTGCCCAGGGAGGCTGTGGAGGTCTCCTCCCTGGAGGTGTTCAGGGCCAGGTTGGATGAGGCCTTGAGCAGCCTGGGCTGGTGGGAGGTGTCCCTGCCCATGGCAGGGGGCTGGAACTGGATGATCCAGAAAGTCCCTTCCAAACCAACACAGTCTATGAATCCATGAACCTGGACGTGGAAGAGGACTTTTTCATTCCAGGAAACTTCTGCAGTCTGAAAACCAAGTTTGAAGGCTGAGTGTAGCACAAAATGAGCTCTGCTCACACCTTGGCACTGACAAGCTGCTACTGCTTAGCAACCCCTCCAGAAACTGTAGTTTTCTAGATGGTTTAAAGACAGCACTGTCTAAAGAGCCTCTGTCAGAAGCACAAGGGGATTGAGATGATGTTTGCTCAGTAATGGCTCTGAAGTGTGTAGAAGACAACCCTGCAGCACAGCAGCCCACACTGCTGCATGAGAAGAGGGCTGGGGATCTGCTGCCTCATGGAGAGGTTGGCTACTGGGCAGATTTTTATTCTTCTTTAGGGAATGAAACATCCTTAGAAGTGCTAAAAGCTAATGAATGGCTAGAAACTGAGCTCTACTGGAAGTGTAATGAGCACTGTCCAGTTAAAGCATCTGAGCTAACAGCAACAGCTTGGATGTACTTCCTGAGCCATCAGACGAAAGGCTCTTGTAGAGCTGTGAAAGGCTGCTGGATTGCATTGACCTGCTGCTGCTGCTGGAGAGGCTTTCCAGAGGTTTGATTCAATTGTGTGTTAACTCTTTATCATATTTGGCAGAATGGTTTGTAGGTCACTCAACCTCTACCTGGGGAGCAAAACTAGAAATGGGGAGATTCAGATTGGATGTTAGGAAGAAGTTGTTGCCCATGAGGGTGGTGAGAGCCTGGCACAGGTTGCCCAGGGAGGTGGTGGAAGCCTCCTGCCTGGAGGTGTTTGCAGCTAGGCTGGCTGTGGCTGTGAGCAACCTGCTGTAGTGTGAGGTGTCCCTGCTCATGGCAGGGGGCTGGAAGTAGATGATTTTTTAGGTCTTTACTGATGCCTGACTCAATCCCCTCCTCCAGATCATCAATGAAGATGTTAAAGAGGATGGGGCCCAGCACTGATCCCTGGGGCACACCACTGGGGCCTGGCTGCCAGCTGGCTGTGGCACCATTCACCACCACTCTCTGGGCTCAGCCTCCAGCCAGTTCCTAACCCAGCTCAGAGTGTTGCTGTCCAAGCTAGGGGCTGACAGCTTGGCCAGCAGTTTGCTGTGGGGGATGGTGTCAAAGGCCTTGCTGCAGTCCAGGCAGACCACATCCACAGCCTGCCCCACATCCACCAGGCAGTCACCTGGGCATAGAAGGAGATCAGGTTGGATGAAGCTGACCTAAAGCTGCAGGAATACCTGGGAGGAATACTTACACCTTCTGCATACTGCAAAAACCTTCTGTTGGTTTCTGTTTTCCCAAAGTCCTGCAGGAACTTCTGTCGGTAAGCCAGCACCGTGTCAACGTGTGTCTTGTGCTTCACTGCTAGCTCCAGAGCCCTGCAACACAACAGAAAAGGGTTTGTCAGGCTCTGGAAGTGCTCTGGCACAACTTCAGTCACCATGGCTTTGCCAAATGACATGCTGAGAAGTGTTTGGGCTGCAAGCAAAGATCCCTACACTATGGTGCCAAGCAGTATCAGTCACAGGGGGTTAAAAGTAGCTAGCAGAGGAGACTGTCTCCTTGATGACTGTGCTCTGAAAACACCCAGGCATTGACAGCCTCATCACATGGCTGGAGTCTGACAGGAGGAGACTGCTTAGTTCAAGGGAATAGGATGGGATGGGATGGGATGGAATGGAATGGAATGGAATGGAATGGAATGGAATGGGATGGGATGGAATGGAATGGAATGGAATGGAATGGAATGGAATGGAATGGAATGGAATGGAATGGAATGGAATGGAATGGAATGGAATGGAATAGAATAGAATTCACCAGGTTGGAAAAGACCTTTGAGATCATCAAACCCAGGTAGCCAAGAAGGCCAAGGGCATCCTAGCCTGCATCAGGAAGAGTGTGGCCAGCAGGAGCAGGGAAGTCATTGTGCCCTGTGCTCAGCACTGCTGAGGCCACACCTTGAGGCCAGGCTGGATGAGGCCTTGAGCAACCTGGGCTGGTGGGAGGTGTCCCTGCCCATGGCAGGGGTGTAGGAATTAGATGATCTTGAAGGTCCCTTCCAACCCAACCCATTCTGTGAGCACTTCTATTTGACAGCTGCTGGTTTCAGCTGACACATCTGAGGCAACTTAACAACCCCTCCCCAGATCTGGGGGGGGAGCCAAACCAACATTTTGCCCCCAGTGCTGTAAGTGGGAAATGACTGTTCAATAGCCTGCCAGCTTCTGCTAGAAAATGTGGGGGTTTGTTTGAAAGGAGAAATTCCTCCTTTGTTTTCTCAGGCCTCATTCATAGCTCAGCCACCTACACAGGGCTGGAAGCCTGAATTGCCACGTCTCTATTTTTAGCAACAAGCCATTTCGAAACAGCTTTAATTCTTTGAGGGTCACCCACAGTTTGAGGGATCACCAAGGGCTTCACTGTGGATGAAAAAGCAGAATGTTATTTGAAAATGCTTCCAAGCATGTTTTGCACTTTGGTCACAGGATATTTCTGTCTTCTCAACAGGGCAGGAAATAAAAGGTTACTCCTCTGGTTATTCACCGAATGGTTGGAAGGGAGCTCAGAGCTCATCTGCTCCAAGTTCCCCACTATGCCCAGGGACACCTCTCAGCTACACTCAGCTGCTCAAAGCCTCAGCCAGCCTGGCCTCAAACACCCCCAGCAAGGAGGCAGCCACAGCCTCCCTGGCCAGCCTGGGCCACACTCTCACCACCCTCACAAGCAACAACTTCTGCCTCAGCTCCACTCTCACCCTGCTCTGCCTCAGCTTCAAACCATTCCCCCTTGGCCGGGCTCCAGACCCCCTCAGCAAAAGTCTCTCTGCAGCCTTCCTGCAGGATGCCTTCAGGTCCTGGCAGGCAGCTCTGAGGTGCCCCTGGAGCCTTCTCCTCTGCAGGCTGAACACCCCCAGCTCCCTCAGCCTGTGCTCCCAGCAGAGCTGCTCCAGCCCTCGGATCATCTTTGTGGCCTCCTCTGGTCAGCACAGGTCACCCTCAAGTGCCCCTCAAGGGATTGCAGCCCATGGATGGCATCTTCAGCAGCAAGCTGAGGGCTGCCCAGGCTCAAGCCTCTTCTTCCCTGGCTGCTGTACCAGCAGGACTCTCTCCCTTCTGCCTTCCACCCCCATCCCTGTCTTCCTCACTCCAGCTCCATAATCCAGCTCCTGAATCCGCTTCCCATCTGCTGCTGAGCTCAGGCTGGGACTTGCCCAGGGCCTGCCCCCAGCATCAGTGGTGCCAGTGGTGCCATCCTTGCCCTCAGGGCTTGGCTTCCAAGGTTGCTCTAGGCTGTGATTTACTTCCTCTTTGGGCAATCACAGACAGGAAATTAGTCATCTCAGCCTCTTCAACAAACCAAGTGGTGTCCCTGCCCATGGCAAGGGGGTTGGAAGGAGATGATCTTTAAGGTCCCATCCAACCCAAACCATTCTATCAATCTATGAATGTATGAACTGAACTAAGTAACTTAGAGCTTAAGACTTTATAAGCATGCAACAGGTTGCCCAGGGAGGTTGTGGATGCCCCATCCCTGGAGATGTCCAAGGCCAGGCTGGGTGAGGCCTTGAGCCACCTGGGCTAGCAGGAGGTGTCCCTGCCCATGGCAGGGGGGTTGGAATTAGGTCTTTGAGGTCTCCCCTCCAACCCAACTCATTGTATGAGCCCATGGTGTGTTGGCAGAAGTGCTACCTATCCCAGTTGTAAAGGGTAATGTTGACTTGAATAGCTTGGTAGATGAGGCCAGCTTGAAGAAGGAGGGTTTCAGCTTCCTGGGTGTTTCCACTGAAGAGCAGTATATGAGCCATCCTGGACTCTTTTGATGGAAGATCTTTGATGAAGTTGATGTACTGAACCTTGTCAATCTGTTGATGAGATGTAAAACAGTTCAATTAAGAGGGAACCAATCAGCAAAGTGAGTACTGCAAGGATTTGATGGGCAGTGACAGCATTTCCTTACCTCCCCAATGGCTGCATAGGCAATCTCTGCTGTAGCCATGTCTTTGTTGGCAACTGCCATAGCAGCCAAGCATGCCCACAGAGTTTGATCCTGCAAATGAAACCAAAGGCAGTTCCTAAACCTTCAGCTATTTACTATCATGCTAAAAATGACTGCTCAAAGGCAGCATACAGGTCCTGAAAATGATGCAGAACACCACTGTGCTTCTCAGTGTGCCACTTCTGGCACCGTGCTCAAGGTCTCTGATTAGGATGTCACTAATTCATTCTTTCTCTGAGCCCCTCATAAGGATCTTGATGTGATCAGCTGAGGATCAGCATCTCAGCCAGCAATGAACTCTTGCCAAGGCATCACCTTATGACTAAGGACAAGGAGCAATGGATGGAAACTGCAGCACAGGAGGTTCCAGCTCAACATGAGGAGCAGGCTGCCCAGAGAAGTTGTGGAGTCTCCTTCTCTGGAGCCTTTCCAGCGCTGTCTGGATGTGTTCCTGTGTGACCTGTGCTGGGTTCTCTGGCCCTGCTCTGGCAGGAGGATTGGATTTGATGATCTGCAAAGGTCCCTTCCAACCCCTAACATCCTGTGAGCCTGTGACCAGCTGCCCCCTCTACTCTGCCCTTGTGTGAGGGATTTGCTGGAGAGGGTAGAGCAAAGGGCTACCAAGGTGATTAGAGAACTGAAACAGCTCTCTTGTGAAGAAAGGCTGAGGGACAGTCAAGAAGTTCCTCCTTGTGTTGAGGTAGAACTTCCTGTGCTGGAGTTTCCATCCACTGCCTCTTGTCCTGTCTCAGGGCACAACTGAGCAGAGCCTGTCCCTGTCCCTTCCTTCCTGACCCCCAGCCCTCAGCTATTGATAAGACATTGATCAGATCCCCTCTCAGTCTTCTCTTCTCCAGACTGAACAGCCTCATTCTCATTCCAACCATTCCTTAATTCTGCCAAGGCTGCTGCTAAGCCATGTCCCTCAGCACCACATCTCTGTGCCTCTGGAACACCTCCAGGGATGGGGATTCAACCAGCTTCCCGGGCATCCTTCACGAGTCCTTGAGAACTCTTTCAGTCATGAAAGACAAAGTGCTCAAGGCAAGACTTGCTGTGCTGGCTCTCAGTTTACCCTGATGTAAGGGGATTCCAGGGCACCCCTCAACCCAAGCATCAGAAATGGTGAAAAAGAAAGGATTTTCAGTGGGCTGCCCAGGGAGGTGGTGGAATCACCAACACTGGAGGTGTTTAGGAAGAGCCTGGATGAGGCCCTTGGTGCCATGGTTGAGCTGATTGGATGGTGTTGGATGATAGGTTGGACTCAATGATCTCCAAGGTCTTTTCCAACCTGGTTGATTCTATTCTATTCTAATTTAGGATGTTTTAGATAAAAGCTTTGGTTTGCCATCAGTGGAGAAGTCTTCAAAGAAGTCCTCACAAAATGGTGTTTTATGATCGGTGGAGGAGGAGAAGTCTTCAAAGACTGAGACTCATAGATTCATAGAATGGACTGGGTTTGAAGGGACCCTGAAGATCAGCCAGTTCCAACCCTCTGTCATGAGCAGGGACACCTCTTGAACCTGTTTAGACAAGGGCAACAAAGCTGGGGAGAGGCCTCGAGCATAGCCCTGTGAGGAGAGGCTGAGGGAGCTGGGGTTGTTTAGCCTGGAGAGGAGGAGACTCAGGGGAGACCTTCTTGCTCTCTGCAACTCCCTGAAGGGAGGTTGTAGCCAGGTGGGGGTTGGTCTCTTCTGCCAGGCAGCCAGCATCAGAACAAGAGGACACAGTCTCAAGCTGTGCCAGGGGAGGTTTAGGCTGGAGGTGAGGAGAAAGTTCTTCCCAGAGAGAGTTGTTAGCCACTGGAATGTGCTGCCCAGGGAGGTGCTGGAGTCACTGTCCCTGGAGGTGTTCAAGAGGGGATTGATTGTGGCACTTGGAGCCATGGTTTAGTTGTCAGGAGGTGTTGGGTGACAGGTTGGACTTGATGATCTCTGAGGTCTTCTTCAACCTTATTGATTCTATGACTCTCTGATTCTCACTGGCCCAGGCTGCTCAAGGCCTCATCCAACCTGGCCTTGAACACCTAAGTTACCAGAGCTGGATGCTTAAAATCAGATGATGTGAATATTCCTCACTCTGAAAACACTCTGGCATAGTTTTTTTTCCTTGAGAGACAAACCTCCCCTGCTTGTTAAGAGATGAGGAAGAGCTCATTAAAACAAAAGGAGAGTGAAGAACCATGTCAAACACCTCAGGATTTCACCAACCAACCCCCAAACAATGCCTAGTGCTCTGCCTTAGAAGCAGAACTGAAGTCCTTTGGGGTGACTCTGCTCCTAAGAATGAGAATGAATGAAAAGTTTGACCCCCCAAAATCCTTGAATACCTTCATACTGCTCAGAAAGAAGTGACAGAATGAACATCCCCACCCAGTACAGATGGTGTGAGATGATGCACTGAGGTGACTCAAGCTAACATAAGATTGGATCTGACCTCCAAAACCCCAGCTCCCACTGCCAGACACAGGAAGCAAAGGCCACTGTTAAAGGGATAACTAACACATGGCAAAGCAGTAGACAGCCCTGCTCCTCTGAGTGTGCAGTGATTTAACACTGCAAACCCCAAAGGATTTGAAAGACACATCCAAGGTCATGATAGGAAAGTGCTGAACTCTGCTGGGCCCCATCCTGTTCAATATCTTTATTGATGATCTGGAGGAGGGGATGGAGTCCATCATCAGTAAATTTGCAGATGACACCAAGCTGGGGGCAGGAATTGATCTGTCAGAGGGTAGGAGAGCCCTGCAGAGGGACCTGGACAGGCTGGACAGATGGGCAGAGTCCAAGGGCAGGAGACTGAACACATCCAAGTGCCAGGTTCTGCACATTGACCACAACAACCCCAGGCAGTGCTACAGGCTGGGGTCAGAGTGGCTGAGAGCAGCCAGGCAGAAAGGGACCTGGGGGTACTGGTGGACAGCAGCTGAACAGGAGCCAGCAGTGTGCCCAGGGGGCCAAGAGGGCCAAGGGCATCCTGGCCTGCATCAGGAAGAGTGTGGCCAGCAGGAGCAGGGAGGTCATTGTGCCCTGTGCTCAGCACTGCTGAGGCCACACCTTGAGTCCTGTGTCCAGTTCTGGGCTCCTCAGGTTAGGAAAGATGTTGAGCTGCTGGAAGGTGTCCAGAGAAGGGCAACAAAGCTGGGGAGGGGTCTGGAGCACAGCCCTGTGAGGAGAGGCTGAGGGAGGTGGGGTTGCTTAGCCTGGAGAAGAGGAGGCTCAGGGGAGACCTTCTTGCTCTCTGCAACTCCCTGAAGGGAGGTTGTAGCCAGGTGGGGGTTGGTCTCTTCTGCCAGGCAGCCAGCAGCAGAACAAGAGGACACAGTCTCAAGCTGTGCCAGGGGAGGTTTAGGCTGATGTTAGGAAGAAGTTCTTCACAAAAAGAGATTGGCCATTGGGATGTGCTGCCCAGGGAGGTGGTGGAGTCATCATCTCTGTTTAAGAAGAGCCTGGATGAGGCCCTTGGTGCCATGGTTTAGTTGATCAGATGGTGTTGGGTGATAGATTGGACTTGATGATCTCTGAGGTCTTTTCCAACCTGCTGAATTCTATTCTACTCCAGGCCAGTCTAGTCTATTTTGATTCCAATGATTTTCTAGGAGTTAAGAGGGGAAAGGAAGCAGAGTTTGGGGAGGGATTTTAGTTTGTTTCTTTTCAAGGCTACCAGACTCACCTCACCTGGTGCTGTTGCCTAAATACAAAACAAATGAAAGCAAAGGGGGGAAAATCAAAAACCAAAACCAAATGAAATAAAACATGGAAGGGAAAAAATATCTAAGCAACTATTGGAGATGCAAATAATTTTTAGTCTAGTCCTAAAAAACAATAGGCTTATTCCTAAGTGCTGGGAGGACCCAGGTTAAATCCCTCTGAGCTTTGGTGTCAATATAAATAATCAGAGTTGTGGTCAACAGCTCAATGGCCAAATGGAGAGCAGTGACAAGTATTGGGGTCAGTGCTGTTTAACTTCTCTGTCAGCTATATAGAGAGTGGGATGGAGGCACCCTCAGCAAGTTTGAGAAGACACCAAGCTGTGTGATGTGGTTGACACACTGGAAGGAAGGGATCCATCCAGAAGCACTGGGGCAGGCTGCAGAGGTGAGCCCAAACCAACCTCATGAAGTTCAACAAGGCCAAGGGCAAGGTCCTGCACCTGGGTCAGGGCAATCCCAAGCACAAATCCAGGCTGGGTGAGGAGAGGCTGGAAAAGAGGAGAAGGCCTTGGGGGTGTCAGATGGTGACAAACTCCCCAGGAGCCAGCAGTGGTCCCTGGCAGCCCAGCAGGCAGCTGTGTGCTGAGCTGCAGCCAGAGCAGGGAGAGCAGCAGCACAGGGAGGGGATTCTGCCCCTCTGCTCTGCTCTGCTCAGCCCCCACCTGCAGCACTGCCTCCAGCTCTGGGGCCCCCAGCACAAGAAGGACCTGGAGCTGCTGGAGAGGCTCCAGAGGAGGCCATGAGGATGATCAGAGGGCTGGAGAACCTCCCCTATGAGGACAGGCTGAGAGAGCTGGGACTATTCAGCATGGAGAAGGCTCCAGGAAGACCTCAGAGCAGCCTTCCAGCACCTGAAAGGGTTCCAGGAGAGCTGGGGAGGGACTTGTGACAAAGGCTGGGAGTGACAGGATGAGGGGTAATGGATTGAAGCTGGGAGAGGGGAGACTGAGACTGGAGATGAGGAAGAGATTCTTTGCAGTGAGGGTGGGGAGACACTGGCACAGGTTGCCCAGGGAGGCTGTGGATGTGCCCTCCCTGGAGGTGTTCAAGGCCTGGTTGGATGAAGGCCTTGAGCAACCTGGGCTAGTGGGAGGTGTCCCTGCCCATGGCAGGGGGTTTGGAACTGGATGATCTTCAAGGTCCCTTCCAACCCAAACCATTCTGTGATTTTATGAACCAGGTGGAAGCAAACTCCTGAAATGCAGTGTAGTTACAAAAAAATGTAGCCCCAAAACAATCAGCCATAATGCAGGTGGATGTTGTGGAGCTGTAAGAAGTGATTTGCAACTACCACTACTAAAGTCACACTTGAGAATAGGAACTAGAGTGCAGGGGTGTCTGAATGCTCCCAGTCATCAGCAGTTACCTTGATGAAGCGACACAACCTGACAGCATCTTCCCATTTGGAACCAGAGACATACTCGTGGAGAATGGCAGGGTAAGGTGAAACACTGAGGTGAACAAGGGCACCATCTGCTCTTCTGATTGTGATGAGATTGCCCACAAAATGCACAATCTGGGGATTCCTGCTAAATTCACTGGCGGGGAGAGACAAAAGAAAGTTAATCTTCGCTTCTTGCTGAGTGAAAAAAAGAGTATTGGGGAGAGAAACACAGCTTTGTTTGAGCTGCAATATGATTGAAGCTGGTTTCAGAGGATATAAAGAGCTAAGCACCTCATTATTCAGCACTTACAGCCAGCAGGTAATGTTAGAATCACAGGATTGTCAGGCTTGGAAGGGACCTCAAGGCTCAGCCAGTTCCAAGCCCCCTGCCATGGGCAGGGACACCTCACACTACAGCAGGTTGCTCACAGCCACAGCCAGCCTGGCTGCAAACACCTCCAGGCAGGAGGCTTCCACCACCTCCCTGGGCAACCTGTGCCAGGCTCTCACCACCCTCATGGGTAACAACTTCTTCCTCACAGCCAAGCTGAATATCCCCACTTCTAGTTTTGTTCCATTCCCCCCAGTCCTATCACTCCCTGACACCCTCAAATCTCTCCCCAGCTTTCTTGGAGCCCCCTGCAGATCCTGGAAGGCCACAAGAAGGTCTCCTGGGAGCCTTCTCCTCTTATCTAAGAATAGCATCACCGTTATGCACATTCACTGCCTGGAAGGCAAATAAATGCAAACTGTCCCCAGCCCAGGAATCCCCAACACAAGGAGAGACATGGACCTGATGGAGGAGGTCCAGAGGAGGCCACCAAGATGACCAGAGGGCTGGAGATTCTCTGCTATAGGGACAGGCTGAGAGAGTTGGGGCTGTTCAGTCTGCAGAAGAGAAGGCACCAGGGAAGCCTTAGAGCTGCACTTCAATATCTGAAGGGGAACTCCAGGCAGGCTGGGGAGGGACAGTTCAGAAGGGGCTGTGGGGATAGGACGAAGGACTACGGTTTGAAACTGAAGCAGGGCAGAGTCAGGTTGGACAGCAGGAGGATGTTCTGCACAGTGAGGGTGGGGAGACACTGGAACAGGCTGCCCAGTGATGTGGTTGAGGCCCCATCTCTTTGGACATTCAAGGTCAGACTTGCTGTGTCCCTGGGCAGCTTGATCTAGTTGGAGGTGTCCCTGCTGACTGCAGGGGTTGGACAAGATGCCCTTGGAGGCTCCCTTCCAACCCAGAGCAATCTGTGACTCTGTGATGTTCAAATACATGTTTCAGTATAAGCTATTTGGGATCCCATAACTCTCAGAATGCAATAATCCATTTGGGCATTGTTTGTGAACAATTCCACGCTACAAAGTGTGGAATGGAATGAAATGTGTGAGGCTAGAAATATTCACAGATTTACAGACTGCACTGGGCTGGAAGGGACCCTCAAAAGGGACCTTGTCCAAGCCCACTGCACCCTGCAGGGCCACCTCCTGCTAGATCCAGGCTGCCCAGGACCACAGCAAGTCTGCTGGGGGGTCCCAACCACATGCCTGGGCAGCCTGTTCCAGTATTTTACCCTTCTCATTGTAAAGAGTTTCTTCCTAATGTCCAAAAGGTGAAGGTGAAGGTCACCTCTGGTCCATCCTTTATTGTTTACAAACAACTCAGACACTATTTCAAAAGCTATGATTAAAACAACTCCCTCCCCCTCCCCCCCCTTTTGTTTGCATCCAGATATTGCTCTCCTTTTTAAACTGCATCTCATTATTTCAAGGCCAAATTTTCTCATATAACATAAACCACTCTTTCCTGGACGATCTTTTAAGGTCCCTTCCAACCCAACCCATTCTATGATTCCTCCTTAACCAGTCAAGAAAGAGTAACCTAAAGAAAAACAAAACCCAACTCTAGAAGTTGGCTTCAAGTGCCCAACTCAACATCATCCTTCCAGAAAGGAGTGGAGTGGTTCAAATCCCTCACCATACCACTTGGAACCATTTACCTTCCATCCTTTTCATACAGAGTTTTTGGCAGGAGGTCTTTATCCACATAGACTGTGTTGGGGTAGTACCAGACTGTGAAATGAGCATCTTGAATGCCACAGAGGATGTTAGATGTGTCATTCCAGGCCAAAGTTTGAACCATTGCACCTTGACATGAAGAGAAGAACATGCATTTGCACAGGGAACCTCAGGAACAAGGAACATTTCTCTATCTGTAGGGAATGGGTAATTATCAGACATTCTCAGTTCCTTTCAGAAGGCCTGGGTAAACCTGGTTTGTAAGGACTGGGTCCAGTGCTGGCCTCTACAGTTCAAGAGAGACAGGGAACTACTGAAGAGAGTTAGGCAGAGGCTCCAAAGATGCTGAGGGGCCTGAAGCATCTCTGTGAGGAGAAAAGGCTGAGAGAGTCTTAAGATTCTGCCCAGGGAGGTGGTGGAGTCCCCATCCCTGGAGGTGTTCAAGAGGGGACTGGATGTGGCACTTGGTGCCATGGTCTAGTCATGAGGTCTGTGGTGACAGGTTGGACTCGATGATCTTTGAGGTCTCTTCCAACCTTGGTGATTCTGTGATTTTAAGGTTCCAGATGTATTTGGATATTCAGGTAGATCCTGAACTGATGAATGTTTTCTAAACTGCCCCTCCCCTGACCCATACTCTGTCACACACTTCTGAAGACACAACACTTCAGATCTCTTTATTGGTATAAAACCTGCTTTAACATCTTCCTAAGTGTCTGTGAAGTTCAACAAGGGTCCTGCAGCTGGGCAGGAACAGCCTCCTGCAGCAGTGCAGCTGAGGGGAGATCTGCTGGAGAGCAGCTCCACAGAGAAGGACCTGGGAGTGCTGGAGCTGTGGGGGGCAAGAGGCTGGGGCCAGGCTCTGCTCAGTGGTGCCCAGGGACAGCACAAGGGGCAGTGGGCACAAAGTGGACTCCAGGAGGTTCCATGTGAAGAGGAAGAGAAAGTTGTTTGGTGTGAGGGTGCTGGAGGCCTGGAGCAGGCTGCCCAGAGAGGTTGTGGAGTCTCCTTGTGTGGAGAGCTTCCAACCCCCCCTGGGCATTGTGCTGCTGGGCAAGCTGCTGTGGGTGCCCTGCTGGAGCAGGGGGTTGGACTGGGTGACCTCCAGAGGTCCCTTCCAAGCCCCCTTCACTGCTGGGGTTCAATGATCTTAAAAGCTTTCAATCAAATTCAGCTCTTTTTGAAAGAAAGTTCTTTTCAGAAGAGTGTTTTTTGGACTTAGCTTTGAGACTGGAGATCAAAATGAACAGAATGGTCAGACTGCACCTTCCTGAGTCTGCCTACAGCACTTAAACTTCCAACTAAAAACATGATGAACTTAAGAGCTTGCACTGGCAAGAGAACATGTAGCAAAGATTCTGCATTGAAGAATTCATCCTTCTCCAATATCTTCATTGCTTGCTCCAGAATGGAGGAGGCTCAGGGGAGACCTTCTTGCTCTCTGTAACTCCCTGAAGAGAGGCTGTAGCCAGGTGGGGGTTGGTCTCTTCTCCCAGGCAGCCAGCATCAGAACAAGAGGACACAGTCTCAAGCTGTGCCAGGGGAGGTTTAGGCTGGAGGTGAGGAGAAAGTTCTTCACTGAGAGAGAGACTGGCCACTGGGATGTGCTGGAGTGGTGGAGTCCCCATCCCTGGAGGTGTTCAAGAGGAGATTGGATGTGGCACTTGGAGCTATGGTTTAGTTGTCAGGAGGTGTCAGGTATTAGGTGACAGGTTGGACTTGATGATCTCTGAGGTCTTTTCTAAGCTGGTTGATTCTGTGATTCTATGAAAGCAGCGCTTAAAAGTTAAACAACATGCAACTGATACAAAAGTTATCAGGATTTAGACAAAATGCACTAAAATTGGGGTGTTTTTTTCCCCACTATCTAATGAAACCCACATTTATTTATTTCTAGTTGTATTTCACTATCAAATCAAAGGCAAAAGGTTGTCTCTTGTGCAAAGAGACCAAGTGACACAGTCTGCTTCTCAGCACCCAGTTCCACTTCACTGTGATTGTTTCCTTACCTATTTTGACAATCTTCTGCTCTTTCCCAAACCTCTTGACTGAAGTGATGTAAAGATCTCTGTTCTTATCAATCAAAGCTATTTTTCTTTCACTTGTAAGCCCCCTCTGGTCCAAAGCAATTTCCACAATCTCTGTCTGCAAAGGTAAAGAAAAACCAAAAGAGAAGAGCTGCTTTTTGCTTTGGGGGATTCCTAGCACAGCAAAGGTGAGGCTCAACCAAGTGAATGCTTCCTGTAAAGCAAGGCACAAAGCCCTTGAAAACTGGATGGTCAAAGAGACTTTGTGTGATGATGCATTCCATGAGCTGAGTTTCATGCAGATAGAACTGAAATGGCAACAGAGATGAGCTGGCCAGTTCAGGAGTCAACCACAGAAATGCAGTGGCAGTCCCAAAGCAAAAGCTGCTTTAAAGCTGGCTGTTTACTCCTCCCTCCAAAGCAGCTGCCTCATTTTGCCTTTGATGTGCACCAGAAGGGTGAAGGGAAGTAAACTGCAGATCAGGCAATGTTTTTTGCAATGAAACCAGTCAAAGCTCAGGCTGAACAGAGACAATTTTTCCCTGATGTTCTTTGCTTCAGTGCCAAGAGGCTGGCATTGATAACTGATCAATAAAAGCTGATCAGTTTTACTGCACAACAAAATTATTTAACTGGAGTTTCAAACTCTTACATGCATGCAAAACACACCAGGAACTGACCACCACTGTCCCGCTCTGAGCTGGCCCAGCAGCAGCTCTGCTCAGGCTGGGAGTGCCCAGCTCAGGCTCTGCTCACTCAGGCACTTGCTGAAGCTCAGGGCAGCTTGGCACAGCCAGGGGCTGCTGCTAGCAGGGAGAAGCTGAGGGGCAGAGCTCCTGCCAAGGCCTGGGGGGCACAGAGCCTCTGCCTCAGACTTGCTGCTCTGCACACCAAGGGCACTGCCACAGCTCTGCCCCACCTTGGGGGGCAGGAAGGGAGAGGGGGCAGCTGTGGGCAGGAGCAGACAGCAGAGGGGAGCCTCAAGTGTCCCTCAAGGGATTGCAGCCCATGGATGGCATCTTCAGCAGCAAGCTGAGGGCTGCCCAGGCTCAAGCCTCTTCTTCCCTGGCTGCTGTCCCAGCAGGACTCTCTCCCTTCTGCCTTCCATCCCCAGCCCTGTCTTCCTCACTCCAGCTCCAGAATCCAGCTCCTGAATCCGCTTCCCATCTGCTGCTGAGCCCAGGCTGGGACTTGCCCAGGGCCTGCCCCCAGCAGCAGTGGTGCCAGTGGTGCCATCCTTGCCCTCAGGGCTTGGCTTCCATCTTGCTTTGTGTCTCTGTGTCTCTATCCCATGGCATTGTTCTTCTTCCCATCCCAGCTGGGTTAGTTTCTTCCCCAGCCCATCAGCCTCCCTCCCTTCTTCCCTTTCTCTTCCCTTAGGGAAGGCAGAGGGGCTCCTACAGAGCCTCTGGCACTCAGCTGGTGGCCAGCCCTGCCCAGACCCTTGAGAGCAACCTAGAGCATATTCTTTTGTACATCAACACTGCATAAAGAACCTGGTTTTGGTAATTTTCTAACAGACAGCCAGAGCTGTCAAGCTCCTCTCTATTGAGACTGCCAACTTTTAATGAATTATTAAACCCATTATGGAGCAAGCCTGTAATTGATTCCTGAGCTCAGTGTTATCATAAAGAGACATTACCTCCTTTGCCTTACCTTATGAGTTAGGGGCTTTCCATCACCCAGGGGCTTTCCAGATAAAGCTTCAAATATGTAGATAACTGAAGAAGAAAAAAAATCAAAATGATCTGGTTTACAGACTTTTCAATCAGTTCCATTAAGCTCCATTAAGCTAGATTCATCAGTGAGGGACTGCAGCACTGCCCTATGAGGAGAGGCTGAGAGCCCAAGGGCTTTTTAGTCTGGAGAAGAGAAAACTGAGAAGGGATTTAATAGATGTTTATAAATATCTGAGGGCTGGGGGTCAGGAGGGAGGGGACAGGCTCTGCTCACTTGCTCCCTGGGACAGGACAAGGGCCAATGGAAATAAACTGCAGCACAGGAGGTTCCAGCTCAACATGAGGAGGAACTTCTTCACTGTGAGTGTCACAGAGTCTTGGAGCAGGCTGCCCAGAGAGGTTGTGGAGTCTCCTTCTCTGGAGCCTTTCCAGCCCTGTCTGGATGTGTTCCTGTGTGACCTGTGCTGGGTTCTCTGCTCCTGCTCTGGCAGGGGGCTTGGACTGGGAGATCTCCAGAGGTCCCTTCCAACCCCTAACATCCTGTGAGCCTGTAAGAGTTTCACTCTGGAAAAGAGAATTAATTTTACACTTGGGAAGCTATCACAGAGTGGTTTGGGCTGGAAGAACATCCAGCTGGATTCTGTGGTCTCAGTGCACCCTCACAGGTTATTACCTGAGCAAAGCAATTCCAAGCTGCTCCTCAGAACAAGAGGACACAATCTCAAGCTGCGCCAGGGGAGGTTTAGGCTGGATGTTAGGAAGAAGTTCTTCACAGAAAGAGAGATTGGCCACTGGGATGGACTGCCTAGGAGTCACCATCACTGGAGGTGTTTAGGAAGAGACTGGATGGGGTGCTTGGTACCATGGTTTAGCTGATTAGATGGTGCTGGGTGATAGGTTGGACTGGATAATCTCGAAGGTCTCTTCCAACCTGGTTAATTCTATTCTATTCTATTCTATTCTATTCTATTCTATTCTATTCTATTCTATTCTATTCTACTCTACTCTACTCTACTCTATTCTGAATGCATGACACACAACCTCAGATGAACATCCAGACTGGCTCCAAAGGATGGCAATGTTAAGGTGTTCATGCTGCTGTGCTTTGCTTTCGTTTGAATCATAGAATACAATCACAGAATCAACCAGGTTGGGAAAGACCTCAGAGATCAAGTCCAACCTCTGACCTAATACCTAACACCTCCTCACAACTAAACCATGGCACCAAGTGCCACATCCAATCCCCTCTTGAACACCTCCAGGGATGGTGACTCCACCACCTCCCTGGACAGTACATTCCAATAGGCAATTGCTCTTTCTGGAAAGAACTTTCTCCTCACCTCCAGCCTAAACCTCCCCTGGCACAGCTTGAGACTGTGTCCTCTTGTTCTGGTGCTGGGTGCCTGGGAGAAGAGATCAACTCCCACCTGGCTACAACCTCCCTTCAGGGAGTTGTAGAGGGCAATGAGGTCTCCCCTGAGCCTCCTCTTCTCCAGGCTAAACAATCCCAGCTCCCTCAGCCTCTCCTCATACGGTTTGTGCTTGAGACCTCTCCCCAGCCTTGATGCCCTTCTCGGAATAGAATAGAATAGAATAGAATAGAATAGACCAGATCAGATTGGAAGAGACCTTCAAGATCATCGTGTCCAACCCATCAACCAATCCAACACCACCTAAACAACTAACCCATGGCACCACGCACCCCATCACGTCTCCTCCTGAACACCTCCAGTGATGGTGACTCCACCACCTCCCCAGGCAGCCCATTCCACTGGGCAATCACTCTCTCTTTTTGTGAAGAACTTCTTCCTAACATCCAGCCTAAACGTCCTCTGGCTCAGCCTGAGACTGTGTCCTCTTGTTCTGCTGCTGGGTGCCTGGGAGAAGAGACCAACCCCCACCTGTCTACAACCTCCCTTCAGGTAGTTGTAGAGAGCAAGAAGCTTTCCCCTGAGTCTCCTCCTCTCCAGGCTAAGCAACCCCAGCTCCCTCAGTCTCTCCTCATAGGGCTTGTGTTCCAAACCCCTCACCAACTTGGTTGCCCTTCTCTGGACACGTTCCAGCAAGGACACAGGATGTTGGGCTTGAGGCCAGTGCTCACACCGACAGAACTCAAACCCCAGCCCCTGTAAGAGCAGGTGTTCAGATAGCACTGCTTGAGTTTGCAAGGGAGGGAAAGAGAGGGGCTTGCACAAGGCTTGCTCTTGGCAGCTGGGTGAGGAGTTGCTCGTGAGACCCACTGGGTTTCTCACTTCTAGGCATGAAATGTATTTTGGTCTAGCTCTACAAGGCCATTTTCCTGCTACTCTGCTAGCTTTAGGAAGTGAGATTAGGAGAGGTCTAAAGCAAGTCACTGTACTTAATTTACAAGTAAAACTGATTAACTTTGCAGGTTTAGGGTACTTGGGTTTGTGGGTTGGGCTTTTCTTCTCCCTGCTTGAACAAATTCCTCTTTTTACTCATTTACATCTTTCACTTTGCAGTCGTTTAGAACCCCCACTCTCTCTCTTCAATATGTGTGACTTAACAACAGAAACAAAGGCCATTCCCTCCCTTTGAGGAAGGGCACAGTGACTGTGTTTGTCTTTCAACACAAAGAATCCAACCCATGTGGGCAGGGAAAGAGCATCCACCCCCTTGCTTGGGAAGGTGAGGCATAGTGGTGTCACCTCGGTGATGCCAAGGGATTGCAGAATGGCAGTATGGGAAGGTTTGGATGGGACCTCTTGGAGATCATCCAGTCCAGCTCTTCTGCTAAAGCAGGGGCACCCACAGCAGCTTGCCCAGATTTTGGGTTGAAAGCAGCTCTGAAGAAAGAGGCTTGGGCATGTTGATTGATGAGCAGCAACCCAGGAGCCAGCAGTGCCCTCCTGCAGCCCAGCAGGCAGCTGTGTGCTGGGCTGCAGCCAGAGCAGTGTGGGCAGCAGGGCAGCAGAGGGTATTCTGCCCGTGGACTCTGCTCTACTCAGACCTCACCTCCAATCCTGCCTCCAGTTCTGGTGTTCCCCCTGGACCTGTCTCCAGACCCCCTCAGCAAAAGTCTCTCTGCAGCCTTCCTGCAGGATGCCTTCAGGTCCTGGCAGGCAGCTCTGAGGTGCCCCTGGAGCCTTCTCCTCTGCAGGCTGCACACCCCCAGCTCCCTCAGCCTGTGCTCCCAGCAGAGCTGCTCCAGCCCTGGGATCATCTCCGTGGCCTCCTCTGGACTCTCTCCAGCAGCTCTGTGTCCTCCTTCTGCTGGGGACACCAGACCTGGAGGCAGGATTGGAGGTGAGGTCTGAGCAGAGCAGAGTCCAGGGGCAGAATCCCCTCTCCTGCCCTGCTGCCCACACTGCTCTGGCTGCAGCCCAGCACACAGCTGCCTGCTGGGCTGCAGGAGGACACCGCTGGCTCCTGGGGAGCTGCTCAGCACCCAACACCCCCAAGGCTGTTTCTTCAGAGCTGCTCTCAACCCACTCTGCACCCAGCCTGGATCTGTGCCTGGGGTTGGCCCGGTCCAGATGCAGGAGCTTGCACTTTGCATTGTAGTGAAAATGATTAATGATGGAATGATAATAATAACAATGACTTGTTAGCAAAGATGGAACTTCCAAAATGCAGAACTTACCCTTTTCATCAGCTTTGTCTCTTACTGCTAAAGTATCATTACTCAGAGATACTGTCTGGGCATTTAAAACATCTGCTCTCATCCCAGGAAATTTTGGAGAGGAAATTAATCTTCCTTCATAGGAATATAAATAAAGTCCACCACCATCCACCAGCAGAAAATGCCTATAAAAAAAACCCCAAAAACAAACACCAAGAAAGTAAATCACTGAACTGAGGGGAAAAAGATAGTGATTTCTTGCAAGCAGAAACAGAAATAAGTAAGCAAAATGAAACTGTTTCTTTTTAGCTCCATACCTGGCAAGGCTGCTAATAAAAACTGGGGAGACTAAAGAGAATAGTTTGGTTCAAGAAAGCAACATAAAACATCCAACCCACCAGATGTTGATGTCAGAAGATCTCCTTTCTCCCATACATAAGGGGATAAATATATACAGTACATGGAAAGAGCCATCACCAGCATCACATGGCAAATGGAGCAGCTGAACTGTCACACACACCTTAGCAAGAGCAGTGACCTTTTGCCTACTTCAGTATCACAGAACCACAGAATGGTAGGGGTTGGAAGGGACCTCCAGAGATCATCCAGCCCAAGCCCCCTGCCAGAGCAGCATCACCCAGGGGAGGCTGCACAGCAATGCATCCAGGTGGGGTTGGAATCTCCCCAGAGAAGGAGACTCCACAACCTCTCTGGGCAGCCTGCTCCAGGGCTCTGTCACCCTCACCATACAGAAGTGTCTCCTCATGTTGAGGTGGAACCTCCTGGGTTCCAGCTTGTCCCCACTGTTCCTTGTCCTATCTCTGGGCACCACCAAGAAGAGCCTGGGACCTTCATCCTGACCCCCAGCCCTTGGCTATTGATAGACATTGATCAGATCCCTCTCAGCCTTCTCTTCTCTAGACTAAACAGCTCCAGGGCTCTCAGTCTCTCTTCACACCAGAGATGTTCCAGTCCCTCACTCATCCTTGTAGCCTCTGCTGGACTCTATCCAGCAGGTGCCTGTCTCTCTTGAACCGGGGAGCCCAGAACTGGACACAGTATCCCAGGTGTGCTCTCACCAAGGCAGAGCAGAGGGGGAGGAGAACCTTCCTACATCTGCTGGACATGCAGCTCTTAAGAATTGTTTTGGTTGGAAGGGACATCCAAAGGTCACCCAGTCCAAACACCTGCAGTCATCAGGGACATCCTCCACTAGTTCAGGTTGCTCAGGGTCCTGCCAAGCCTCACTTTGAATATCTCCAGGGATCAGGCCTTAACCACCTCCCTGGGCAACCTATTGCAGTGTTCTAGCACCCTCATGGTGCAGAACTTGTTCCTCACATCCAATCTCAATCTGCTCTCCTCTCATTTCAACCCATTGCCCCTGGTGCTGTCACTGCAGGCCTATGGGAACAGTCCCTCTGCAGCCTTCTTGTAGGCCCCCATTCAGGTACTGCAATAAAGTTTTAGGAAGTGCATGTTCTTCTCTCCTGGAGAACACTCCAAGAAGTGAGTTACCTTTCTGCTTGTAGAATCAAACTAACTGTCCCTTCCTTCAGGTCAAAGATCAGTGGTGTGTTCCAGTTCTTTGTACTGAAAAAAAAACCCACAATCATTCATTAAAACCATTCAATCTTCACACACAGGAGGCTGAAATCACTAAGTAATGAGCTGGCCTCCAGCTCTTCACCTGGGTGAAGTCCCTGTGCTATGTGTCCTCTTACAGGCTGTGTTACTGTCCAGTCTTAGTCATCTCACCCAATATTCAAAGTGCCTGACATTGAATATCACCAGGGATGGGGCCTCAACTACCTCCCTGGGCAACCTGTTCCACCACCCTCATGGTGCAGAACTTCTTCCTCACATCCCATCTCAATCTGCTCTTCTCTAACTTCAAACCACTGCCCCTGGTCCTGTCACTGCAGGCCTTTGCAAACTGTCCCTCTGCAGGGAATCAGAGAGGTTGGAGAAGATCTCCAAGATCCAATTCTTTCAAGATCAAATGATTCCAACCATGTCAGCATCACATCTACATGGCTTTGTGAACACTTCCAGTGATGTTGACTCTACCACTGCCCTGAGCAGCCTGGCCAAGGGCTTGATAACCCTTTCCATGAACATACTGTTCCTTGTGCCCAACCTGAACCTACCCTGGTACTGATTGAGGCCATTTCCTCTTCTCCTGTCCCTTGTTCCTTGGGAGAAGAGATAAACCCCAACCCAGTTCCCACCTCCTCTCAGGGAGTCATAGAGAGCCAGAAGGTCTCCCCTCAGATTCCTTTTCTCCAGACTAAAACACCCCCAGCTCCCTCAGCTGCTCCTCACCAGCCCTGTTCTGCAGACCCTTCCCCATCTTGTTTGCCCTTCTCTGGACCTGCTCCAACCCCTTGATGTCCTTTTTGGTGTGACTGGCCCAAAACTAGCATGCTGGATCCTACAGCCTGTTGCACTTAGTCAATTAAAATCTGAACCCCTGTACTGCCAGTCCAGCTCCTGCTTCTCAGAAGATTCAGACGAGCCTGGGGAGCTGCAGCAGCCTGTGTTACTTACGAGAAGACATAACACTGAAGAGAAGTGGAGACAACCAAATGGCCATAGTTCAAAGAGGCTTTAATGACCCTGTCTCGGAATTCCAGCACATCCACTGCATTGTTCAGGACGTTGTGCACCTGAGCAGAAGCAAAAACAGGCTGAATGAAACAACAGGAGCTGCAGCTGCACCTACAGCTCCACCAAGGGCAAGTCCTGCCTGACAAACCTGGTGGCCTCCTGTGACAAGGTCACAACATCAAGAGATGAAGGCTGAGCAACTGAGGTCACTGAGCTGGAGCTGAGTAAAGCCTTCGGCACTGTCCCACACCACAGCCTGGGCTCCAGGCTGGGGCAGGAGGGGTTCCATGGATGGAGCATTCAGTGCATACAGAACTGGCTTGAGGCCTGCACCCAAAGGGTGGCTGGCAGTGGGTCCATGGCCAGGTGGAGGCCAGGGACAAGTGGAGTCCCTCAGGGATCAGTCCTGGGACCAGGCTGGGTTAACATCTCTGCTGGTGCCATGGAGAGTGGCACTGAGTGCACCCTCAGCAGGGTTGCTGATGACACCAAGCTGTGTGGTGCAGCAGACAGCTGGAGGGAAGGGATCCATCCAGAGGGACGTGGACAGGCTGCAGAGCTGGGCCCAAGCCAACCTCATGAGGTTCAACAAAAGGGCAAGGTCCTGCAGCTGGGGCAGGGCAATCCCAGGCACTGCTATAGGCTGGGCAGGGACTGGCAGGAGAGCAGCCCTCAAGGAAAGGCCTTGGCGGTGCTGGGGGACGAGAAGCTCCACAGGAGCCAGCAGGGAGCACCTGCAGCCCAGAGAGCCAAGCAGAGCCTGGGCTGCAGCAAGAGAAGTGTGCCCAGCGGGGCCAGGAAGGGGATTCTGCCCCTCTGCTCCACTCTGCTGAGACCACAGCTGCAGCTCTGGGGCCAGTTCTGGAGCCTCTGTGCCAGGAAGGATCTGGAGGGGCTGGAAGGTGTCCAGAGAAGGGCCACGAGGAGGAGCAGAGGGCTGGAGCTGCTCTGCTCTGGAGACAGCCTGAGAGAGTTGGGGTTGTGCAGGCTGGAGAGGAGAAGGCTCCCAGGAGACCTTCTGGTGGCCTTCCAGGATCTGCAGGGGGCTCCAAGAAAGCTGGGGAGGGACTTGTGAGGGTGTCAGGAAGGGATAGGACTGGGGGGGATGGAACAAAACTAGAAGTGGGGAGATTGAGCTTGGATGTTAGGAAGAAGTTGTTGGCCATGAGGGTGGTGAGAGCCTGGCACAGGTTGCCCAGGGAGGTGGTGGAAGCCTCCTGCCTGGAGGTGTTTGCAGCCAGGCTGGCTGTGGCTGTGAGCAACCTGCTGTAGTGTGAGGTGTCCCTGCCCATGGCAGGGGGTTGGGACTGGATGATCCCTGAGGTCCCTTCCAACCCTGGCAGTTCTGTGATTCCAGGATATTCCAGCACTCTGGAGATCATTCCCAGAGCTCCATCTGTTACGAGTCGATGTCTGGGAATGAAAGAAGCACTCTGAATCTCTACCTGCTCATTTGCCTCCTGTGTTCCCAGACACTGACTCATCTTATCCCACCCACCAGGGCATTTTCTGTTGCTACAACTTTTCCTAATTACATATTCACCATAAGAAATAATTGAGAACAAAGGAAAAGAAAAGGGGGGGGGGGGGGGGGGAGGGTTTGGAGGGGGGAATCCTTAGAGGGCTAATTAGGAATTTAGGAAGTTGAGTTTGATACTGAGAAGATTGGCTTGGAGTGACTTGGAAAATGTGGAAGAATGGAAACCTTCTCTTACCCCAGTGCCCAGAGAGTGAATGTTGTGAGTCAGTGTCTGGGAACACAGAGGACAAATTAGAAAGTCCAACCAATTCATATTTTTGTATTAATTCCCAGCTCTTGGGTAACCTAAAGGTGGATTCAAGCCAGGAGTTTTCAAGAAGAAGGATCCCAAGCTTAAGCTCCAGAAATCACATGGAGGGGCCTGAGTCCTGTCCAGCAGTGCTGAGACTTGGCAGCCCCCACTGAGGTCAGAGCCTGCTGCTCAGCACTCCCCTGGCAGCACCATGCAGGTACCTGAGTCATGGAGTCATGGACTGCTTTGGGTCAGAAGGGACACAATACAGAGCTAACCAGGTTGGAAAAGACCTCAGAGACCATCAAGGCCAACCTATCACCCAGAACCATCCAATCAACTAAACCATGGCACCAAGGGCCTCACCCAGGCTCTTCCTAAATACCCCCAGGGATGGGGACTCCACCACCTCCCTGGGCAGCACATTCCAATGGCAAATCTCTCTGGGAAGAACTTCTTCCTCACCCCCAGCCTAAACCTCCCCTGGCACAGCTTGAGACTGTGTCCTCTTGTTCTGCTGCTGGCTGCCTGGGACAAGAGACCAACCCCCACCTGCCTACAACCTCTCTTCAGGGAGTTGTAGAGGGCAATGAGGTCTCCCCTGAGCCTCCTCTTCTCCAGGCTAAACAATCCCAGCTCCCTCAGCCTCTCCTCACAGGGCTGTGCTCCAGACCCCTCCCAGCTTTGTTGCCCTTCTCTGGACATGCTCAAGTGTCTCAATGTCCTTCTTAAATTCAAGTACCTAAATGTCCTTCTTAAATAAGATCCACCTGAAGGCCTTGCTAAAGCACATGGGGGTTGGTCTCTTCTCCCAGGCACCCAGCACCAGAATAAGAGGACATAGCCTCAAGCTATGCCAGGGGAGGTTTAGGCTGGAGGTGAGGAGAAAGTTCTTCCCAGAGAGAGTTGTCAGCTGTTGGAATGTGCTGCCCCGGGAAGTGGTAGAGTCACCAACCCTGGAGGTGTTCAAGAGGGGACTGGATGTGGCACTTGGAGCCATGGTTTAGTAGTCATGACTTCTGGGGTGACAGGTTGGACTGGATGATCTTTGAGGTCTTTTCCAACCTTATTGATTCTATGATTCTATGAAGAAGCTGTGGTTGATGGTAACCAGCAGGGCTTCACCAAGGGCAAATCCTGCCTGGCCAACATGGTGGCTTTCTATGATGAGTTCCAGCATAAGTGGAAAGGGAAGAGCAGCTGATGGCATCTACCTGGGCTTGTGTAAAGCATTTGACACTGTCCCACAAGACATCCTGGTTGCCAGACGGGAAAAGCATGGACTTGAGGGGTGGCCACTGGTTTGGCAAGACATTGGCTGCTCTCAGAGTTGGGGTCAACACCTCAGAAACCAGAGACCAGTAGTGTTCCTCAGGGGTCAGTACTGGGGCCAGTGCTGATACTACCTTTGTCAGCAACATGGGCAGTGGGATTGAGACACCCTCAGTAAGTCTGTGGGTGACATCAAGCTGTGTGGCCTGCTTGACATGCTGGAGGACCTGGACAGGCTGCAGAGCTGAGCCCAAGCCAACCTCATGAAGTTCAAGAAGACCCAGTGCAAGGTCCTGCAGCTGGAAGCATCCGCTAGTTCCAAGCCCCCTGCCATGGGCAGGGACACCTCACACCACAGCAGGTTGCTCACAGCCACAGCCAGCCTGGCTGCAAACACCTCCAGGCAGGAGGCTTCCACCACCTCCCTGGGCAACCTGTGCCAGGCTCTCACCACCCTCATGGCCAACAACTTCTTCCTCACAGCCAATCTTAATCTCCCCACTTCTAGTTTTGCTCCATCCCCCCCGGTCCTATCCCTCCCTGACACCCTCAAAAGTCCCTCCCCAGCTTTCTTGGAGCCCCCTGCAGATCCTGGAAGGCCACCAGAAGGTCTCCTGGGAGCCTTCTCCTCTCCAGCCTGCACAACCCCAACCCTCTCAGTCTGTCTCCAGAGCAGAGCAGCTCCAGCCCTCTGCTCCTCCTTGTGGCCCTTCTCTGGATACCTTCCAGCACCTCCAGAGCCTTCCTGGCACAGAGGCTCCAGAGCTGGCCTCAGAGCTGCAGCTGTGGTCTCAGCAGAGTGCAGCAGAGGGGCAGAATCCCCTCCCTGGCCCTGCTGGCCACACTACTCTTGCTGCAGCCCAGGCTCTGCTTGGCTCTCTGGGCTGCAAGTGCTCCCTGCTGGCTCCTGTTGAGCTTCTCCTCCCCCAGTACCCCCAAGGCCTTTTCTTCAGGGCTGCTCTCCTGCCAGTCCCTGCCCAGCCTATAGCAGTGCCTGGGATTGCCCTGACTCAGATTTAGTCATATATATCAGGGAACAAAACCAAGGAAAATCTTTTGTCAAGGACTACAAATTCCCATTTTCTCTTTAGAAAAGGTCTTGGAAAGGCAGCAGTGAGAATGCAGAGCTCTGCCCTGTGCACCTTACCTGCATAGTCCTCCTCTTCACTAAGGTTATTTCAAAGTTCTTCCAGTCCCAGCGCTGCTCCACGACGTGGGCAAAGATGACGTGGCCATTGCCACAGGCTCCAGCCAGCTGAGTGCCATCCACAGACCACGAGATGTTAAAGATGCTGCCAGTGTTGGGCTTCTCCAAAGCATAAGACCACTTGGGAGAAAAACAGAAAAGGAGACTTTATTAGGGGGTGGTTGGGGTACTTTTGGAAAAGCCCTTACTGTAACACCATGATTGGTAGGGATGCTGTTTTGAGAGACACAGCATGGTGAGACTTGGAAGGGACCTCTGGAGATCACCCAGACCACCCCCCTGCTCCAGCAGGGCACCCACAGCAGCTTGCCCAGCAGCACAGTGCCCAGGGGGGGTTGGAAGCTCTCCACACCAGGAGACTCCACAACCTCTCTGGGCAGCCTGCTCCAGGCCTCCAGCACCCTCACACCAAACAACTTTCTCCTCCTCTTCACATGCAACCTCCTGGGGTCCACTTTGTGCCCACTGCCCCTTGGCCTGTCCCTGGGCACCACTGAGCAGAGCCTGGCCCCAGCCTCTTGCCCCCTACAGCTCCTTTGTCTCTTGCTGAGCATTGCTCAGCTCCCCTCTGGGGCTGCTCTTCTGCAGGCTCTCAGCCCCAGGGCTCTCAGCCTTTGCTCCTCCCAGAGCTGCTCCAGGCCCCTCAGCAGCTTTGCAGCCTCCCCTGGACTCTCCCCAGCAGTTCCCTGTCTCTCTGGAACTGGGTAGCCCAGACCTGGACAAAATACTCCAGCTGTGGCCTCACTGGGGCAGAGCAGAGAAGGAGAACCTCCCTCAACCTGCTGGCCACTCTCTTCTTCATGCATTCCAGGACCCCACTGGCCTTGTTGCCCTGAGGGCACCTTGCTGGCTGATGGTGAACTTCTTGCTCCCCCAGCACTCCCAGGTCCTTCTCTGTGGAGCTGCTCTCCAGCAGATCTCCCCTCAGCTGTACTGCTGCAGGAGGCTGCTCCTGCCCAGCTGCAGGACCCTTGTTGAACTTCACAGACACTTAGGAAGATGTTAAACCAGGTTTTAAACCAATAAACAGATTGAGTCTTCAGAAGTGTGTAACAGAGGGAGGAGAGGGAGGAGAGGGAGGAGAGGGAGGAGAGGGGAATTTTAGAAGACATTCATCATTTGAAGATCTATCTGAATATCCAAATACATCTGAAACCTTAAGACTCATGTGACTGAAGTTCCATGTAGCCATTGGCTTCTCCTGAGATTTGGATACATGAGGGAAGACAGCTGGAAGAGAACACTCACCTAATGTGTCTAACACACTGCAGATCCTGATTTATTTTGCAGCACGTAGAAAGCACCCCCCAAAAGTACCAAATCCTTCACCCTGAGTCTTCATAATCACCCCAAATCAAGGTAAAATAAAGGTGTCAGACTTCAAACTGTTGATAAGAAGGAAACAGAAGGGGATGGAAATGGAAGCTCCCAGTTGTGCTGTGGAAGCTGACCTGCTGAGTTCAGGCTCTTCTCCTGTGTAGGCAGCAGGGTGAGCAGAAGGCAGTGCCAGGACTGCCTGGATTTCCTCTCCCCAGCACTCCATCTGAAGGGCTCAGCTTCCATGCCCCTTGGCTGACAGTCAGCCCATTCACTGCCTGCAGGAGCTGGGGAAAGGCAGGGCAGGGTCTGGGGGAGAAGCCCATAACCTGCTCTTGTCTTCTAGGTGGATGAATTCTGCATGAAGCACTCTCCAGTAACTAAGAGCACAATATTTAACTGTCTGACAGCCTTGCATGGAGCTTGCAAGCTCTTGAGGCCGCAGGCCAAATGATTGTAAGGAGCACAGTCAGAAAATGCTCTCAAGGTCCCACATCTTGAGACATGTTTGTCACAGCTGGCCAGATGTGAGCTATCTGGGAAGAGCCTGAGGAAGCAAGAGGATTTCAAAACCCAGGCTTGGGATCCTCCCAAGCAGACAAGGCTGTTTCTAAGGTCACTTCCCTGAGATCAAGAAGCTCCCCATCAGGCAGAAGGAATAATCCAGAGGCATCAA
Organism: Melanerpes formicivorus; assembly: GCF_026170545.1. Classification (NCBI taxonomy): domain Eukaryota; kingdom Metazoa; phylum Chordata; class Aves; order Piciformes; family Picidae; genus Melanerpes; species Melanerpes formicivorus. Next base: position 106,281 of record NW_027142430.1, read on the forward strand.
GCCATCAGCTGAGATGAAATGTAAGGAGCTTGAAGAATGTGCTTTGGAGCTATTTTTTTGGGGGGTGTCTTATGCAAAGCAGAGACACTGAGCTCTAAAATGGCCACAATGCCAAAACTACTTTCTGTTTTCCTAGCCCAGAAGCCTTTTTTGGTTAGCATGGAGCAAGCTGAAAGGGTCCAAGAGTGCCAGGTTGCAGCCTCTCCTCTTGCTTTGTTTACAAGAAAGCTACATAAAGCAATCACAGAGTTTTCATTTGCCAGGTCTTTTGGAAAGCTCTCCAGCAGGTCTCCCCTCAGCTGCACTGCTGCAGGAGGCTGCTCCTGCCCAGCTGCAGGACCCTTGTTGAACTTCACAGACACTTAGGAAGATGTTAAACCAGGTTTTAAACCAATACACAGATTGAGTCTTAGAGGAGAGGTTCAGAGAGGAGAGGTTCGGAGAGGTTCGGAGAGGAGAAGTTCGGAGAGGAGAGGAGAGGTTCGGAGAGGAGAAGTTCGGAGAGGAGAGGAGAGGAGAGGTTCAGAGAGGAGAGGTTTGGAGAGGAGAGGTTCGGAGAGGTTCAGAGAGGAGAAGTTCGGAGAGGAGAGGAGAGGTTCAGAGAGGAGAAGTTCGGAGAGGAGAGGAGAGGAGAGGAGAGGTTCAGAGAGGAGAGGTTTGGAGAGGAGAGGTTCGGAGAGAAGAGGAGAGGTTCGGAGAGGAGAAGTTCGGAGAGGAGAGGAGAGGTTCAGAGAGGAGAGGTTTGGAGAGGAGAGGTTCGGAGAGGTTCGGAGAGGAGAGGTTTGGAGAGGAGAGGAGAGGTTCGGAGAGGAGAGGTTTGGAGAGGAGAGGTTCGGAGAGAAGAGGAGAGGTTCGGAGAGGAGAAGTTCGGAGAGGAGAGGAGAGGTTCAGAGAGGAGAGGTTTGGAGAGGAGAGGTTCGGAGAGGTTCGGAGAGGAGAGGTTTGGAGAGGAGAGGAGAGGAGAGGTTCGGAGAGGAGAGGTTTGGAGAGGAGAGGTTCGGAGAGAAGAGGAGAGGTTCGGAGAGGAGAAGTTCGGAGAGGAGAGGAGAGGTTCAGAGAGGAGAGGTTTGGAGAGGAGAGGTTCGGAGAGGTTCGGAGAGGAGAGGTTTGGAGAGGAGAGGAGAGGTTCGGAGAGGAGAGGTTTGGAGAGGAGAGGTTCGGAGAGAAGAGGAGAGGTTCGGAGAGGAGAAGTTCGGAGAGGAGAGGAGAGGTTCAGAGAGGAGAGGTTTGGAGAGGAGAGGTTCGGAGAGGTTCGGAGAGGAGAGGTTTGGAGAGGAGAGGAGAGGAGAGGTTCGGAGAGGAGAGGTTTGGAGAGGAGAGGTTCGGAGAGAAGAGGAGAGGTTCGGAGAGGTTCGGAGAGGAGAGGTTCGGAGAGGAGAGGAGAGGTTCAGAGAGGAGAGGTTCAGAGAGGAGAGGTTCAGAGAGGAGCTCCCTGCAGCTGCCTCCTGCATTTATCACGTGCAGAAAATGTCAGCAGAGACAGAATTCAGCTTTGCCATGTTTAATGTAGGAATCATTTTCAAGCCCTGAAATTGTTGGAATGCACGCCCTAGACACACTGAGTTCAAAGGGCTATGGATATGACTGTGTGAATCAGAGACTCACTGAATGCTTTGGGTTGGAAGGGACCTTTCAAGCTCATCCAGTCCAACCCCCTGCAGTCAGCAGGGATATCCACAGCTAGTGCCCCAAACAACCTGACCTGCAATGGTTCCAGCCATGGGGCATCTCCCACCTCTCTAGGCAACCTGGGGCAGGGCCTCATCACCCTCAGGGTAGCAAAATCCTTCTTTCTCTCCAGTCTGAATTTCCCTCTTTTGGTTCATGTCCATCAGGACTATGTCTATTGAATACTTCCAGGGATGGTGACTTCATCAGTTCCCCCAGCAGCCTGGGCCTGGGCTTAGCTACTCTTTCAGTGAAGAAATTGTTCCTCATGTCCAACCTAAACCTCCCCTAGGGCAACTTGAGGCCATTTCCTCTTGTCCTACCACTCCTTCCTTGGGAGAAGAGACCAACCCCCATCTGGCTCCAACCTCCCTTCAGGGACTTGGAGAGAGCAATGAGGTCTCCCCTCAGCCTCCTTCTCTCCAGGCTGAACACCCCCAGCTCCCTCAGCTGCTCCTCCCCAGCCCTGTTCTCCAGACCCTTCCCCAGCTTTATTGCCCTTCTCTGGACACCTTCCAGCCCCTCAATGTCCTTCTTGGAGTGATTGGCCCAGAACTGAACCCAGGAGTTGAGGTGTGGCCTCACCAGTGCTGAGTACAGGGGGACAATCCCTGCCCTGCTCCTGCTGGCTAGCAGGACTAGGACAGCACCACAGAATCTACCCAGCAGCAGCAGCCCCCTGACTTTACCAACAGTCTCTACAAACTGTTTTGCCCTTTATCTTGTTATTTTTATTTGCTTTTGATTATTTTATCACAAGCACCTCTGCAGACTCCAAACAACCCATTCCATGAATCAGAGGGCAGAATGGAACAGCAAATACAAGCTCTTGTCCTTTTATGTCCTCACTGATACAGAGCAAGACAAGTGTGCTGGAATCACAGGATGTCAGGGGTTGGAAGGGACCTCCAGAGATCATTCAGTCCAACAGCCCTGCCAGAGCAGGGTCACCCAGGGCAGGGCACACAGGAACACATTCAGGGGGTTTTGAAGGTCTCCAGAGAAGGAGACTCCACAACCTCTCTGGGCAGCCTGCTCCAGGGCTCCAGCAGCCTCACCATAAAGAAGTTGCTCCTCGTGTTGAGGTGGAACTTCCTGAATTCCAGCTGGTCCCCACTGTTCCTTGTCCTGTCACTGAGCACCACCAAGAAGAGCCTGGCACCTTCATCCTGACACCCACCCCTCAGATATTGATAGACATTAATAAGGTCCCCTCTCAGCCTTCTCCTCTCCAGACTGAACAGCCCCAGGCTCTCAGACTTTCTTCACAGCAGAGATGTTCAAGTGCCCCAAGCATCTTCATAGCCCTCCACTTGAGTTGGAGAGCCTAGAATCGGACACAGTATTCCAGGTGTGGTCTCACCACAGAGAACAGAAGCTCCCCAGACCTGCTGCCTAGGGCTGACAAGGAAAGTGACAAGTCCTCTGAAACCGAGGATCTCTGTTTATTTCCTTCTAAGTGAAGGCTCTGATTTCCTTCTTCCCCACAGGGCATTTCACATCAGTGCAGAGGTAGCTGCCCTCTGAAGATCTCTTCTAGCCTGCATGGCCATTAACAGCTGGCAGTCAGCTCTCACTGCTTGTGAGGGATGAGCTGACACTACAGTGCAAACTGCCCAGGAGCCTCTCATCAGGAAATGACTATTAATTTTCTGATGTGATGGAAGGCAAGTTGGACCTTACAGGATTACAAAGATCAATTAGCCAAAGCAAATCCATCCTTAGGCACATCAGAAGCATTGGAAGATGGGCACCTACTTGGAATTTGCTCATGGGATATGTCATGTCTACAGACAACCTCCCCTAGAGATTTTTTTGAGTCCAGAGGGGGACCACAAAGCTGATCCGAGGGCTAGAACACATCTGCTATGAGGATAGGCTGAGGGAGCTGCAGTTCTTCAGAGAACATCTCTCACTTCAGAGCTCAGCTGCTCCAACTCCCTGCCATGCCCAGGGACACCTCTCAGCTCCACTCAGCTGCTCAAGGCCTCAGCCAGCCTGGCCTCAAACACCCCCAGCAAGGAGGCAGCCACAGCCTCCCTGGCCAGCCTGGGCCACACTCTCACCACCCTCACAAGCAACAACTTCTGCCTCAGCTCCACTCTCACCCTGCTCTGCCTCAGCTTCAAACCATTCCCCCTTGGCCTGGCTCCAGACCCCCTCAGCAAAAGTCTCTCTGCAGCCTTCCTGCAGGATGCCTTCAGGTCCTGGCAGGCAGCTCTGAGGTCCCCCTGGAGCCTTCTCCTCTGCAGGCTGAACACCCCCAGCTCCCTCAGCCTGTGCTCACAGCAGAGCTGCTCCAGCCCTTGGAGCATCTTTGTGGCCTCCTCTGGGCTCTCTCCAGCAGCTCTGTGTCCTTCTGCTGCTGGGGACACCAGAACTGGAGGCAGGATTGGAGGTGAGGTCTGAGCAGAGCAGATTCAAGGGGCAGAATCCTCTCTTCTTGCCCTGCTGCCCACACTGCTCTGGCTGCAGCCTAGGACACTGCTGGACTTGACCCCAGTAAGTAATGCAAGTTACCAACAACTGAGGCATGACCTCCAGGTGAGGTATTAAGCTGTGCATTAGAAGAACAAACAGAGGACAGCTGAATTCCTCCTGAAATACCAGCACATTCTCCCAATTACTTGATGCAAGGGCTAAAAATAGGCTGACAAACTGTCCCAGATAAATTCTTAACCTTTGGGAATGAAACACTGATGGAGCTCTTTAAATAGATTATTGCTTCCATAGATGATCCACATGCTTTCATTGCCTTCCAGAAGTCACATCAGCCAATTCTAATACATTAAAACATGCCAGCTTGGAAAGAAGAGCTCAACAACAGAACTCCATGGGAAACTCAGCTGGAATAATTGTATTCTTTCCCCCCTCACCACCCCCCTTTTTATTGAGCCTCAAAGAATTCAGCCTCATGCCTGTTCATAAAGGTAGATGAAATAGAGACAGGGCAGAAAAAAACCCCACAACCCCAAACCTTAGTCTTTTGTTACCCTGCCAAATGCATATCTCTGAAGAGAGACTAAAATGAAATGTAATGGGATCAAAGTGTAACTCTATGGGAAACAGATTGGGGGTTGTGAGGGCTTTGCTTGAGCACAACTCAGCACTACCAGAATAATAAGGAAATCATGGACTCCAAGCATGGCTCAGGTTGGAAGGGAGCTCAGAGCTCAGCTGCTCCAAGCTCCCCACCATGCCCAGGGACACCTCTCAGCTACACTCAGCTGCTCAAGGCCTCAGCCAGCCTGGCCTCAAACACCCCCAGCAAAGAGGCAGCCACAGTCTCCCTGGCCAGCCTGGGCCACACTCTCACCACCCTCACAAGCAACAACTTCTGCCTCAGCTCCACTCTGACCCTGCTCTGCCTCAGCTTCAAACCACTCCCCCTTGGCCTGGCTCCAGACCCCCTCAGCAAAAGTCTCTCTGCAGCCTTCCTGCAGGATCCCTTCAGGTCCTGGCAGGCAGCTCTGAGGTGCCCCTGGAGCCTTCTCCTCTGCAGGCTGAACACTCCCAGCTCCCTCAGCCTGTGCTCCCAGCAGAGCTGCTCCAGCCCTGGGAGCATCACTGTGGCCTCCTCTGGACTCACCAACAACTCCATGTCCTTCTTCTGCTGGGGACACCAGAAGTGGACTCAGTATCTTGCTGTTTCTTTTGTATTTGTCTCCTACCTAATCTCAATTTAAGGGATGAATTCCATTAGTGCTACAACAGTCACAGAATTTACTGTCCTGAATGAAAATCAACTTTAATGAACTAATAAACTTAACCTGAACACTTAAACTCTTGTCAAAGCTGCTCCACAGATAAGAGGTTCCTTGCACTTTAGAAATCATTAGATGCTTCCCCCCACCACCTTTGTACTAATTAAAAATCAATGAAACAAGGACAACCACAACTATTTTACAGTATTAGCCAAGGGCTTGTAAGGACAGGATCACAGTATCAGTCAGGGTTGGAAGGGACCACAAGGATCAGCTAGTTCCAACCCCCCTGCCATGGGCAGGGACACCCCACACTACATCAGCCTGGCCAGAGCCTCATCCAGCCTGGGCTTAAACACCTCCAGGGATGGGGCCTCAAACCACCTCCCTGGACAACCCATCCCAGGGCCTCACCACTCTCATGGGGAAGAACTTCCTCCTCACCTCCAGCCTCAATCTCCCCACCTCCAGCTTCATTCCATTCCCCCTAGTCCTATCACTACCTGAGATCCTGAGCAGTCCCTCCCCAGCCTTCTTGTAGGCCCCTTCAGATACTGGAAGGCCACAATGAGGTCACCTGGGAGCCTTCTCTTCTGCAGACTGAACAGCCCCAACTCCTTCAGTCTGTCCTCACAGGAGAGGTGCTCCAGCCCTCTGATCATCCTCGTGGCCCTTCTCTGGACACCTTCCAGCACCTCCAGATCCCTCTTGCAATAGGGGCTCCAGAACTGGAGGCAGTACTCCAGGTGGGGTCTCCCCAGAGCTGAGCAGAGGGGGAGAATCACCTCCCTTGACCTGCTGGCCACACTTCTCCTGATGCAGCCCAGGATCTGATTGGCTTTGTGGGCTGCAAGTGCACACTGGGAGCTCCTGTTGAGCTTCTCCTCCCCCAGCACCCCCAAGTCTCTCTCCTCAGGGCTGCTTTCCAGCCACTCCCTGCCCATAATAAAGGATAAAGGGCAACAAATTTGAGTTGGAAGAGGGGACACTGAGACTGGAGGAAGAAATTATTGACAGTGAGTGTAGGGAGACACTGGCACAGTTTGCCCAGGGAGGCTGTGGCTGCCTCCTCCCTGCAGGTGTTCAAGGCCAGGCTGGATGAGGCCTTGAGCAAGCTGGGCTGGTGGGAGGTGTCCCTGCCCATGGCAGGGTGTTGGAATTGGATGATCTTTAAGGTCTCTTTCAACCCAAATTGGACTAGAATGCTGTAAGAATCTTGTTGATCAAATTAATTATAATTGATCAAATAAACCTTTTTTCAGATCTCATTTATGGTAACTAAAAAAAAACCCAAGAGGCTTAAGAAATGCTTCTACAGGGTAAAATTTTCAAGGACTTATTTGCCTCACTCCAAGAAGGACATTGAGGGGCTGGAGCAGGACTAGAGAAGGGCAACAAGGCTGGGGAAGGGTCTGGAGAACAGGGCTGGGGAGGAGCAGCTGAGGTAGCTGGGTGGATTCAGCCTGGAGAAAAGGAGGCTGAGGGGAGGCCTCATTGCTCTCTACAGCTCCCTGAAAGGAGGTTGCAGTAAGGTGTCCCTGTCCATGGCAAGGGGTTGGAACTGGATAATCTTTAAGGTACCATTCTAAGGATCTATGAATTTAATACATGACCAACCCTGGACATTACATTAATTTCAGTGAGGTCTGTAACTATTTGGAGACAGAGATGAACAGAATACAGAATTGTCCAGGTTAGAAAGGACCTTTGAGATCACCAAACCCAACCTATCACCCAGCACCATCTATCAACTAAACCATGGCACCAAGCACACCATCAAGTCTCTTCCTAAACACTTCCAGGGATGGTGACTACACCACCTCCCTGGGCAGCATATTCCACAGGGCAACCTCTCTTTCTGTGAAGAACTTCTTCCTCACCTCCAGCCTAAACCTCCCCTGGCACAGCTTGAGACTGTGTCCTCTTGTTCTGGTGCTGGCTGCCTGGGAGAAGAGACCAACCCCCACCTGGCTACAACCTCCCTTCAGGGAGTTGCAGAGAGCAAGAAGGTCTCCCCTGAGCCTCCTCTTCTCCAGGCTAAGCAACCCCAGCTCCCTCAGCCTCTCCTCACAGGGCTGTGCTCCAGACCCCTCCCCAGCTTTCTTGCCCTTCTCTTTATTAGAATAAACCTTTATTAGAATAAACCAAACCAGGTTGGAAGAGACCTTCAAGATCATCGTGTCCAACCCATCAACCAATCCAACCCACCTAAACAGCTAACCCATGGCACCAAGCACCCCATCAAGTCTCCTCCTGAACACCTTCAATGACGGCGACTCCACCACCTCCCCAGGCAGCCCATTCCAATGGGCAATCACTCTTTCTGTATAGAACTTCTTACTAACATCCAACCTGAACCTCCCCTGGTGCAGCCTGAGACTGTGTCCTCTTGTTCTGGTACTGGGTGCCTGGGAGAAGAGACCATCATCCACCTGTCTACAACCTCCCTTCAGGTAGTTCAACTTCAGGTAGTTGTAGAGAGTGATAAGGTCTCCCCTGAGTCTCCTCTTCTCCAGGCTGAGCAACCCCAGCTCCCTCAGCCTCTCCTCACAGGGCTGTGCTCCAAACCCCTCACCAACTTTGTTGCTCTTCTCTGGACTCGTTCCAGCAAGTCAACATCCTTCCTAAACTGAGGGGCCCAGAACTGGACACAGGACTCGAGGTGTGGCCTAACCAGTGCAGTATACAGGGGCAGAATGACCTCCCTGCTCCTGCTGGCCACACCGTTCCTGATGCAGGCCAGGATGCCCTTGGCCCTCTTGGCCTCCTGGGCACACTGCAGGCTCATGTTCAGCCTACCATCAACCAGTCCCCCCAGGTCCCTCTCTGCCTGGCTGCTCTCAGCCACTCTGACCCCAGCCTGTATCACTGCATGGGGTTGTTGTGGCAAATGTGCAGAACCCGGCACTTGGATGTGTTCAATCTCCTGCCGTTGGATTCTGCCCATCTGTCCAGCCTGTCGAGGTCTCTCTGCAGAGCCTCTCTACCCTCCAGCAGATCAACTCTTGCCCCCAGCTTGGTGTCGTCAGCAAATTTACTGATGATGGACTCAATGCCCTCATCCAGATCATCAATAAAGATGTTAAAGAGCACAGGGCCCAGCACTGATCCTTGGGGCACACCACTAGTGACTGGTTGCCAGCTGGATGTGGCACCATTCACCACCACTCTCTGGGCTCAGCCTCCAGCCAGCTCCTAACCCATCGCAGTGTGCTCCCGTCCAAGCCATGGGCTGACAGCTTGGCCAGCAGTTTGCTATGGGGGACGGTGTCAAAGGCCTTGCTGAGGTCCAGGTAGACTACATCCACAGCCTGCCCCACATCCACCAGGCGGGTCACCTGATTGTAGAAGGAGATCAGGTTGGTCAGGCAGGACCTGCCCTTCCTAAATCCATGCTGGCTAGGCCTGATCCCTTGGCCATCCTGTAAGTGTTGTGTTATTGCACTCAGGATGACCTGTTCCATGATCTTGCCTGGCACTGAGGTCAGGCTGACAGGCCTGTAATTCCCTGGCTCATCCAACCGGCCCTTCTTATGGATGGGCACCACGTTGGCCAGCTTCCAGTCCTCTGGGACCTCGCCAGTGAGCCAGGACTGCTGGAAAATTATGGAGAGTGGCTTGGCCAGCTCATCTGCCAGCTCTCTCAGCACCCTAGGATGAATCCCATCTGGTCCCATGGACTTGTGGGGATCCAAGCTGCTAAGGAGAGTTCCAACCACCGCCTCATGGAACATAGGGAAACTGTGCAGCTCCCTGGCTCCTTCTGCCAGCTCTGCAGGCCAGCTGTCAGGAAGACGTTCTGCCCTTCTAGTAAAAATTGAGGCAAAGAAGGTGTTAAGTATCTCTGCCTTTTCCCCATCCCTTGTTACAATGTTCCCCTCCATGTCCACCAAGGAGTGGAGGTTGTCCTTGCCCTTCCTCTTGCTATTAATGTATTTATAGAAGGTCCTTTTGTTGTCCTTCACAGCAGAGGCCAGTTTAAGCTCCAAGTGTGCTTTTGCCTCCCTAATTCTCTTCCTACAAGACCTAGCAACATCCTTAAACATTCTGTGGGTTGCCTCCCCTCTCTTCCAAAGGTGATACACCCTCTTTTTTTCCCTCAGTTCCATTAAAAGTTCATGAACCATCCAGGCTGGCCGTCTGCCCCGGCGGCTCATCTTCTGGCACATTGGCACAGCCTGTCCCTGAGCCTTCAACAATTCTTCATTGAAGTAGGTCCAGCTCTCCTGGACCCCTTTGTTTTTAAGGACTTTATCCCAAGGAACCCTCTGAATTAGTTCCTTGAGTAACCCGAATTCTGCCCTCCGGAAGTCCAGAGTGGAGGTCTTCTTGCCGCCCCTCTTGGCTTGACCAAAAACCGAGAATTCAATTATCTCGTGGTCACTGGACCCCAAACACCCTCCGACCACCACATCGCCCACCAGTCCTTCCCTGTTGGTGAAGAGGAGGTCAAGCATAGCCTTGCCCCTGGTAGGCTCTCGCAGCACCTGGGATAAGAAGCTGTCCTCCATGCATTCTAAGAACCTCCTAGACTGTCTCCTCTCTGCCGTGTTGAGATCCCAGCAGATGTCAGGCAGGTTGAAGTCGCCCATGAGAACAAGGTCCGGAGATCTTGAGACAGCCCTAAGCTGCCTATAGAATGCTTCTCTGGACACCTTCCAGCAGCTCAACATCTTTCCTAACCTGAGGAGCCCAGAGCTGGACACAGGACTCCAGGTGTGGCCTCAGCAGTGCTGAGCACAGGGCACAATGACTTCCCTGCTCCTGCTGGCCACACTCTTCCTGATGCAGGCCAGGATGCCAGTGGCCTCCTTGGCCTCCTGGGCACACTGCTGGCTCCTGTTCAGCCTACTGTCAACCCAGGTCCCTCTCTGCCTGGCTGCTCTCAGCCACTCTGACCCCAGCCTGTAGCCCTGCCTGGGGCTGTTGTGGCCAAAGTGCAGCACCTGGCACTTGGATGTGTTCAATCTCATGAACAGAAACACTTCACCACGTAGTTTCGTCCTTGAGCCACACTCACACGTGTTCCAGGTGGGGTGCTGGGTGAGGAGCATTTGTGACTCTCGCAGAACTGACTGCCTTCACTTCCTGTAGGTATCAGGCAATATCCTTTACATTTTGTTCAGTTTTCCAGTTTTTTTCTATAGGGTTCTTAGCAAAGTTAGCTATCTCATGAAGCAAAGCATAGAATCATAGAATCAATAAGGTTGGAAAAGACCTCAGAGAGCATCAAGTCCAACCTGTCACCCAACACCTCCTGACAACTAAACCATGGCTCCAAGTGCCACATCCAATCCCCTCTTGAACACCTCCAGGGATGGGGACTCCACCACCTCCCTGGGCAGCATAGAATATAGAAGGCCAGATAGAAGAGAATCAAAGATGGAAAATCCAAGTCCAGGGAAATGGCCACAGTTGGTCCTGTAGTGAAAGAGAGTTTGAGAATGTACAAAATCATTTCAAAACATGACCATCATTTTGGTTGGAAAAGACCTTCCAGCTCATCTAGGTCCAACCACTCCCTAACCCTGCCAAGGCTGGGGCCAAGCCATGGCCCTCAGCACCACATCTCTGCCTCTTTGAAACCCCTCCAGGGATGGGGGTTTGACCCCCTCCCTAGGCAGCTTGTGCCAGGCTTTGAGAACCCTTTCAGTTAAGATACTTCTGCTAATGTCCAACCTAAACCTCCCCTGGGTCAGCTTGAGGCCATTTCTTCCTGTCCTGTCCCTTGTTACCTACTAAAAGACCCCAAGCCTTCATCTTAGTAAAAGGTTCTTTGGACATTTCCAAGTTCTTTACTGTGAGGGTGGTGGAACAATGGAGTAAGTCACCCAGGGAGGTGGTGGGGGCCCTATCCCTGGACACCTTCAAGGTCAGGCTTGATGGGGCTCAGAGTAACCTGATCTAGTTGGGGAAGTCCCTCCTGACTTCCAGCCTGAGGGTTGGACCAGATGACTTTGAAAGGGCTCTTCCAACCCAAAGCACTCCATGATTCTATGACCCTTCTAGGCTCTCCAAGGCATTGGGAAAGCAACCTGTCTTTGGAGCAGGTGGGTATGGGCCATTTTCTAAGACTCTTATGTGGGAGTGGAGTGGGGAAGGAGGAAATCAGTGAATTTTAGTCACTCCTACCCTCTCTTGCTGTGTAAATATTTTGACCTGATCAGTAATGTCAAGGGAAGCATGCAGAGCCACAGGAAATAGCTCACATAAATGAACTTTTTAAGCACTGTCTTCCATCCCACTGATGAGATCCTGGAAAGCTGTGAACATCAGGAAGGCTAAAAAATCCATCCATCAATACATCCAGCTTCACACACATACACACATATATACACACCTTAAACTCAATCTTAGTGCTCTCTGCAGGACCCTGAGCATGACCAGGCCAACCAAATTCAACATTAAACAGATTCTGTTTGGTGTTCTGTAGGATAATAATTTCTTTTAGAGAATCACAGAATGGTAGGGGTTGGCAGGGACCGCCAGAGATCATCCAGCCCAAACACCCTGCCAGAGCAGGAGCACCCAGGGCAGTCTGCACAGCAATGCATCCAGGTGGGGTTGGAAAGTGTCCACAGAAGGAGACAACCTCTGTGGGCAACCTGCTCCAGGGCTCTGTCACCCTCTTCAGAAAGAATTGTTTCCTCGTGTTGAGGTGGAACCTCCTGGGTCCTAGCTTGTGCCTGCTGACCCTTGTCATGTCATTGGGCACCACCAAAAGGAGCCTGGACCCTCCACTTGACACCCACCCCTCAGATATTTATAGACATTGGTAAGATTCCCTCTCAGCCTTCTCTTCTCCAGACTAAACAGCCCCAGGGCTCTCAGGCTCTCTTCATAGCAGAGATGTTCCAGTCTCCCAGTCATCCTCACAGCCTCTGTTGGACTCTCTCCAGCAGATCCATGTCTCTCTTGAACGGGGGAGCACAAAACTAGACACAGTATTCCAGGTGTGGTCTGAGCAGGAGAAGAACCTTCCTCAACCTGCTGACCACACTCTTCCCAATGCACCCCAGGATGCCATCGGCCCTCTTGGCCACAAGGACACATTGCTGTCCCATGCAGAAGTGCTGTCCACCAGGACACCAAGATCTTTCTCCAGAGAGCTGCTTTCCATCAGGATGACCCCAAGTCTGTCCTGCTGCCTGGAGCTGTTCCTCCCCAGGTGCAGCACTCTGAACTTCATGAGGTTCCCCTTCCCTCAGCTCTCAGCCTGTCCAAATGTTGTTGCCTGCCAGCATAGCCTGATGCAGTGTCAGCCACTCCTGCCACCAGCAAACTTGCTGAGGGTCCACTCTATCTCCTCAGCCAGGTCAGTGATGAAGATACTGAACAATCAAGGAGAATCAAGAAGAATTCACCATGAGGGTGGTGAGAGCCTGGCACAGGTTGCCCAGGGAGGTGGTGAAAGGCTCATGCCTGAAGGTTTTGAAAGCCAGGCTGGCTGTGGCTGTGAGCAACCTGCTGTAGTGTGAGGTGTCCCTGCCCAGGGCAGGGGGCTTGGAACTGGCTGAGCCTTGAGGTCCCTTCCAACCCTGATAATCCTATGATTCTAAGAAGACTAGATCCAGTACTGATCCCTGGGGAACACCACTGGCCCCAGGCCTCCAATCAGACACCACCACTTTCTTTTCCATAGCAATTTGTTTCCCCACATTCTGTTCTTGCAGCTCCAGGGAGTTTTTAAAATCAAGAAATCAAACTTCCAAATTAGACAGATGGGCAGAGTCCAAGGGCAGGAGATTGAACATATCCAAGTGCCAGGTGCTGCACAGTGGCCACAGCAACCCCAGGCAGTGCTACAGGCTGGGGGCAGAGTGGCTGAGAGCAGCCAGGCAGAGAGGGACCTGGGGGTGCTGGTTGATGGTAGGCTGAACATGAGCCTGCAGTGTGCCCAGGCAGCCAGGAGGGCCAATGGCATCCTGGCCTGCATCAGGAAGAGTGTGGCCAGCAGGAGCAGGGAGGTCATTCTGCCCCTGTACACTGCACTGCTTAGGCCACACCTGGAGTCCTGTGTCCAGTTCTGGGCTCCTCAGGTTAGGAAAGATGTTGAGCTGCTGGAAGGTGTCCAGAGAAGGGCAACAAGGCTGGGGAGGGGTCTGGAACACAGCCCTGTGAGGAGAGGCTGAGGGAGCTGGGCTTGCTTAGCCTGGAGAAGAAGAGGCTCAGGGGAGACCTTCTTGCTCTCTGCAACTCCCTGAAGGGAGGTTGTAGACAGGCAGAGGTTGGTCTCTTCTCCCAGGCAACCAGAACAAGAGGACACAGTCTCAGGCTGAGCCAGGGGAAGTTTAGGCTGGAGGTTAGGAAGAAATTCCACACAGAGAGAGTGATTGCCCATTGGAATATGCTGCCCAGGGAGGTGGTGGAGTCACCATCCCTGGAGGTGTTCAGGAGGAGACTTGATAGGGTGCTTGGTGCCATGGGTTAGTTGTTTAGGTGGTGTTGGGTGACAGGTTGGACTCGATCTTGAAGGTCTCTTCCAACCTGGTTTGTTCCATTCCATTCTATTATATTCTAGATTTGGAAGTTTGGGTTTGGTTTATTGGTTGTTTGGGGTATTTTTGCCATGAAGCTTCTAGAACAAAGTATCCACTGCAGAAAGGAGAAGAGCAGAGAGGGAATGGGGTTGAATTATGCCCCCCAAGTGACCATGCCTGCCAGAGAAGAGTTAATGATCTCTATCTGGCCTGATGGCTCCCTGAGGAACAATTTGCCAATACAGCTCCATTACATCAGACATCATAAAAATGTCTGTGTTGACCAGTAAAAGCCAGGTCTGGTTCTCTTCAAACTCCATCACTCTGGTGGTATGTGAATCATTCTTCCTTTCCACCACCCCCCCCCAGTACCAGCAGAGCTACTTCTTTAGTAACTATTTATATTCAATGTCAGGAAAGAAATTCTTATGAAGAAAAGAAAGGGAAAAAAACCCAAACAGCATAATGATGATTTGGAAGATGATAAATTCCCCTTGCTAGCTGCTAAACAGACCCAAAGCATCTGGCACTAGCCACTGTACATCTCTTTGTTTCTTGAAGAGTGGAGCAATACAGCAGGTCAGAGAACCCTTAATTTGATGGGGGGAGGGAGGGAGGGGGGAAAACCCACCCCAAAACTCTCTGCACTTACATTGCAAACAAAACCCCACAAGCCTGTTCACTATTAAAGGCTGATTAACTAAAAATGACTGGGTTTCAGCTAGCAGCAGTTGGAACCACACTGACAGCAAATTACATTACAGAATAACCAGCAAGAACAACAGCAGGGCCCTGGGGAAGCAGAAACAAAAGCTATATGCTAGCAAACACCAAACATGACAGCAGAAAACAGAAAGCCCCCATTTGTCTTTCTTCCTTCCCTGCTGCATCAGCCTTTGCCACATTTCAGCAGCCATCTGGCCTGGGTGCAGAGTGCAGCTTGGATTGTTGCTCTCAGCCACACAGCTGCACACTTCTTTCACTTTGGCTTTCATTCAGCCTAGCTGTTTCAGCTGATCGCTTGCCGGTGGGGATCGGCGAGCCCAGGACCCCTGATCCAGGCTGAGGTATTCCCCATCCAGGCTGCATGGAGTGGAAATGGGGTGGAGAATGGGTGGAGAGCAGCCCTGAGGACAAGGACTTGGGGGGGGGGGGGGGGGGAAGGGGGAGGGTGTAAAGCTGGACAAGAGCCAGCACTGAGCACTGCCAGCCCAGCCCCAGCCTGTCCTGGGCTGATCCCCAGCAGTGTGGGCAGCAGGGGCAGGGAGGGGATTCTGCCCCTCTGCTGTGCTCTGCTGAGACCTCCTCTGCAGTGCTGGGGCAGCTCTGGAGACCTCAGCAGAGACAGGGACCTGTTGGAGCAGGGCCAGAGGAGGCCACAGCAATGCTAGGAGGGCTGGAAGCCCTCTGTTGTGAGGCCAGGCTGAGAGTTGGGCTTGTGCAGCCTGGACAAGAAAAGGCTCCAGGAGACCTTAGAGCAGCCTGCCAGGGTCTGAAGGGGGCTACAGGAGAGCTGGGGAGGGACTTCTGACCAAGGCATGGAGTGACAGGATGAGTGGAGATGGTTTCAAACTGGAAGAATCTGGATTTAGATGAGACATAAGGAAGAAATTCTTTACAGTGTGGGCAGTGAAGCACTGGAACAGGTTGCCCAGAGAAGCTGTGGAGGCTGCAAGACTGGAATTGTTGAAAGCCTGGTTGGATGGAGACTTGAGACAGCAGCACTCTGCAGTGGGTTAGAACTGTCTGGAGGCTGAGCCCAGAGAGTGGTGGTGAATGGTGCCACAGCCAGCTGGCAGATAGGCACCAGTAGTGCCCCCAAGGGAACAGTGCTGGGCCCCAGACTGTTCAGTATCTTTACTCATGATCTGGAGGAAGGGATTGAGTCCATCATCAGTAAGTTTGCAGATGACACCAAGCTGGGGGCAGGAGTTGATCTGTTAGAGGCTAGGAGAGCTCTGCAGCGGGACCTTGCCAGGCTGGACAGATGGGCGGAGTCCAACAGGATGGCACTGAACAAGTCCAAGTGCCAGGGGCTGCACTTTGGTCACAACAACCCCAGGCAGAGCTACAGGCTGGGATCAGAGTGGCTGAGAGCAGCCACACAGGAAGGGACCTGGGGGTAATGGTGGACAGCAGATGAACAGGAGCCAGCAGTGCATCCAGGGGGCCAAGAAAGCCAAGGGCATCCTGGCCTGCATCAGGAAGAGTGTGGCCAGCAGGAGCAGGGAAGTCATTGTGCCCTGTGCTCAGCACTGCTGAGGCCACACCTTGAGTCCTGTGTCCAGTTCTGGGCTCCTCAGGTTAGGAAAGATGTTGAGCTGCTGGAAGGTGTCCAGAGAAGGGCAAGAAAGCTGGGGAGGGGTCTGGAGCACAGCCCTGTGAGGAGAGGCTGAGGGAGCTGGGGTTGCTTAGCCTGGAGAGGAGGAGGCTCAGAGGAGACCTTCTTGCTCTCTCCAACTCCCTGAAGGGAGGTTGTAGCCAGGTGGGGGTTGGTCTCTTCTCCCAGGCAGCCAGCAGCAGAACAAGAGGACACAGTCTCAAGCTGCACCAGGGGAGGTTTAGGCTGGAGGTGAGGAAGAAGTTCTACACAGAGAGAGTGATTGCCCATTGGGATGTGCTGCCCAGGGAGGTGGTGGAGTCACCATCCCTGGAGGTGCTCAGGAAAGGCTTGGATGTGGCACTTGGAGCCATGGTTTAGTTGTCAGGAGGTGTTGGGTATTAGGTTGGACTTGATGATCTCTGAGGTCTTTTCCAACCTTATTGGTTTCACGATTGAGCAACCTGGTCTGTTAGGAGGTGTCCTTGCCCATGGCAGGGGGTGGAACTGGATGGGCTCAAAATGCAACCCAAACCATGCTGAGATTCCTCAGCCATATCATTTCTTATGCCTGACAACTGCATTTTGTGATCTCCTCGTGAGATGTGCTTTTCCCCTCAGAAATATTTTCTGAAGGAAAAAGCTAAATAAGGACATTATTGTTCTATCTCCTTTTTTATGGTAAGATTATGATGATGAACGCTTTGCTCTTAATGGTTAATATCTGCATTTCCTGATTGCCTTACATGAGGTGCTTATAAACAATTTTGGTTTTAATGTAAAAAGGCTAAAAATAGCCTTTTAATGTCCTGAAAGGCAAGGTATTGTAAAACAAAACATACCAATTATCCAAGATAAAACATAGTTACAAGTGCAGGTAAGCAGATCAAGGATGCACCCACTAGAAGGGTGCTAGAAGCCACGACTAGACTAGAATCACAGAATGGCTCAGGTTGGAAAGGACCTCAGAGATCACCTACTCCACCCTCCCTGCCACAGGGACACCTCTCAGCTAGACTCAGCTGCTCAAGGCCTCATCCAACCTGGCCTTGAGGAATATTTCCTCTGTTATCTTCCAAAAGTCATGGCAGTTTGGGGCAGTCCCCACAGACTGGAAAAGGGGAAACATTGCTCCCATCTTCAAAAAGAGTAAGAAGGAGGAACCAGGGAACTCCAGGCCAGTCAGTCTCACCTCTGTGCCCGGAAAGATCATGGAGCAGATCCTCCTGGAGGCACTACTGGCTCAGAAGAATAGTGAAGAGGTGATTGGGAACAGTCAGCAGGGCTTCACCAAGGGCAAATCCTGCCTGACCAACCTGGTGGCCTTCTCTGCACAGGTGACAACATCAATAGCTGAGGGGTGAGCAGCTGCTGTCGTTTGCCTGCAGCTGAGCACAGCCTTTGACACTCCCACAGCACATCCTGGGCTCCAGGCTGGTGACACATGGGTGTGATGGGTGACCACTAGATGGATAAGGAACTGGCTTGATGGCTGCACCCAAAGAGTGGCTGTCCATGGGTCCATATCCCAGTGGAGGCCAGGGACAAGCAGAGTCCCTCAGGGATCAGTCCTGGCACCAGGCTTGTTCAACATCTCTGTGGCTGCCATGGAGAGTGGCACTGAGTGCACCCTCAGCAGGTTTGCTGATGACACCAAGCTGTGTGGTGCAGCAGACAGGTGGAGGGAAGGGATCCATCCAGAGGGACCTGGACAGGCTGCAGAGGTGGGCACAAGCCAACCTCAGGAGGTTCAACAAGACCAAGGGCAAGGTCCTGCAGCTGGGTGGAGGCAATCCCAGGCACAAATCCAGGCTGGGCAGGGACTGGCTGGAAAGCAGCCCTGAGGAGAGAGACTTGGGGGTGCTGGTGGACAAAAAGCTCAACAGGAGCTCTCAGTGTGCACTTGCAGCCCACAAAGCCAATCAGATCCTGGGCTGCATCAGGAGAAGTGTGGCCAGCAGGGCAAGGGAGGTGATTCTCCCCCTCTGCTCAGCTCTGCTGAGACCCCACCTGGAGTACTGTGTCCAGTTCTGGAGCCCCTATTCCAAGAGGGATCTGGAGGTGCTGGAAGGTGTCCAGAGAAGGGCCACAAGGATGATCAGAGGGCTGGAGCACCTCTCCTATGAGGACAGACTGAAGGAGTTGGGGCTGTTCAGTCTGCAGAAGAGAAGGCTCCCAGGTGACCTCATTGTGGCCTTCCAGGATCTGAAAGGGGGCTCCAAGAAGGCTGGGGAGGGACTGCTCAGGATCTCAGGCAGTGATAGGACTAGGGGGAATGGAATGAAGCTGGAGGTGGGGAGATTGAGGCTGGATGTGAGGAGGAAGTTCTTCCCCATGAGAGTGGTGAAGCCCTGGAATGGGTTGTCCAGGGAGGTGGTTGGGGCCCTGTCCCTGGAGGTGTTTAAGCCCAGGCTGGATGAGGCTGTGGCCAGGCTGATCTAGTGTGGGGTGTCCCTGCCCATGGCAGGGGGGTTGGGACTAGATGATCCTTGTGCTCCCTTCCAACCCTGATTGACACTATGATCCTAACCAATGTGTCCCATTCCACATCTGCTGTGTCTCAGGGCTGTTCCTTACCCCAGTTTTATCGCAGAGACGCAAAGTATGAAACGATCCCACAGCAAACAGCTCTCCATCTGCAGCCCAGGCAATTGATGTTATAGGATATTCATAGGGCTGGGAGCTGTAGAGGAGACGTCCAAAACTGTCCCAAACCTTCAAAAGAAATGAAAGATAGACCTGTGTGAAGATGGCTTGAGTCTGCCTTTCCTTATCCTACAGCTGACGATCACAGAATAAACTCTCTCAATTATTGCGGTGTCTTTTGTGTCACAGGAAAGTCACAGAATCACAGAATGTCAGGGGTTGGAATGGACCTCCAGAGAGCATCCAGTCCAAACCCCCTGCCACAGCAGCATCACCCAGGGCAGGTCACACAGGAACACAGCCAGGTGGGTTTGGAATGGCTCCAGAGAAGAAGACTCCACAACCTCTCTGGGCAGCCTGCTCCTGGGCTCCGTCACCCTCACCGCGACGAAGTTTTCCCTTCTGTTCCCCTGGCACCTCCTCTGCCCCAGCTTGCACCCACTGCCCCTTGTCCTGTCACTGCACATCCCATCTATTAAAGTTCTTTCTTCATCACACCTTGTTCCTAATCAATATGCAGGGAAAGGGGTGGAAACAAGAGGGGGAAATTGCCATATTATAAAGGCTCTTTGCTGGAATCCTGCAGCAATGGAGCTGTGCTTGGAAGCCTCTTCTGTGCAACTGTGAGGTCTGTGGTGACAGGTTGGACTCGATGATCTTTGAGGTCTCTTCCAACCTGGGTGATGCTGTGATACTGTAATATAGATTTATTTCATGCAATAGACTTGGGCTGCTATGGCAAACATCATGTTATCCTGGATAAAATATTTGGAACTCAGGGGTTTTGTTTCCTCCAAAGGACTGCAAGTCCGTAAAACAACCACAAGGTTTATCCTTCTTGCACTTGTTTCTCAGCAGTGTGAAGCATTACCAGAGCAAAGAGATTTTTTTCACTGATTGAAGCCAACAGAATGTCAGGAAGTGAATTCACAGGATGCCAGCACGGTGAAGGTTGGAAAGGACCTCTGGAGATCACCCAGACCAGCCTCCTGCTCCAGCAGGGCACCCACAGCAGCTTGCCCAGCAGCACAATGCCCAGGGAGGGGTTAGAAGCTCTCCACACCAGGAGACTCCACAACCTCTCTGGGCAGCCTGCTCCAGGCCTCCAGCACCCTCACACCAAACAACTTTCTCCTCCTCTTCACATGCAACCTCCTGGGGTCCACTTTGTGCCCACTGCCCCTTGGCCTGTCCCTGGGCACCACTGAGCAGAGCCTGGCCCCAGCCTCTTGCCCCCCACAGCTCCTTTGTCTCTTGCTGAGCATTACTCAGCTCCCCTCTGGGGCTGCTCTTCTGCAGGCTCTCAGCCCCAGGGCTCTCAGCCTTTGCTCCTCACAGAGCTGCTCCAGGCCCCTCAGCAGCTTTGCAGCCTCCCCTGGACTCTCCCCAGCAGTTCCCTGTCTCTCTGGAACTGGGCAGCCCAGACCTGGACAAAATACTCCAGCTGCGGCCTCACTGGGGCAGAGTAGAGAAGGAGAACCTCCCTCAACCTGCTGGCCTCATCCTCTTAGCCTGAGCCTTTAGACATTACTAAGCACTGAGAAGATTCTCAGTCACAGATTGGAGTCATTTGATTGCAGCACTTTGATAATATTCTTTCTTTAATGTCTCAATTAAGGACATTTTTATCACTGCCACTTAGGAGGACAGAGCCAACAGCTGATACAAGTAAAGCAAGTTCCTGCTTCGGGGAAGAACCATGCCATGGGCTGATCGACAGCTGCCTGAATATGAGCCAGCAGTGTGCCCAGGTGCCCAAGAGGGCCAATGGCATCCTGGCCTGCATTAGGAATAGTGTGGCCAGCAGGAGCAGGGAACTCATTGTGCCTCTGTACTCTGCATTGCTTAGGCCACTCCTTGAGTCCTGTGTCCAGTTCTGGGCCCCTCAGTTTAAGAAGGACATTGAGACACTTGAAGGTGTCCAGAGAAGGGCAACAAGGCTGGGGAGGGGTCTGGAGCACAGCCCTGTAAGGAGAGGCTGAGGGAGCTGGGGTTGCTTAGCCTAGAGAAGAGGAGGCTCAGGGGAGACCTTCTTGCTCTCTGCAACTCCCTGAAAGGTGGTTGTAGCCAGGAAAGGGTTGGTCTCTTCTCCCAGGCAACCAGCACCAGAACAAGAGGACACAGTCTCAAGCTGTGCCAGGGGAGGTTAAGGCTGGAGGTGAGGAGAAAGTTCTTCACTGAGAGAGTCATTTGTCATTGGGATGTGCTGCCCAGGGAGGTGGTGGAGTCCCCATCCCTGGAGGTGTTCAAGAGGGGACTGGATGTGGCACTTGGTGCCATGGTCTAGTCATGAGGTCTGTGGTGACAGGTTGGACTCGATGATCCTCGATGTCTCTTCCAACCTTGGTGATACTGTGGCTTTGGATTTTGGATATTGGATAGCCTCAACACAAACCAAAAATTCCCAAGGGATTAACAAAGGCTCCTGTAGCAGACCAGAGCAGCTTTATCTCCTCTAATGTTCCATGCAAATATTATTCAGAGGAGAGAAGAGCAGAATGTGGAATGCCTCCTCTGGTGATTTAGTTTCCAACTAAGAAGTCAACCAGTGCTCACCTTGTATTTACAGTCCTCCCCTGCAGAAAGGATAAGGTCATTAACTGAGTTCCAGTCGGTTTTCAGAATGAATCCATCGTGGGCTCTCCACTGAAATGGCAAAGAAAGGTAAGTTAAATGTAGATGCAGCAAGGCTGACAGCTTCTGCTTTTCACAGCATAAAATCATGCAATGGTTTGGGCTGGAAGGGGCCTTAAAGATCATCTAGTTCCAAACCCCATGCCATAGAATCATAGAATCAATAAGGTTGGAAAAGACCTCAAAGATCATCAAGTCCAACCTGTCACCCAACACCTCCTGACAACTAAACCATGGCTCCAAGTGCCACATCCAATCCCCTCTTGAACACCTCCAGGGATGGGGACTCCACCACCTCCCTGGGCAGCACATCCCAGTGGCCAATCTCTCTTTCTGGGAAGAACTTTCTCCTCACCTCCAGCCTAAACCTCCCCTGGCACAGCTTGAGACTGTGTCCTCTTGTTCTGGTGCTGGGTGCCTGGCAGAAGAGACCAACCCCCTCCTGGCTACAACCTCCCTTCAGGGAGTCGTAGAGAGCAAGAAGGTCTCCCCTGAGCCTCCTCTTCTCCAGGCTAAGCAACCCCAGCTCCCTCAGCCTCTCCTCACAGGGCTGTGCTCCAGACCCCTCCCCAGCTTTCTTGCCCTTCTCTGGACACCTTCCAGCAGCTCAACATCTTTCCTAACCTGAGGAGCCCAGAACTGGACACAGGACTCAAGGTGTGGCCTAATCAGTGGACCAGATGCAGTTATTAACCATGAGAAGCAAAGAGTAGGTAATAATAATCATCTTACTGTAAAAAAGGAGCCAGAAGAACACTGTCCCTTATTTAGCTTCTTCCCTCAGAAAATACTAAGAGTTGACAAGCACATCTCATGAGGAGATCACAAAATGCAGTTGTCAGGCATCAGAAATGAGGGATCACAGCATGGTTTGGGTTGGAAGGGACCTTAAAGATCATCCACTTCCACCCCCTGCCATGGGCAAGGACACTTCTCACTAGATCAGGTTGCTCAAGGCTCCAATCCAGCCTGGCTTTCAACAGTTCCAGTCTTGGAGCTCCACAGCTTCTCTGGTGCTTCACTGCCCACACTGTAAAGAATTTCTTCCTTATGTCTCATCTAAATCCAGATTCTTCCAGTTTGAAGCCATCTCCACTCATTCTGTCACTCCATGCCTTGGTCAGAAGTCCCTCCCTAGCTCTCCTGTAGCCCCCTTCAGACCCTGGCAGGCTGCTCTAAGGTCTCCTGGAGCCTTCTCTTCTCCAGGCTGCACAAGCCCAACTCTCTCAGCCTGGCCTCACAGCAGAGGGCTTCCAGCCCTCCTAGCATTGCTGTGGCCTCCTCTGGCCCTGCTTCAACAGGTCCCTGTCTCTGCTGAGGTCTCCAGAGCTGCCCCAGCACTGCAGAGGGAGTCTCAGCAGAGGGGCAGAATCCCCTCCCTGCCCCTGCTGCCCACACTGCTGGGGATCAGCCCAGGACAGGCTGGGGCTGGGCTGGCAGTGCTCAGTGCTGGCTCTTGTCCAGCTTTACACCCCTCAGCCCCTCCAAGTCCTTGTCCTCAGGGCTGCTCTCCACCCATTCTCCACCCCACCTATTATCCATCATTTGCTACCCCTGCAGCACAGATCTGAGTTTCCAACAGTACCAATGCAGAGACATTTTCTCTTCTGAAGCAAAAAGCAGCCTGAAGAAGGCAGAATGAAAACATGAACACCCTGCACTAAAAGCATCTCCTGAATGATTGCATCTCCATCTTTCAGCCTTTTTGCAACAGAAGGGAATGCTTCCTCTGTCTTTTTGCTTTTTCTTTCTGTGGGTAAATGCTTAATCACATGCCTCAAGAACTTCCAGAACAGAACTTGTCAGGGTTGTTTGGTGGTTTGTTTTTTTGCAGGTTAAAGAAATGAACAACCAGAGAAAGGCAAGAAAAAAGGGAGAAGGCAGAAATGAGGGGGAGACGAATTGCATGGAAAATTCTAGCACAAACATTTTCTGTTTGACAGAGGTGCAGATAGGGCAGAAAAGGTTTCCACCTGGAAGCATGAGACAACCATAAATGATACCTGCAAACCTCTGGCATTTGGCTGAAGAGGTTTAATAATCAGCTGCTTCCCTGAAGTGTAGAGAACCTTTTCAGAATCAGGTCCCCAGGCTACTGAGTACACTGGAGTTCCTGTGGGCAGGAAGAGAGAGAACATTTCTTAGGGCTTCTCTGAGCAAACCATGCAGAAACTGCACTGCAAGGTCAACAAGGGCAGGTGTAAGGTCTGCACCTGGGGAGAAGCAACCCCCTGCACCTGGACAGGTGAGGGGAGACCTGTACAAAAGCAGCTCTGTGGAGAAGGACCTGGGAGTGCTGGGGGACAAGTGCATCCTGAGCCAGCAGTGCGCCCTCATGGCCAAGGCCAATGGTGTCTTGGGGTGCATTAAGAAGAGTGTGGCCAGCAGGCTGAGGAAGGTTCTCCTCCCACCTTGCTCTGACCCTAGGGAGGTCACATCTGGAGAATCCTGTCCAGTCCTGGGCTCACCAGTTCAAGAGAGACAGGGAACTACTGGAGAAAGTCCAACAAAGGCCTAGGAGGATGCTGAGGGCCTAGAGTGTGAGGCAGAAAAGTGGAGAGCCCTGGGGCTGTTGAGTCTCAGTCTGAGACCTTCTCAGTATCTAAAGTGGGGGGTCAAGAGGCTGGAGCCAGACTTCTGTCAGTAGTGGCCAGTTACCACTGGCAATGGGCACAAACTAGACCCCAGAAAGTTCCATCTGCACAGGAGGAAAAACTTGGTTGGACCTGATGATCTTAAAGGTCTTTTGCAATCAAAAAGAGCCTATGATTCTACAAGTGGACACAAGTGTGGGCAGGAAAAAACCTTTGTATTGCACAATCACAGAATCACTGAATGCCAGCTTGGAAGGGACCCCAAGGATCATCTGGGCCAGCCTTAATTAATCTTGCACCCACATGATTACTGCAGATAAATTACTCCTGTACTTGAAGGATTCTGTTTTAAGATGTTTAGACTCCTACTATGAAGCCTCTAACAAGAGCTCTGTTTTGCTGCACCTATAAACACACACCCCCCCAATCCCCTCCACAAGTATCTTAAAACCCACAGGAGAACAAATAAAAGTAGAAAGAGCAGCCCACAGACTTCAGAGATTTATTTCCCCCCCAATTCACTGCTCTGTGGCAGACTGAAAACTGCAGGCTACACACCTCCACTAAAGCTGCCTGTTCCCTTTTAGACCCATGTTCTAGTGTAGTTTTCAAACTGCTTTCCTTGAAAACAGAAGACAGTAAAAAATTGCATGGAAGGAGCATCCAGGAAAAAAAAAAAGCAAATCAGACTTGCCAACTCTCCAAATATTTTCCATAGCACTTGACAGGATTAAGTCTCCCCTGAAGAAGAAGAATCAAAGTCTTAATGCTACTTGATGCCTTGCAAATAAAGTTCAGAAGGCTCAGCAAAGAGTGTGGCCAAACAATCATCTCTGCAACGATGGGCAGCAAAGTTTCAGCGTGGCCTCAGCTCTACAGTGTGCAGGGAGGGAGGCTCTGCAGTTAAGTCCCTGTCAGGCTCTTTCCTTTGCTCTTTGTAAAGCTTGCTGCCTTATCTGCAGAGAAGGGAAGGAGAAGGCTTGGTTCAGGCCCCTGGTTTTCTCAGACAGGCTTCATATTATCAGTAGTAGTAATGAGGACTCTGAGAGCACGAGGTTTAAAGGAATTGCCTGAGTGATGTGGCACATTTTGGGTACTCCAAGATTGTAGAACCCCAGACTGGTTTGGGTTGGAAGGGACCTTAAAAGATCATCCAGTTCCAACCCCCCCCTGCCATGGGCAGGGACACCTCCCACTAGACCAGGTGGCTCAAGGCCTCATCCAGCCTGGCTTTCAACACAACCTCCCTGGGCAACCTGTTGCAGCATCTCACCAGTCTCCCTGTCAAGAATTTCTTCCCAAACTCCTGTCTCAATCTCCCCTCCTCAAGCTTCAATCCATTCCCCCTCATCCTATCATTACAAGCCATTGACAGAAGTCCCTCCCCAGCTTTCTTGAAGCCCATGTGGATGTCAGAGGTACAATACAGGACATAAAGGAAATCTGCCTCCTTCTGGAATTGATTTGGAGGTGAGCTAGAACAGCCCAACGCACCTCAAAATACCCCATTCACGTTAACACAACTTGAACTGTGCCCCAGAAGACCTGTTTGACAGAGAACAAACCTTGGAAAGAGCAATTGCTACAATCTAAATGTTGGTGTTTGAAGAGGGAAATGGAAAGAAAGTCTCCTAAATTCTCAGAGATGTGCACTTAGGAGAAGAGGAAATGGCCTCAATTTGCCTCAGGGGAGGTTTAGGGTTGGACATGAGAAGAAACTTGTCAGCTGAAAGGGTTCTCAGACACTGGCACAGGCTGCCTGGGGAGTTGGTTGAATCTCCATCCCTGGAAGTGGTTCAAAGAGGCAGAGATGTGGTGCTGAGGGCCATGGGTTAGCACCAGCTTTGGCAAGGTTAGAGAATGATTGGACTGGATGAACTTAAAGGGCTTCTCCAACTGAAAGGATTCTGTGATTCAAAGGGACTCATGCTTTAGGGACTTCCCTTAGGGACTTATTTCACTTAGTAACTAAGATTCAGAAATATTATTAGGAATTAGCAGGAATAACTGGCACAGGCTGCCCAGGGAGATTGTGGCTGTCCCCTCCCTGGAGGTGCTCAAGGCCAGGCTGGATGAGGTCTTGAGCAACCTGGGCTGGTGGGAGGTGTCCCTGCCCATGGCAGGAGGTTGGAACTGGATGAGCTTTAAAGTCCCTTCCAACCCCAAAGCAGCCTAGAATTCTAGAACAATCACCTTGATCAAATTAATTACAACTGAGCAAATAAACTATTTTTCAATAGATATTTAATTTATGGTGATAAAACAAAACACAACCAACAAGACTTACAAAATGCTCTTTCAGGGTGACATTTTCAAGGACATATCTCCCTTACTCCAAGAAGGACATTGAGGAGCTGGAGCAGGTCTAGAGAAGGGCAACAAAGCTGGGGAAGGGTCTGGAGAACAGGGCTGGGGAGGAGCTGCTGAGGGAGCTGGGGGTGTTTAGTGTGGAGAAAAGGCTGAGGGGAGACCTCATTGATCTCTGCAGCTCCCTGAGAGGAGGCTGGAGTGCAGTGGGGGTTGGTCTCCTCTCCCTAGTATCAGGTGATAGAACAAGAGGAGGTGGCCTGAAACTGTGCCAGGGAAGGGTTAGCCTGGAGATTAGAACCAATTTCTTTACTGCTAGAGTGGTCAGGGATTGGCACAGGCTGCCCAGAGAGGTGTGGAGTCACCATGCCTGGAGGTTTTAAGAAACCTGTGGCCATGGCACTTGGGGACATGGTTTAGGGGCCATGGTGGTGCTGGGCTGATGGTTGGACTGGATGATCTTGGAGGGCTTTTCCAACCCAAACACTTCTGTACCACACACATTTAGCTCCATTTCACAAAACTGACTCAGGAATAGCTTATTATGGTTGTATCTGAATGAGATTTAGCCATTTGAGTGACTGAAGTGCTACCTCAACTGTCCTCAACTCATCTCATATCTTACCACTTCAGCTGCTGAATTTTCTCCCTGAACAAAACCCCTGATGTTATTGCAGCCCCATCAGTTCCACACTCAATTTGCTTTAGAGCTTCCAGAGAGTCAAACCTCCAACGTGGGACCCAGTGTCACTGCTCCTGAATCTTTTAGTACCTTCCACATTTGCTTTTGGGAAGGAAATTTATTTTGCATTCCTGGGAAATGGGAGAATTATGTAAATTATTTTCTTCCACTCATCAGCCATTAGAGGAGACAACTCCCAGAAACATGCAACATACATTAAAGTAAATCTGGCACTAAGTGTTTTTTCCCTCCTGGCAGCCATCCCTGTTGAAAATGACATAAATTCTGTCACCAGCTGCAGAGACATTCTAAATAAACCCATTTCTCTGCCCTGCTCTAATGCTGATTTAACAATCAGAAAGGGTTTTATATTTAAACCAAATGTTGAACTTTTCATTATTTTATTATTTTTTTTTTATGATGGCTGACTACTTAACCACAATTTCCAGGGCTTAACAGCAGGAGCTAAGTTAACTCATTTCCTTCTGCACTTAACGAGAACTTGGTTGGGAAGAGGCTGCCAACACATTGCACTGCTGTGGAAAAGGAGAATTCAGCAGCAAGCACCAACTGCAGGGAACTGCACTGGTGATCAAGGCTGGCAGGGCAAAAAAGAGTCTCTGAAAAAAGGAGGTGGAAAGGTAGAGTGAGAGAAGATCTGAAGAACAGCTCTAAGAAGCAAGGGTGGGCTTTTCCCATCTCAGGGCTCTAGCAGGAGATGTTAACCCCACGATCATGGTATCACAGTATCATTAAGGCTGGAAGAGACCTCAAAGATCATCCAGTCCAACCTGTCACCACAGACCTCATGACTAGACCATGGCACCAAGTGCCACATCCAATCCCCTCCTGAACACCTCCAGGGATGGGGACTCCACCACCTCCCTGGGCAGCACATTCCAATGACCAATGACTCTCAGTGAAGAACTTTCTACTCACCTCCAGCCTAAACCTCCCCTGGCGCAGCTTGAGACTGTGTCCTCTTGTTCTGGTGCTGGGTGCCTGGAAGAAGAGACTAACCCCTTCCTGTCTACAACCACCTTTCAGGTAGTTGTAGAGAGCAATGAGGTCACCCCTTAGCCTCCTCTTCTCCAGGCTAAACAACCCCAGTTCTCTCAGCCTCTCCTCATAGGGCTGTGGTCAAGCCCTCACGATGAATCATTCCTCTGGCCAATGCAGGCAGTAGAGAAGGAGCCAGACTAGGGTTGAGTGTGGGAGTGATGGAGAAGCCACTCTGCCACTTCCAGCCACAGCAGATGCTTTGGTAGCTCACAGCAGTGAGTCTGGGTGAGACTTTTTACATTCACAGGAGCAGAAACATGACTTCAGGCAATTTTTATGTCTGTGTGGCAGGAGCTGCACTTCAGATGTAGATTCATAGTATACCAGGTTGGAAGGGACCTCAGGGATCATGCAGTTCAACCTTTCAGGGTAAGAATACAGTTTAAATGAACTGGCCCAGCACACTGTCAAGCTGGGCCTTGAAACTTTCTAATGGAGGGGAATCCAACCCCTCCCTTGGGAGACTGTAGTTATCTTTTAAAACAGAAGTTCCACCTCATAATAAACATCACAGAACCATAGAATGGCTTAGGTTGAATGGAACCTCAGAGATCATCTATTCCGAACCCCTTGCTATGGGCAGGGACACCTCTCAACTAGACAGGCTGCTTAGCCTGGATCAGACCAGCCTCAGGGGGGA
This sequence comes from Melanerpes formicivorus, assembly GCF_026170545.1. Lineage (NCBI taxonomy): Eukaryota > Metazoa > Chordata > Aves > Piciformes > Picidae > Melanerpes > Melanerpes formicivorus. The sequence continues at coordinate 135,018 of NW_027142430.1, forward strand.
TCTTCTCAATGCTCAGCAAGAGCTAAAGGGTCTGTGGGTGGCAAGAGGATGGGGAAAGCTTCTTGCCAGTGGTGCCCACAGACAGGATGGGTGGGGATGGGAATGGTGAAGGACATGTGGCAAGAGCACCTCCTGTAAGTACTGAAAAAAGCTAAAAAGGGGGAAAATTAATGTTCATGTTTCTGCAGTGAATCCAAATGCAAAGACAGAATAAGCTTGTGGACCACCATCCAAAGTAAGAGCCACAAAATGTACTTCCAATACAAAGAGCAGAAAAAATGCTAGCACTGGGAATCCTTTCATTTCCCAAGGATGTGGTAAAGGAGGTGAAAAATTAGCTCAGCCACGATATACCTCTCTCAAACAATGTCATAGTTCCTGCAGGATCCTGTCCTGATCCCAGCTATGTCAGCAGCTTACAGAGGAGTCTGTGGGAATTTGATGCTTTAAATTTAAAAGGTTTCTGAGCCTCACAGGAGCTTATCTCAGAAAACAAATACAAATAGACAATTATCCTCATCTGGTGTCCTCAGCATATGGACACAGAGCTGTCTGAGTCCAGAGGAGGCCACAAAGATGCTCCAAGGGCTGGAGCAGCTCTGCTGTGAGCACAGGCTGAGGGAGCTGGGGGTGTTCAGCCTGGGGAAGAGAAGGCTTCAGGGGGATCTTAGAGCTGCTTTCCAATAGGTGAAGGGATCCTGCAGGAAGGCTGCAGAGGGACTTTTCCTTCTTCAGGATGAGGGAGAAAGATTTGAAGCTGAGGCAGAGCAGGGTTAGAGTGGAGCTGAGGAAGAAGTTGTTCAGTATGAGGGTTGTAAGACTCTGGAACAGGCTGCCCAGGGAGGCTGTGGATGTCCCCTCCCTGGAGGTGTTCAAAGCCAGGCTGTATGAGGCCTTGAGCAGCCAAGTCCAGTTAAGAGGTGTCCCTGCCCATGGTGGGGAGGTTGGAGTAGATCATCACTGAGACCCCTTCCAACCTGAGCCATTCTGGGTTTCTGTGCCATGGCAGCTCAACTATACTTGTCTATTGCACCAGAAACTCTAAGAAATCAGTGAAAATTCAGCCTGAATTTTTGAAACTAGAACACATCCCTGACTTCATAAGCTTGATGAAACCACAAAGCAGCAGAGTGAAGCATAAAACCCCTTGAAACATACAAAGTGAGAAACAGGGAAGAGTGTGTGCTGCAAGTTTTGTGGTTTTCATCCAAAAATCACCCTTCAGTTGGCTTAGCTCTTGACACTGTGAGCACACAAAAAACAACCCCCAAAAACCAACCCATTGCATCTGAATCTGAACTTCCTTACCAGAATGGAAATACATGTTACATTCACTCCTGTGGTTAAAGTAATGCCTTCCACGGCTTGAAAGAATGCAGATAATTTGTTTTAGACAGAGATAAGGGTCTGACATTTAACCCAACCCCAGGTGCATGTGGTTTGCTGCAAAGGAGAAAAAAAAAAGAAGAAAGAAAGAAGAGAAGTCAAAAGGTCACATGATCTCCCATCTCTGCAGGCTGCAAAACAAAATCCAGCTCAGGATCTCCACTGCACCAGCACCAAAATGATAGAAAGGGTGATGAAATGAGAGAGAGCGAGCCATTTAAAAACCAACAAACCCCAAGGGTATGTAAATATCCACCTGCAGCTCAGAGAAATCTTAAAATGCTTTAGGTTGGAAGGGAGCTCTAAAGGTTGGACTTCAAAATAATGGGACTAGAAGAACTGGGGTGCTGCAGTATGGCTGAAAACTAGGTACAAAGTCAAGATCAAGGTTAGGTCTCCATGGGCAGCAAGGAAGGAATGGTTTCCCTTCAGTAGAATGTTCTGCATAGAGTGAATTATGCAGAAGCTGTAGGGCTGTTTGGAAGGGCTTGTAGTGATAGGATGCAAACTGCATCCAGCTCAGGAACCTCCACACAAGGAGCGACATGGACCTAAAGGAAGGGGTCCAAGGGAGGCCACCAAGATGACCAGAGGGATGGAGAACCTCTGCTATGAAGCCAGGCTGACAGAACTGGGGCTGTTCAGCCTGGAGAACAGGCTCCAGGGAGACCTTAGAGCAGCCTGCCAGGACCAGCAGGAAGCCTGGAGAGGGACAGTTCAGAAGGGGCTGTGGGGACAGGACAAGGGACAATGGTTTGAAACTGGAGCAGGGCAGAGCTAGGTAGGACAGCCAGAGGAAGTTCTGCACAGTGAGGGTGGTCAAACACAGGGACAGGCTGCCCAGGGATGTGGTTGAGGCCTCATTCCACAGACATTCAAGATCAGAAATTGCTGTGGCCGGGTGCAGCCTGATCTAGTTGGAGGTATCACAGTATCACCAAGGTTGGAAGAGGATCATTGAGTCCAACCTGTCACCACAGACCTCATGACTAGACCATGGCACCAAGTGCCACATCCAATCCCCTCCTGAACACCTCCAGGGATGGGGACTCCACCACCTCCCTGGGCAGCACATCCCAATGACCAATGACTCTCTCAGTGAAGAACTTTCTCCTCACCTCCAGCCTAAACCTCCCCTGGCACAGCTTGAGACTGTGTCCTCTTGTTCTGGTGCTGATTGCTAGAGAGAAGAGACCAACCCCCACCTGGCTACAACCTCCCTTCAGGTAGTTGTAGAGAGCAATGAGGTCTCCCCTGAGCCTCCTCTTCTCTAGGCTAAGCAACCCCAGCTCCCTCAGCCTCTCCTCACAGGGCTGTGCTCCAGACCCCTCCCCAGCCTTGTTGCCCTTCTCTGGACACCTTCATGTGTCTCGATGTCCTTCTTGAACTGAGGGGCCCAGAACCAGACACAGTACTCAAGGTCTCTACTGACTGTGGGGGGGTTGGACGAGATGCCCTTGGAGGCTCCCTTCCCACCCAATGCAATCTGTGACTCTGAATGCTTACTGACTCATCAGTTATTTCACAGAGCCCCAGCATGGTGGGGGTTGGAAGGGACCTCTGGAGAGCATCCAATCCAACTCCCTGCTATAGCAATCTGTGACTCCATAAACCAGGCACTGGGTCAAATAGAAGAACCAAGGGCTCTTAGGAGTTTTGAAGAACACAGGAACTAACCTACATCCACTTTGTGTCTTTCAAACACTGTTGCAATGCTTTTAGAGATGATCTTTTTTCTCCAATTTCACCATATGAGTCTGTGGCTTTTTAAATTCTTCACCCTGTGCAGAATCCTTTAGGGTGGAATTGAAACTCCTGGCTAAAACTGTTGCAATCATACTTCTAATTTGAAGGGGTTTTTTTTAAGACAATCATCTCATTAAAAATCCACCTCCCCCTGTGCTCAGCTATGATTTAGGTTTGATTGTTGTTGTTTGTTGTAGAACCCCAGACTGGTTTGGGATGGAAGGGATCTTAAAAGATAGAACAGAATAGAACAGAACACAACAAACCAGGTTGGAAAAGACCTTTGAGATCATCAAGTCCAACCTATCACCCAGCACCATCTAATCAACTCAACCATGGCACCAAGCACCCTATCAAGTTTCTTCTTAAACACTTCCAGGGATGGTGACTCCACCACCTCCCTGGGCAGCACATTCCAAAGGGCAACCTCTCTTTCTGGGAAGAACTTCTTCCTCACCTCCAGCCTAAACCTCCCCTGGCACAGCTTGAGACTGTGTCCTCTTGTTCTGATGCTGGCTGCCTGGGAGAAGAGACCAACCCCCACCTGACTACAACCTCCCTTCAGGGAGTTGGAGAGAGCAAGAAGGTCTCCCCTGAGCCTCCTCTTCTCCAGGCTAAGCAATCCCAGTTCCAAGCCCCCTGCCACAGGGAGGAACACCTCCTACCACATGAGCTTGCTCAAGGCCCCATCCAACCTGGCTTTCAACACTTCCAGGCTTGGAGCCCCACAGCTTCTCTGGACAACCTGTTCCAGTGCCTCACCACCCTCATGGAGAAGAATTTCCTCCTAAGGGTCAATGTAAATACAACTTTTCCCAGTTTGAAGCCCTCACCCCTCACCCTGTCACTCCATGCCTTTGTCAAAAGGCCCTCTCCAGCTCTCCTCTTCAATCCTGGCAGACTGCTCTAAGGTCTCCCTGGAGCCTTCTCTCCTCCTGACTGAACAACCTCAACTCCCTCAGCCTGGCCTCACAGCAGAGGTCTTCCAGCACTCTGAAAACTTCAGAGTTTTCTCCTCAGGACCTTCTCCAACAGTTCTATGTCCTTCTAGTGTTGGGGGATCCAGAGGGACTTACATAGACCTTAAGATCCTGAAACAAAAAAATGATTGCCTCATGTATTGCCTGTTATTTTCAATGTATTTGACAATACCCCAAATCAGAGAGTACTAACAGGACATCAAGAAAATCAACTTACCTTGCTGAGCTAAAGTGGATCTCAGCATTCCACTTTTAGACCAGATTTTCACTTGACCATCTTCACCAACTGGAAAGTGAGCACAGGAATCATTAACTTCAATGCCATAATAAGCTTAAGTTCCTACTTGTATTTAAGTAGGAAGCACTACAATTAAAGGAAGTCCAGGTCTCCTTCCAGCTAAATATTGTTTATGTGGCCTTCCTAACGTGTTTCATTAACATCACTGAGTCAAAAACTGGCTGGCTGGCCAAGCTCAAAGAGTTGTGGCAAATGGACTTAAATCCAGTTGGTAATCAGTCACAAGTGAGGTTCCCCAGGGCTTCCCCAAATGGGGAAGGGTCTGGAGAAGAGGGCAGGTGAAAAGCAGCTGAGGGAAATGGGGTTGTTCAGCCTGAAGAAGAGGAGGCTGAGGGGAGATCTTCTGGCTCTCTCCAACTCATAGAAAGTCATTTGGAGTCAGGTGGGGGTTGGTCCCTTCCCTCTAGTATCAAGTGACAGAATGAGAGGAAATGGCCTCAAGTTGCACCATGGGAGGTTTAGGTTGTACACTAGGAACAGATTCTTCAGTGAAAGGGTTCTCAAGTCCTGGAACAGTCCATGGAGGAAGTGGTGCAATCATCATTCCTGGAGGGACTTAAAAGCCATGTAGATGTGGTGCTGAGGGACACAGTTTAACAGAGGACTTGGTAGTGTTGCTTAATGGTTAAACTTGATGATCTTACAAGGTCTCTTCCAGCTGAAATGATTTTATGATTCTATAAATATATTTAGGAAGAAGTATTTAAGGCTATTCTGCTGCTATCAACAGGTCTCTTCCTCTCCTGAAAATCCCTGTAGACTTCTTATCTGAAGCTGCCCCTGGGAGGAGCAAGTCCATCACTAGACAAGTTCTGTATTTTCTATTCAGCATCACCAGTACTTTTCATCTATCTACAGTTCAATGGCCTGCAGGCTGAACAAATGAGTCTCTGAGGAGTCTGAAGAGAGCAGGAGCAGATTTTATGTATTAAACTGGAGGCTTCACAGTTGATAAATGGTGAAACTGAAGATAACTGAAGGCTCCTTTTGGAAGGCTTAAATTTTATAGCATAACTTGGGGTTTCCAAGAAGTGCAGCTTGCTCATTAAAGTTCTCCTACACCATGCAGCAGAGGTCAGTATGGATTAAGGACACAGATTTCCCAGGCTGCTATCGTATTTTAAAAGCACAGCTCTGGGCCTCCTCATTTAGGCCTCTCAGATGAAATTCATGAGGAAAAAGGTGCACCCAGATGATTAAAAACCATTCTTTCATTCAAAGATCATTTCCTTACCAGATCTCAGTTTTTTTCTAGCTGGTTGATGCAACTTGAAAGTGTTTAAAAAGTGTAAGAAAGATATAAAGACATCTTATCCTCCCCCCCTACTCTGCCCTAGCGAGGCCCCACCAGTAAAACTGCATCCAGTGTTGGCCTCCCTAGTTCAGGAGGGACAGGGTTCTACTGGAGAAAGTCCAAAGGAGGGCTCCAAGGATGCTGAAGGGACTGCAGCATTGCCTGGTGAGGAGAGGCTGAGAACCCTGGGGCCATTCAGTCTGGAGAGGAGAAGGCTGAGAGGGATCTGATCAATGTCTATCAATAGCTGAGGGCTGGGGGTCAGGAAGAAAGGGACAGGGACAGGCTCTGCTCAGTAGTACCCTCTGATAGGGCCAGGAGCAATGGATATAAACTACAGCACAGGAAGTTCCACCTCAACATGAGGAGGAACTTCTTCACTGTGAGGGTCCCAGAGGCCTGGAGCAGGCTGCCCAGAGAGGTTGTGGAGTCTCCTTCTCTGGAGCTTTTCCAGGCCTGTCTGGATGTGTTCCTGTGTGACCTGTGCTGGATTCCAGGGTCCTGCTCTGGCAGGGGGGTTGGACTTGATGACCTCCAGAGGTCCCTTCCAACCCCTAACATCCTCTGATCCTGTGATCCTATTTGTGTTCAATTAGAACCATAAAGAATGTGTTAACTGATACAGTATCCTTAATGATTCACTCTTCCTCCTGGTGTAAGAGGTGTGAGCTTCTCAGAGGACACTGTGGATGAATTCCCATAGTCCACATAAGGCCTTTCAAAAATGAGAAGAAAAAAAGAGATGATGGAAAAGGCAATTTTTACTTTTTCTTTGGAGAAGTTCCTGAGGCAAAATTCTGTCTTTAACAAGAACAATTTTTCCATGCCTCTGGGATTTCAGAGGAACATGCCAGACAGAGTTCCTTGAAGCAGCACTTTAGAGTCAGACTGAGTCTGGAAACAAGCAGATCCAACATTATCTTCACTACTTCTGGACTGAGCTGGATTTTGTCCAAAGAAATCAGCTGTGCTAGATCAACAGGAGGCTGCAGAAAATTCTGACACCAACAGAAACCCCATAAAGGAGAAGTCTATCAGAGGAAATTCAATTAGCTTCCCCTTAACATCAAGATAGAAGCTTGTGATAAAAATGCCAAAAGCAACTAATTACCAAAAGATTTAAGACAAAAAGAGATGCAGAGATGCAGCCACTGGGAGATCACTCTCCCAGCCTCAACAGAGAAGAGAGTTAGGCTGCAGCTGGATTTACACCCACCACTCCTAATAATAAGGGAAGAGAGGCACAATAAAACCAGTATTCAAGATTCTCAGGAGGCCTCATTAAACTTTGCTGGCTAAAAAAAACCCAAATGTGAGATGTATAGAGATGAATCTATCAACTTAGGAACTTTTCTTTGTTATAGATAAGAAAAAAAACTACCAAATATCCTCCTTTATGAAGTACAGAACATAGAACCATAGAATGATTTGGGTTGGAAGGGACCTCTAGTCCAAACCCCCTGCAGCCAGCAGGGACACCTTTCTCTTCAGCTCTGTCTCCAAATAGTCACAGACCTGACTAAATTAATGTCATGGGTTGGTCATACATTAAATTCTTAGATCCTTAGAATGATCTGGGTTGGAAGGGACTTTGAAGATCATCCAGTTCCAACCTCCTGCCATGGGCAGGGACACCTCCCACCAGTCAAGGTGGATCAAGGCCTCACCCAGCCTGGCCTTCAACACCTCCAGGGAGAGGACATCCACAACCTCCCTGTTCCAGTGTCTCCCCACCCTGCCTGGAATGAATTTCTTCCTCATCTCCAGTCTAAACCTGCCTTCCTCAAGCTTCAACCCATTCCCTTGGTCACTTAAAGGACACTTACCTGTAACCAGTGCTGTTCCTTCATAATTCCACCTTCCTGCTAGTACAGCTCCACAGTGGGCTTCCACACTCTTCTCTACTCTTCCTAGCTTGGAAATCAAGTGGAACTTCCCTGGAGAAAAGACACAGAACAGGAGAGCTCATCTGTGAATCAGTATTTAGGACTGCAAAGGTGGCATCTTCTGTTTAAAAACTGCATAAACCAAGAAGCTGACAGCCACACACCAAAAGAACAGAACATGCAATTAGGGTGTTCACAGCTGCCCTTACCCCAAACGAATGAGCTCTTGCAGAAGAGCTTGTAAATGAGATCCAGTTTGGATTTGTGGCTTGGTAGTTGGGTTTTGGTTTTTTCCCCCTCCCCTTTTTGTATTTCTGATCTTTGTTTTGCCTGTTCATTTTTCTTCTGTCCCTCTGAACTCTGCCTGTTTCTCTGGGGACACAACTGCCTGATGTAATTTCATTGTCAAAAGCCTATAGGCTGCAGCCCAGGAGAGTCCTCGTGGGGTTTCTTTTGAAGATCTGGAAAAATCACTCAGCCACCAAAAAGGAAAATGGAAAAGCTAAAACAATCTGACCATGGGTGAGTGCAGTGCTCTGAGGAAGTCTTGCTGCCTGCCTGCATTATGGAGCTGTTATGGAAATTCACAGAAGCCAAAAAACAAAACTATTAATGATTTCAACAGAAACATGAGGAAGTCTTTCTTTCCAAATGAGGGATGTTGCTTCAATCCAGGAAGATCAAATTTAAACTGGACCAAAGAGCAGACAAAGGACTTGGAAACATGTGGCAGAATGAACACAAGGCTTAGAAGAGTTCAGTGATTCAAATTAACCATCTTAAAGCCCAAATGCTTTGAAAATTATGTGATCTAACTGGCCAGTGAACACTATGAGCAGAGTCCAGAGCAAGCAGAACTCTTGCCCACCAAGAGGACACAGACACCTCACACTAAGTGTGTGCACATGCTCCATCACTTAAAATGGGATCGTTTCCCATTGGGAATATGAACCCTAAACCAGGCCATACCTGGTGAGTCACAACCAGAAACCAAAGACCTAACTACTCCAGAGAAAGATCATGTTGTCAAGACCAATATGTGGATGCAGGTGAGAAGAGAGTTAACTGTGAACTGTGTAGAAGGTTAACAAAACAGGAAACTACCCCACTAAACGCACATTCAGATGGCAAAATCTGGGTGGCCTGCAGTGACAGAAGCTTGAAGCAACTCTCATTGTGTTCTGGTTTCCCATGTTGATTTTTCCACCCTTTCTGGAGTCCTGGGTACAGCACAGACAGGGACCTGTTAGAGCAGGGCCAGAAGAGGCCACAGCAATGCTGGGAGTGCCGGAAGCCCTCTCAGGCTGAGAGAGCTGGGTTGTTCAGCCTGGAGATGAGAGGGCTCCAGGGAGACCTTCTGGTGGTCTTTCAGTGCTTAAAGGAGCTGAGCAGAAGGCTGGGGACAGACTTCTGACAGGGCCTGTTGGGACAGGACAAGGACTGAGGGCTTGAACTGAAAGAGGGAGATTCAGTCTGGAGAGAAAGGAGAAAATATTTAGAATAGAATAGACCAGGTTGGAAGAGACCTTCAAGATCATCGCATCCAACCCATCAACCAATCCAACCCACCTAAACAACTAACCCATGGCACCAAGCACACCATCACGTCTCCTCCTGAACACCTCCAGTGATGGTGACTCCACCACCTCCCTGGGCAGCACATTCCAATGGGCAATCACTCTCTCTTTTTGTGAAGAGCTTCTTCCTAACATCCAGCCTAAACCTCCCCTGGCTCAGCCTGAGACTGTGTCCTCTTGTTCTGGTGCTGGGTGCCTGGGAGAAGAGACCAACCCCCACCTGGCTACAACCTCCCTTCAGGGAGTTGCAGAGAGTCACCCCTGAGCCTCCTCTTCTCCAGGCTAAGCAAGCCCAGCTCCCTCAGCCTCTCCTCATAGGGCTTGTGTTCCAAAGCCCTCACCAACTTTGTTGCCCTTCTCTGGACTCGTTCCAGCAAGTCAACACCCTTCCTAAACTGAGGGGCCCATAAGGGTGGAGAAACACCAGCTCAGGTTGCCCAGAGTTGCCCCATACCTGGGACAATTCCAGGATAGTTTGGGGCTCTGAGAAACCTCCTCTAGTTGCAAATGTCCCTGCTGACTGCCAGGAGGTTGGACTGGATGATGTTGAAAAGTCCCTTCCAACCCAAACCAGGCTATGATTCTGAAATTCAACTTCAAACCTATCCACCAGAGCACTGTGAGCAGCAGGTTCATCCCAGCTCTTCCTGAATTCACAGCAATTACTAACACCAGTTCTTCCTTATTCAGGTAATTTCTAGTTTCATAACATTTTCAGTACCAACACCATACATTTAACAGAGTCCCAGAGTGGTGGAATTGGAAAGGACCTCTGGAGGTCATCCAGTCCAACCCCCTGCTAAAGCAAGACACCCACAGCAGCTTGCCCAGCAGCACAGTGCCCAGGGGGGGTTGGAAGCTCTCCACACCAGGAGACTCCACAACCTCTCTGGGCAGCCTGCTCCAGGCCTCCAGCACCCTCACACCAAACAACTTTCTCCTTCTGCTCAATGGAACTTCCTGGGGTCTACTGTGTGCCCACTGCCCCTTGTCCTGCCCCTGGGCACCACTGAGCAGAGCCTGGCCCCAGCCTCTTGCCCCTGACAGGTCCTTTGTCCCTTGCTGATCATTACTCAGCTCCCCTCTGGGGCTGCTCTTCTCCAGGCTCAAGAGCCCCAGGGCTCTCAGCCTTCTCTCCTCACAGAGCTGCTCCAGGCCCCTCAGCAGCTTTGCAGCTTCCACTGGACTGTCTACAGTTGCTCCCTGTTTCTCTTGAACTGGGGAGCCCAGATCTGGCCTGAGGACAGAACCTCCTTCAACTTGCTAGTTACACACAACCCAGGACGCCATTGGCCTTCTTGGCCACAAGAGCACATGGCTGGTTCACAGTGAACTTGTCCATTAGCACTCCCAGGTCCTTCTCAGCTGGTCCTCCCTCACCTGTACTGGTGCAGGGGGTTGTTCTTTCACAGGTGCAGGACCCTACACTTGCCCTTGCTGAACTTCATCAAGTTCCTCTCCAACTCTGGAGCCTGTCCAAGTCTCAGTGACTGGCAGCCCAGCCAGGTGGGCTGTCAGCCACTCTTTCCAGTTCTGTATTATCAGCAAACTGGCTGAGGGTCCACTCTGTCCCTTCATCCAGGCTGCTGTTGAACAAGACTGGATCCAGCAAACATCACTAGGTGCAGGCCTCCAACTAGATTCTGCAGCACTGATCAGAAGCCTCTGAATGTGCAAAGTAGCCTCAGATCTGTCAAACACTGTGCCTTTATTTTTCTGAACTACTGAAGGCAGAAGCTGTCCTCAGGCTTAAAGTGACTCTGCAGTTCTAGAGGAAATTCAAGCAGGAGATTAGCAGCCCCCTCAAATCCAGAGTATCGACCAGGTATGTTTTGGTCATTACTTGTCAGACTTGTAAATGCTAACATACAAATATCAGTAACATTAAATGTTGAATGATTAGCTGTACTCATTTGTAATTTGTGCTGAGTAAGCAGTCTGAAGCTGGACATGGCCTTTATTTTTGTCTAAAAGCAGCAAAAAGATCAATGGAAGCCGGAAGGAGAAGAACAATGTCCCACAAGAGATGCAGCTTGGAAGAAAACCCCAGAGGATTACATTTACATTTGCTCTAATTTCACAAACAGCTGGAGTTCAACCAGGAATTAAGGCAAGCCTGTAAAGACATTCTACTCCCTTTCCATTGGATTCAGCACATTTCCAGGAATCCTTATCAGAGAGATTAAGTAGCTGCTGCAGGAAGACTGCAGGCTTGACACGTAAGGCAGGCTGAGGGATGGGTAAGGAAAGTGTTCAATGAGAAGGTTTAAGAGAACAGCAAATAAACACCAAAGCTCCTCCTTTTCACAATGCAAGAATTCACTTCCTTTTGCAAAACAAAATCACAGGATGTTAGGGGTTGGAAGGCACCTCTGGAGATCTTCCAGTCCAACCTCCCTGCCAGAGCAGGAGCAGAGAATCCAGCACAGGTCACACAGGAATGCATCCAGAGATTCCACAATCCCTCTGGGCAGCCTGTTCCAGGGCTCTATGACCCTTACAGTAAAGAAGTTCTCCCTCATGTTGAGGTGGAACCTCCTGTGCTGCAGTTTCCATCCACTGCCCATTGACCCATCAAAGGCACAAGTGAGCAGAGGCTGTCCCTGTCCCTTCTTGACCCCTAGTCCTCAGATATTTATGGACAATTTATTAGATCCCCTCTCAGTGTTCTCCTCTCCAGACTGAACAGCCCCAGGGCTCTCAGCCTCTCCTCACCAGGCAGTGCTGCAGTCCCTGCAGCATCCTCGTAGCCCTCCCTTGGACTCTCTCCCTCTTGAACTGGGGAGCCCACAACTGGATGCATTATTCCAGGTGGGGCCTCGCTAAGACAGAGTAGAGGGGGAGGAGAACCTCCCTGGCTCTGCTGGACAAACTCCACTGAAGGCAGCCAAGGATCCCCTTGGCCTTCTTGGCCATCGGGGCACACTGCTGTCCCATGCAGAAGCTGTTGTCCACCAATAAATAACCTTTATCTAATAACTTTTTGTTTAAAGCACTGTTACAATAGGAGACAAAAATTTGGAAATTCAGTTGTGATCTGCATTTATTCTTTCACAACTCAGGGTAGCACTGGTTTGTATTTTGATTGCACTGGAACCCCAAAACAAAAGCAACATCTCTATGATTTTTGGCAGATGTGCCTCATGGACAGCTTGCCAGAAACTGAATGTTCAAGAGGAATCTATTGATTAATGTTAAGAGCTTCTTCCTTAGATTTAACAACAATTTAGATACATAAATTTTTTACCTAGTTAAGTGCTGGGGACAAGAGGCTGGGGCCAGGCTCTGCTCAGTGGTGCTCAAGGACAGGACAAGGGGCACAAACTGGACCCCAGGAGGTTTCATGTGAAGAGGAGGAGAAAGTTGTTTGGTGTGAGGTTGCTGGAGGCCTGGAGCAGGCTGCCCAGAGAGGTTGTGGAGTCTCCTGGTGTGGAGAGCTTCCAACCCTCCCAACCACTGTGACCCTGGACAAGCTGCTGTGGGTGCCCTGCTTTAGGAGGGGGTTGGACTGGGTGATCTCCAGAGGTCTATTCCAACCCCACCATGCTGAGATTGTGTGATTTCAGTAACTCAGTCATCACCTGTAAGTGATTTGGGACTTATGTTAGCACACAGTACAGACCTAATTAAAACTCCTGATTTATAAAAAGATGATACATCCCTATCTGTGAGTTGTCCCTGCCCATGGCAAGAGGGCTGGAATTAGAGGATCCTTGATGTCCCTTCCAACCCTAACAATTCTATGATTCCATCCCACATTAAAAATGCTATATCACACTTGTTAACATTGTACTGGAGAAAATTACTGATGCAACCTATGAAATCTGAAGGAATTATTAGTTTTACACCAATGCAACTGACATAGTAACTATTTAAAGCTGCTTTACTGCAGATTCTTTAACCACAAATAATTTCTCATGCATCACGAGTGACATCAGCAGAAAGCTGCATGAAACTATCAACATTTTCAATGGACTCACCATCAGAACTTGTAAGAACAAAGCTGTCAGCCTGGGACTGCTTCTTCCCACCTATACTTCTGGGAAGCCAGTGCATATCTATGGGATAAATATCATCAGGCAGCTTCACTACGCGAGTTGTCTCGCCGGTTAAAAGGTTCCATTTCATAATCTGGTGATCATCACTGCAGGAGTAGAGCTCGTCAGCTGTAGTCCAGCCCAGGCAGCTAACTAATTCTTTATGTTTAATTAAATTAAGGAACTCTGAAAACTTCAAATAGTACAGAAAAGCTTGCAAATTATCTCAGCTGTGATCTGCAAAGCTGAAAGGATAGGTGCAGGAGGATTATTTTGGTAAAATCCCGTGGAATGTTTTAGAGGAAAAAAACCTCGAGTCTTCATGGGTGGATTAAGATTGGATGTGAGGAAGAAGTTGTTGCCCATGAGGGTGGTGAGAGCCTGGCACAGGTTGCCCAGGGAGCTGGTGGAAGCCTCCTGCCTGGAGGTGTTTGCAGCCAGGCTGGATGTGGCTGTGAACAAGCTGCTGTAGTATGAGGTTCCCCTGCCTCTGGCAGGGGGGTTGGAACTGGATGATCCTTGAGATCCCTTCCAGGCCTGACAATTCTATCATTCTTTCTTGCTTGCTCTTTTGTGTTAAAAGAAGCTGGTAGAAACTCTTCAACAAAAATAAAGCAAGGTGTCATGTGAAAAATATAACTCCTGTGATGTATTTTTATAGAAGCACAGCTGAAATGTTGGGTTACACTTCTAGAAGGGTCTTAGTCCACAATGCAAGTGCAAATCACCCAACTAGCACTGAATTTATTAACAGCACATCTTATACAAATTGACATATAAGATATATATGATAATTTCTTTAATTTATTAGCAGGAAAACTAGAACTTAGCTTACATCTTCCATGTATGTCTTACTACAAGCAAGTAGATGTATCAATATCCCTATTTACTATCAGAGAAAGGTTTTAGCTTGTCACTACAGATAAGAAGGGAGGGGAAAAACATCAAAAGATAGCTTCTGAAAGGAAGTTTTTACTCTCTAAGGGTTCAACATCTCTTAAAACGTTGCCCTTAAAGACTGCACTAAATGGCAAGGTGAAGAGGAGTAAAAAGCCATCTACAATGTACCAGTATTTTACTGTCACATCCATGCTAAGGATCAAAAGAATCTGTTCGGAATTAATAAGCTTTCCCACACTTAATTTTGACAGAAAGGATATGTTTGGGTTCCTTTAGAAGGGAAGTCTTCAGTCTCATTTCAGTTGTTCAGTTGGAGCATTAAAAAGAGAGATGTAGGCACATTTTAACTGTAATAGAACAAAACAAACACATATGTAAGTAGCCCAAATTAAAAAGGTAGACAGTAACAGCAAAATAAAAGGGTTTGAAGCAATATTACACTAGGGCTGTGGAAAAATAAGCATCAAAGCAGACCTGAGTTTCAAGGGAATTCAGGTTGTACAGCACCCAACTCCACTTTACCTGATCACTAAGTATAAACACACTGGACAATTTAAAGAACAAGTGAGGAATGTATTGATAAAGCATGAGAGGATGAAACACTGAAGTTTCCTTGTGCTGACAATAAAGCCTTGAAAGTAGCAAGGGAAAACTTGGAATCACAAAACTTTTCAAGGCACTTCAAGCTTACTGAGAGATGAAACAGAAGAAAAAGCCATCCTACAGAAAGAATTCTGCTGTGACACAAGATCTTAGTGTTTCATCCACTCCTATCAATAATGTTCATAATACTTCACTGCAGCACACTAATTCCCTAAGCAGTTCACTGGGGGCCCATCCTGTTGTCCCCTCCCCTCTTGTGACAACAAAAGCCTTTCTCTGTCTGTCCCTGGGCAGCATAGACAGATGGAAAGAACCAAAGGCAAGAGGGAGAGAGCTGAAGATGCATTATGAGAAGCCCATTATGATACACAGTGTGGCCTTTTAATCTGGGAAGTTTTCATCATAAAAATTGCAGTGTGCCAAATTAAGACTCATTAAAAGGACAGAAGCCCAAAACCATGATTTGCTGTGCCCAAAGAACAAGTTATTTTCAACTCTAATTGATAAACACACAAAGGTTACTTCTATTTTAGTAACTAAACCTCTCCTACTCAAAATGCCTTATTTCCTTCTCCTCCTCTTATCCAAAAACTGCACAGGGAGTCTCATCACCAAGGCATTTCAAAGGGGTGTGAGCCTGTAGCAAACTTTAAGTGTAGTGGATTAAGGGCAGCCTTTTCATCATGGCCTTGACTTCTATATGGTGGCAACGCACCTGCACATACACCCCTTCAACACGTGCCAACAAGTGCTCTGCTATTCGATTGCATGGCTCTGTGCCACAAATCCTAAAACTAAACCCCTAAACAGAAACTCTAAGAGTTGCATCCATAAAAATAAATCAGTAAATAGCAGGGAGTAGAAGAGCATTAAGGGATTCCTCCTGCAGTTCAATGCGAGCACCTCTTCTGCTCAACACAATACCTCAGTATTTACTTGGGACACGTGGATCTTATCTGTTCCTATCTACTGTGAACACCAGAGCTTGCCAAACACACATTTTCAGTTGCTGCTCGGTAGTTTTCAGTGTTTTATGTCTTTGATTTCTCACTCCAAGTACCAGCAGGCATCTGCCAGTCTGTCAAGCGTCCAGCTTGCACTCTCCCCTGCTCCCACTACACAGAGTTGTGATTTTTTTCCCCTCCTTTCAGACAGGACTAGAACTTTATAATAACTTTTGAAAAGGTCTTAAACACTCTTCATGCCAACCTGAAAGGTAGAATGCTCACTCTTACACCGTATAGCTCATCTGTTGTCATCAACAGGCACATCATTACCCATCGTACTACATACAGCTCTGCAACGAGCCCAACAGCATGTCAGCTGAAAGCATTCTACTAGAAGTTGACAAAAGACGGGGCAACAACGAGGAGTTGTTCTGACAGCTGGCTAAGTTCGCCTCAGCTTCTCCTCCCAGCCTCACACGGCGGCCCCGGACCCTCGCCCCCTCCCCGCGTCACCCCAGCCGCTTCCCCTCCGGAGCCGCTGAACGAGGAGACGAGGATCAGAGACGAGAGATTGAGCAAGAGCCGGGGGGAGAGCGAAGGGAAAGGCAGGAAGGAATGGGGAGGCGTAGATGGCGGTGGCGCGGCTAGAGCTGGCTCCTCACAGCACGGCTGTCTCCCAGGCGGCTTTGGCTCAAGGCTGCGAGGGAACCGCAGCCCTACTCGACCAACCCCTCAGGCACCACACTGCCGGCAGAACCCCCGCTCTGGCCGTTGCCAGCACCCCCTTTCCCCTCAAAGTTTCCAGTTTCCCAAGCAGCAGATACCCGTCCTCCCACTGCCCTTTCCCCAGGCGAGCACCAGCGTCCGCTCCCTGCAAGGGCCGTCCCGAGCCGGGGGTCGAGACTCCCCCGCCCTCACCTCGCCTCGCCGCCCGGCTGTCTCCCGGAGTTCTCCTTCCCCTCTTCCCACGCCGAGCCAGGGGGGCTGGTCACGGTCCCGACCCTTTCGCCCACCACGGCGGTGAGTCAGACCGGCCCCGACGGCGAGGGGAGGGGGATCACGGCCGCCTCCTCCTACTCCAGCCCGCCTTTACCTGGCGCCGGCAGCGGGATGGAGAACGCAGAGCGGCGGGGACCGCTGCCTTAGCAAGCCGGCTCCCGTCCCCGGCTGCACTCCCGCTCTAATCCCGCCTTCCTTCGCCGTCCCCGCGGCAGGACCGAGGCGGCGGCTGCCCGCTCCCCCCGCGGCCAAGCGGCTCCGTCTCTATGGCTACTTCCCGCGAGAATTCCTCCTCCTCCTCCTCATCCCACCGCCACCTCACGGGCCCTCCCCGACCAGGTGACAGGGCCCCGCTGGCGTCACCACGCTACCCGTTAATTAACACCGCTTTAAAACCGCCGTGCCCCCACTAGTTTTTTTATTATTATTTTTAATATTTTTGGGAAGGTTTCACTAACAGCAGCACCCGCTTCGGCCGCCGCTCCGGCCCCCCCACCTCCCAGCCCAGTTACCGGAGTAACCAAGCGCCGCCCACTGACCTACTTCTACAATTAAAATAAATCCCTTTAAAGGCAGGGCGGGCAGGTGGCTATGACCGTGAGGACACCAACCACCGCAAGTCTCTCCCCCTCTTTTCCTCCCGCGAAGAAAAATCCCGTCAGCGAAGGTGTTTATTTCGCTTACATTCGCCTCCCGCCCTGCCCGTCCGCACAGTAACGGAAAGCAAGATGGCGCTGAGCGGGGCGGTTTTTTTCCCCCCTTTCAAACCCGCGGGAGGCCGGCCCCCTGCCTTCCCAGCATGCCCCGCGCCTTTTTCTAACGAATTTCGGTTCGAGTTTGCCGTTTGGGCGCCATTTTCGAGTGTGGAAGCCGCCGAGCCGCAGCCAGAGAGCCAGCCGTCTGCTCCTACCCGCCACCCGCAGCCTCGCTGAGGGCCGGACACTGATAGTCCTTGAAGGTACCAGCTCCGCGGGCGGCGCCGGATAGTTTAAGGCAGGGTTTGGGGCTGCAGCGGTGGTAGTTTGCCTGAGGGCAGGTGGAGCTGGGGGTTTCCCCCGCTGCGAGCGGGGCGGCGGAGATGTGCTTGGGGCGCTTCGCTGGGCAGGGCTTGATGAAAAGGAAAACGGGGAGGCGGCGGGCTCCGTCCTCCACCTGGTTTTTCGAGGTTTTTTTTTTTCCTCTCGTCCTGAGAGAACGCGAGGTGGTGGCGGCGGCTCCTCTCTGCGGGCCCGGGCGGTCGAGCGGGGGCTGCCCCGCTGAGGGCTGTTCCCGAGGGGCCCGGGTTGCCCGGCGGCTTTTCGGTCACCGCGCTGGAGGGTCACAGCGCACCGAGCCTCCTTTCTGGTTGCTGGCGGCAGATGGGTTTGAGGAGGGGAGGGGATGAGAGAGGGTCTTCTGCAGCCCAAGAAGGCGCCATGGGTTCCCGCTGTGCCCTTACGGGCCTCGGGGGACCGTGAATCAGACCCACCTGGGACAGGCAAGTCCGGGAGTACGTTTCGGCAGCACAGGGGCCCGATTTTAATGGGCATACGGAGCAGGGACCTGTCTATCACTCTTTTTCTGCCTCTTTCTGCGCTTGACATGTAAGAGAGAAATCTTCAGGAGGTCCTTACCGACTTGGCTAGACCGTGACACGGGTGCAGCTGGGCTCCCTGCATTAACGGATGGGGGTTAAAAAAAACACCCCAAAAACTACCAAGAAAAACCCCAGAAAGTTTTCACTGACACGGCTTGTCGATCTGCAATGTAGTCGGCTGTTCTTAAGGAAGCCTTTCCTGTCCATTTTTAGCTCTTTTTTTTTTTTTTTTCTTTCCGCCATCCCCGTAACAAAAAAAGGGCACTCGGCAGGGGGTGGGGGAGGGATGCTTGCCCCAAACACCTCCGAGCTGCCCCGGGAGAGGAGCTGGGCACGAATCTGTTAAATTCGCCAGCGCCTGTGGCAGCTGATTTATCGCGATTTAAAAGCTGAGGTCAAGTAGTTCTGCCTGTTGATTCTGTTGGAAGTGTCGGGCGGTGGGGGAAGGGTTGGTAAGGTAAATAGGTCCTATATTGCACAATTCTCTTGGAGTGGAGCGGTTTTGGAAACAAACGAGAGAAAAAAAATATATAAAAATAATAATCTAGGACTTTGAGAGGCTGTAGTTGTCTGAGACAGCCATTGCGGAACACTTCTTACCAGGGGCATAGACTCAAATTGCCTTAAAATGAGTTCTTTCTCTTATTTCCCCCCCTCCCCCATTGTCCCAAATGAAGGACTCTCATGAGAGTGTGGGCTGGGGGTAGGTCTGAAAACGTCAAATGATTGGCACCAATTGTAAGATGACTTTCTAACCACGTCAGTTTTTTTTATCTTGTGAGAAGTAAACTTTCTCATGTCTCTTTCTGCAAACTTGCTGCAACTTAAACTCTTTGGAAGAGGTTTTTTTGTGTTGGTTTTTTTTTTGTTGTTTCTTTTTCGCTCCTGCAGCCGCCTTTCTCCTCATCGTTTGCTTTCTATTTATACGTTTTGGGAGCTGTGCCTCAGTGCCAGCTGATGGACTTTTGTTAACGTTTCACTCTTGATCCGTTAACTTGAATATTACAACCAGACGAAGGTATTTTCCTCTGCTTTCTCTGTTAAACGTTGAATGCTGGCAGTAGTGGTTGTGTGATATTTTGGCGACATGAGTGTGTTGACTTAAACTGTTCAAGAGTCAGGTCTTTGCTGTAATTATGCAGGTCTTTTTGTTTGTCTACCTACATAAAGTATATATTCCATGTGGACTGTTGAAATGTGTGTCAGCTCTGAAACGTGTATGTAAAAGAGTACTTCAGGAGAGTATAGACATACGGCTACTCGGTTCGTTACTGCGAATGTCTCTTTAACTCTTTTTCCCCCAGCATCATCCCAGTTGCTTTCTCTGAGCATAACAACTGCACAGAACGTAGCTGTGTGAGTTTTCAGTAGGTAGATTTGTGCTATTTCTACAGATTAGGGACTAATCGCTGTTGGAGATGGGGAGGTGTATTTTAAACCAGGTCATTGTGAGGCTAAACTTGAGGGGGTTTTGGATTTTTGTCCTCAAAATACTTGAGTTTCTAAATTAGTCAAGCATCTGGGCAAACATGTAGGATTATTCCTTAGGGGGGCTGTAGCTCAATGCTTAGATTGCGGGGTTTTCTTGTTTGCTAGCAAAGGAGGTAGATCCCTTCAGTAATCTGATTGCACGGAATGGAAGGGAAACAGCCAAGAAAGATGATGCCAAGCAAGAGCACCAAAGTCTCCACAGCAGCCCATCGGGAAGGCAGAGAGCCCTTAGAGGACTCCATCGATGACATGGAAGTGGAAAATGAAGACAACAGGCAGCCTAGTGAGGTACCTCCACAAGGTAAGTTAGGATATTGGGGTTCTGCAGGGGGGTGAGTTTGTAGTGCTTGTTTAGCAGCAATCTTCAGCTGAATTTACCAACTGTCCCAGACAGGGTTTGCTCCTTCCTTTTCTAGAAAGCCTTGACTCCTGGCCAGTTTGACCTGCTTTTAGATGGGTAAAAGAGGCCTTGCGAAGAGTTAAAGTGTTTGGAGCGGTGATTCAGTACAAGTGCAAAAGCAATTTGTAGCCTTTCTAAGCCTGTTTCGTATTCCTGATCTTGAACATTGTACTTAAAGATTGTGATACAGCAGCAGGATTTTTTCAGATGTATATGGAGCCAGTGGTGTGGGATTTCATGGAATGGAATAAATGTCAAGTTTATTTACTTAACTCTTAAAATGATTTGACTTTCTCTTTCATGAAGCAGTGTTTTTTTTCTGGAGTTTATGCTGAAAGTGTCTGGGGAAAAAAGCAGTGTGTGTCTTTTTGGGTAGCCAGATATGCAATTATTAAAGCAAGGTATTTGACAAATGGATTAATATGTTGAAATTGGTGGTAACAGCTTCAGTCTATTTGAAGCAAAAAGCTGCTAGTGACTGTTGAAAAGCTGCTTTGCTCACAACTAGCTGATATCCAGGGGGCCAGTTTGTTTTCGTAACAAACTTCCTGTCTTTGCAAAGCAGTTGTGCTGTCATTACAGCTTTCAGAGCATTGTGCAGCGCTCCCCAAATCTTGCAGAGTGACTTGTGAGCAGGCTTGAAATGTGGCTTTGCACTTATTAATGAGAAAGGCTTTGCCTGGTTCAGATTTGTAGGCTTTATTGTGACGGTTGTAGCTATTGTCATTGCAGAGTGCCTCTTAAAGTGTGTTAGAATAAGAATTACATAATGAAGGAAGGAGCCCACGAGTGTATCGGTGGGACATCTTAAGTATCTCTTTTGAAAGACTCACTTGGTAGAAAGACTTTTAATTCCACTCAGCTCATTAAAATAATTACAGGCAAAACTATAGGTTTGCTTCCTATAGAAACAGTTTGCTTTTCCAATTGAATGCTTTAAAAGGTGTCTAGTCATTGGGAGCTTATAGGTTGTTTGGTTTGTTGCTTTTTTCCCCCCCTTTCTGTTTATTTTGGATGGTTTTTAGCAGACTCAGATGAAGTGATTGATAATCGAAGTTTAGAAGAGATTTTGGGTAGCATCCCTCCTCCCCCACCTCCAGCAATGGCCAACGAACCTGGTGCTCCTCGTCTCATGATAACTCATATTGTAAACCAGAACTTCAAATCCTATGCAGGGAGGAAAACTTTGGGACCTTTTCATAAGGTATCATTTCTTTTACCTTAATTTTTGAAACAAAGCTATGCTTAACCTTGGCTGTGTGTTAGTATTGCTTCCTGTATTTTCATGTAAGCTCACCTCAAGAGATGAAAAAATACATGTTTTAGAGTTACTTTTCCAGAGAAATTGTGCATTTTCATTATTGCCCCGTAGGAAAAAAAGTAGTGAAGTGCAACTTTCTGATCCTGTGTAATTGTCATTTGTCAGTAGCCCTTAAAAACCCAGACTTTTCTCTTGATTTCGTTTACTGGAGAACTTTAAGGGGTGTGTGTTTGAAGAATGAGAATATTTTTTAGTGCCCACAGGAGACTGAGGTGGCTAATCATGAAATTTCCTTGTGAACATGCTGGCTCAGTACAGTGTTCCTTCGAGTTCAGTTAAAGTTTAGAAAGCTCAGCTGAGGTGTGATTATTTTTTTTAATATTTTTTTTTCTTCTGTAACTTTTTTTAACTTTTTTTTTGCTGAAGAACTTGTACTGCTTTACCTTTGAGAGTAAAAGCTAAGCTATCACCAGTCTGCAGTTGCATGCACTAGGAATAACTGGTTTAAGCTGCTGACAAATGGAATGGGTGATGTACGCTGCCTAGGATCTCTTTCTGCTGGGACCTAACTTTTTCCCCCCCTTCTATCATGCAGCGTTTCACGTGTATTATTGGGCCTAATGGCAGTGGCAAGTCCAATGTCATTGATTCCATGCTCTTTGTGTTTGGGTATCGAGCACAAAAAATCCGATCCAAAAAACTCTCTGTGCTGATCCATAATTCTGACGAACATAGTGACATCCCGAGTTGCTCTGTAGAAATTCACTTCCAAAAGATCATTGACAAGGTAGGTACGCTTCTGGTCACAACAGGGGAGGCTTTTATTTCATTTTATTTCATTTTATTTCATTTTATTTCATTTTATTTCATTTTATTTCATTTTATTTCATTTTATTTCATTTTATTTCATTTTATTTCATTTTATTTCATTTTATTTCATTTTATTTCATTTTATTTCATTTTATTTCATTTTATGATTTGAGAGCTATTAATATTTGCTTATTTTAGATTGAGCTGGGGAAAACTTCAGAGCAAGATTAGTTTACCTTCAGGAGGTTAAAAAAAAAATCAGTTCAGAGTTAATTAGCTTAAATTCCTCTATTGAGTGGTGCAGCTCTTAAAATATTAGTGGGGATTCTTGTTTTATTTTCTGCAAGACTTAATACCTGATCTGTCTGTTTTAAAACTCTGTAGAAGTGTGTAATAATGATTTTAAGCAACAGTCATTTTGGAGCTGTTACCTCACTGAAGTAAAACTGATTTCTGAAATTAGTAAGATCTCTAAAATGTGCAAGTCTATATTTGGACCTGTTATATATGCTGAACTTTATAATATTAGCACATATATTAAGAAATAAAACCTATTTAAGCAAAACTCTTCAAACCAGTTAGAAACAATCTTAGCTTCTCTAGGTTTAGAAAAATTATCTAATGAACCTGAAACTTTCTTGTTTACACCTCATGGACACTAAACATGCTGCAATTTTAAACCAGGTTTTCAGCTGAAATTCAGGATGTTGCCTGCTGCCACTAAATGTTTTTGAACCTGATATTTTGTTTGAATGAAATAGAAAGTGTTGGCAAAAAATAGAAATGACCATTTTTTTTGCCTCTTTGCCTTGGTAAAATCATCTGGCCTTTTTGCTGGTTAGTTGTTGAAGTTTCACAGTGCAAGGAAATGTATTTTTAACTTAAATGGAGTTTTTGTCCACACATTCTAGCAAGAGTGTAAATTGCTGAGTTTAGGGCTAGTCAAAACAGTGGGAAATGTACATTAAATTAAAAATTGGATTAATAAAGTGGCAGTTTATATAGCCTTTGAAGGAGCTGTTTTAAAAGGCAGATTTTTTTTTATACACAGACCTTTTTTCTTGTATTTACAATAAGCAGATTTAAAAAAAAAAAAGTTCTTTGGTTTCTCTGTTGGTTTTGTTTTTAACAACATCTTGGGGATAACTGTGTGATCCAAACCACTTCTGCCTACACCAGATACCAGCTTGCTTATGCTCTTGGGAGTTAATCTGGGGAAGTGGCAGGCCAGTTTAAGCCTTTTCAAAAAGCAGGCATCAATTTGAGCTTTTTTAAGTATAGCACCAGCTTTGGTTTAGGTGCTGCTTCGGAGGTAAACTTGAGATCTCTGAAGCTGCTGAAGGTCACATTTATCACATCTTTAATGTTTTGCTTTTTTATCTGCTGCAGTTTCTCTTTAGAAGCACTCAGCTAAAAGTAACGCTTTTGCTTAGTGATAAAAGAGGAGGTTTAGCATGCAAGCAGCAGTGAAGTCAGTCAGGGCTTCCTAATCTGAAATTTCAAGTGTGGAGTAGCACAACCACTTGAAATTTGCAGTAGGTCTTTTCCTTTGTGATTTGAAGCAGTGGTAAAGAGAACAAATGAAAATATTTGCAAGGCAATCACTTGTATTAGAGGTGAGAGGGGCATAATATGAAGGCCATCCAATTTAAATGATTTGGGCTATTTTTTCCCCCATTTGTCAAGGTGGTGTTTTTTTAGTGTTTTCTTTTCCCCCCCCCCCCCATTATGCAGTTTTAAGATAATTCCTCCCTCCTATTAGATCCCAGAGTGCAGTTGACTTACAACATGAACATTACAAACCTGTGCTTAATTGTGAAACGTGAGGTAAACCTGTGCTGTAGTAATTTGGTTTTTGGCTTTATTTTTCCTCCAAACAGGAAGGAGATGATTATGAAGTAATTCCTGACAGCAAATTTTGTGTATCTAGAACTGCCCATAAAGATAATTCCTCTGTCTACTGCATCAATGGGAAGAAAGCAACATTCAAAGATGTTGGTATTCTCCTTCGAAGCCATGGAATTGATCTGGATCATAACAGATTCTTAATTTTGCAGGTTGGTGGATGAATAAACCCAATTTTAGGTCAAGCTTTATTTCCAGTTTTTATGGCTATCAAAAATGCTGCCTAGGCTTTTTTTCAGCCCTGATTTTGAGGCCTTAAAGTCCTCTAGCAGCACATCATGGTTTGCATGCTCTGGTAAAGATGCGAATCATTATTTGCTGCTTTAGGAATTTAAGGAAGAGAAGCAGCTGTGAAGAGAACTAACAAAGTTTTCTGTCTTCCCCACATGTGGATGAGTAGAAAGAAGAGTTGTCATACTTGTTCCGCCCTAGCAGCACGTAAATATTGGTGTAGTAAAATCAACCTTAAACCCCAATATTATTGTGCTGCTTAAGCGTGGCAGGGATTCATCGTCTGGCATCTTCAAGATAAAAATGCATCAATGGTAACTGAAACTTTCAATGATTCTGCTTGGAAGCTAACGTTATCTGTGCTCTCATGTATAGGCATGGTTTTACTGGAGGGGTATGTATGTAGAGAAGAAAAGGTAAAAATGAACTGCATGAAAATGGAGTGCATGGAGTGTACTCTCTGTTTACCCTGTACTGTGGAGACCTCAAGAGAATGGCAGGGTTTTAGACAACTCAGGCTACATTTTTTAAAGCTACAGTTAACCACACATACTGTAAAAACATTAATCATCATCACATTTTTCAATAGAATATCATTTATGTTCACATTTCACCTTCCAATTAGAAAGTTTGCTATTTAAAAGACTGGCTGAAGACAAGCATGTCACTTCCCCCCCCCCCCTTTTCTAATTTTTAAATAGTAATGAGGAATTTTGCTATGTGCCAAACCCTTAAAGATTAAATTGAATTCAAGTACTTGATGGAAGTATTTAAATTTTAATTCAGCTGTGGTACCTTTATCTGCAGTTCCCTGTAATTATTTCACCAGGTCTCAAATTTACTCTAAAGGATCATGGCCTAGAAAATTAGTGAGCAGTAAGAGCCTCCCTAGGCCTGAAATTTTTCACTAAGCTTTGTTTTAGGCCTGTTTCTGTCAAAGGAGCTCCCAGTTCCCCCTCTAAA
Organism: Melanerpes formicivorus; assembly: GCF_026170545.1. Lineage (NCBI taxonomy): Eukaryota > Metazoa > Chordata > Aves > Piciformes > Picidae > Melanerpes > Melanerpes formicivorus. The sequence continues at coordinate 160,308 of NW_027142430.1, forward strand.
AAAATAATAAGTTCTAGCTGGGTCGCTGGGCTTGCTTCACTTCCTCCACCCTTCTCATGCAGCCCTTTTTTACAGTTACACCCACAAAAAGAGGATATCTCTCTTCTAAACTCTCCATGCCAGCTAATTATTCCCTCCAGCACTTTCTTCCTGTATTTTCTGTTTTGTGATGGAGTGAGAGGTACCTGCAAGATCACAACTGTACTAAATACTTGGGGTTTTTTTCTATACAGCTGTTGTGAAGTATTTGAGCACCGTTTCTAAAAGGGAGAGAATACAGAGTCAAAGATTAAGTGAAGCAGAAATTATGCTGCAAAGATATCTAAAGCTTAGTGTTAAGAGACCTTTTTTTGCCTCTGGGAGGAGGAGAAGGGAAAATTTGGGAGCAAATATTGCTGAGCCTTTTAGATTTTACTTGCTCCCCCAGTCTGATTTGATTTCTTCTCCCATTATTTCCCATGAAGTTATCAGTGAAGAGAACATGTCTTTTCCTCAAAGCTTGAATCTCCATCTGTGTAGTGGAAAAGAAAGAGGGGGGGTAAACCCAAAATTCAGGCTTAAAAGCAGTGCTGCTCACCATTTTTTTTGTTTCTACCAGACTCTTCGTGGCTAATGGATTATTATGAAGGGCAGAGGAAACTGCTGAGATTTTCTGTCCTTGTGTACTCCTTCTGCCTTTCTCCTTGCACAGAAGGTTTTGTGCCTTTTTTAAAGTGAAATCTACTGATTTGCTGATTCACAGTTGAGGATTTTTCCAGTTGGGAAATGCAGCAATTTTTTTTAATATATATATATTTCTATTTTATTTTTTTTCTTTTCATATAATGATAGTGAAACTTCTCCAACCCAAATCCTAAAAATTACAATTAGAAATAAATGCAACCAGGTCAGAAGGCTCAGGCTATGAACTGCAATCACAAGGACTGCCTTTTCCCTGCCCCCCCCCTTACATTTTTCCCATCAAGGATGTATCACAATGATTGCCCCCCTTTTTTTCCCTTTACTATTTCCTAAATTAAGTTATTTTGAAGTGGAGAGATTAGTAACAAGCTTGTTTAGCTTTTCTCTTGTTAGAACTATACTGACCCAGGCTCCCCCAAGTTTAACTAGCTAGCAACTAATTTTCTCATTTAAAATAGGTTCTGAAACTCTTTGATTTTTTTTGACTGTGTCCATAGGGTGTAGTTAAGGTATTTCCCTTCTACCACAGATTTTGAGTTAAAAAAAGCCTGTTAATTAAGGATTATCAAACACTGTGTGACAGAATATTCACTAGGTAGTACTAAAGAAAGGTTGCAAGAAGGTGTTTTGCATGCAGTAACAAATCCTTTAGGTTCTTGATTAGATTGGATTAGGTGTTTGATTTAGATGATTATATGCTAGCATATTTAGCATTGCTCCATGAAGAATATTTGCTGTTTAGAAGAGGGTTTTATATTTTTGGCATTATCTCCCTATTTTCCCCTCTCTATTTTCCAGTCTTTTTCTGACATAGCGGATTTTGGGAGCCACTTTAGGGTAGAATTTGTAAGCTTAGGGCAGGCTGGATGCTGTAAAAGTTGGATAGGGCATGATACAGGTGCTGATGCCATGCTGCAAGCTGAAGTCCAGCTACTCATGACCTCTGTGAGGAGAGTTACAAAAAACACCTGTGGAGAAACAGAGTATGTCAGAGTGAGTAATGTGCAAGTGTTATGAGTAGCTGTAGAAGTGTTACAACCTCTGTGCCTGATTGAACCAGCTGATTGAAAAATACCTTGTTTAAAAATGGTTGCCAACCTTCAACAGGAGAAGTGATCCTTAAGTTCTAATGCTATGTATTTTATGTTCATAATCACTTGCTCTGTTTTTAGTGTGTTAGGAATAGGCAAACTGCCACAGCCTGACACTGCAGTAGGAAAAAACTCACTGTGGTGCTTAAAAGCATGCTGAGCGCTGTGGTAACATCTAGCATCTTGCTGCTGTTTGTCTCTTCCACACCTAATGCCCCAGCCTCAGTAATGTGTGCACTTTTGAAGAGCAACAAATAAAACTGCTTAGTTGTTCTTTGAGACTTGGGATGTCAATGTAGCTGCTCCCAGCATGGTAGGGAGTTGGACTGAACTTCTGGAGATCATCCAGCCCACCCCCCTGCCAAAGCACAGGTCCATACACAGAATGTGTGTGAGTTCAGTGCTCTGCCTGGCCAGGGCAAGGCTCAGGAGAGGTAAGTATGTTTGCTCAGTAGTGACTCCTCTGAGCACCTTAACCTTGAGGGCAAAAAAAAAAAATAAATCTCAGCCTGGTTTGCCTCTGAAGACTGACTGAAAAGGGGGAGCACTGAAGGACTGTCAGTTTTGGACATGCATGGCAGGGTGGGATGCCTGGGGAGCAAAGCAGACTGGCTGTGGACAGCAATAATTAATGACCACTGAAACTGGCTTTGCAGTCTGTCAAGGTAAGAGACAACCTTTTCAAAGGAAGTGGAATTTCCTAGCTAATTCCATTCAACAGCTTTGTAAGTGAGTGTTGTAAAAGCAGTAAGAAAGGGCACAAAACTTCAGACAGATTTTGTACTAAAATACAGTATCATGGGAGCAGGCTGCTGTCAGTTGATTTCCATTTGCTTCAGGAACTACTTTCAAACTGAAAGAGGTTTAAGTAAATTTTGTACTAATTACAGTAGTATTTCACTTAAATGTGTTTGATAGACTTAATTAAAACCTTGTCATGTAATATTTCAGCAAGTATAGACAGCTACAGTGATTTATATGCATGTATTTTTCTAACTGACTGGAGCAGGGTTTTGTGAGGTACTAAGTCCCGTCCTGTGGCAAGATTGTTGCCAGAAAGGAAGTTTAGTCAGGTTTTTCACCTGCTGCTTTGTGGAAATAATGTAGGAGTTGCTTTTCCAGTGTGTTGGAGAGGAAATGAGGGAGAGCAGATTTTCTTCTTGCTTTGAGACAAGCCTGAAGTTCCTGATTTGTTGAGCTTTACTTTCCCACTGAGGGACACCAACATGTGAGCTAGAGGACAGAGCATGAGCAGAAAGGCTCTGCTGCCAGCACTGGTGGTGAAGAGAGGCTTGTCTGAAAGGGGTCATGGTCAGCTGAGCTGATAGGAAGAATTCAAAAGTGTGATAATATGACCAAATCTGGATTCCTTGAAAAAATACTGCTTAAAAATAGAAGCCTCTCGTGGATTTGTAGGGCATTTTCCCCTTATTTCACTGACTTAGTGCTGAATGTAGATCTGCTCACATGCCTGTGAAGCCTCAAAATGAATTCCCTTCCCTTATCAGACAGCTTCAGCTTAACATTGGATACTCATCTACTCATTTTTTCGTTTGCAAATTGCAGCACAATATTGGAGCCAGTCTTTATTAAACTTTCTGCAGGGAAATATGGAAAGAGGAGACAAATCCATTTCTGAGGGCAGTGTGTAATGGAGAGAGATCAATTAAACAGTTTAGTTAGACCATACCAATAATCTGAAGTCAAACACTGTAGGTTGAGCTCGACAATAACTGACTTGGATTCCAGAATCGCTCTAGATTTGCACTCAGTTTGTAGTCTTGTATGAAATACAACAATGTCCTTAAGAAAGCTTCTAAAATTAGACAGATGTGCAAACAGCTTGACAAAGGCTACTTTTAAATTGCTTCCAGAATGCAGAGTAGTCATTTTGTGCAAACAACTGCAAGTTGTATAACAGCCTCATTCTAAGTCTTCCCTCATCTGTGGTCAGTAGTGGCCTTGTAGATTTGTCCATGTGATTTTGTTACTACTTTGACTTCCCACCTTACCTTGTAACACTTTCCTTGGAAGGTAGAGTGGGGGTTATTTTATACTTTCTCCCCTCTGTATCTGCCACCTAGTAAAGGGTGGAAATAAGGTAGCACTGCAATCAATAAGAAATAGCAATAACTGACAAGCTGAGACCTTTGGGGTTGTTCAGCCTGGGAAGGAGAGGGCTTCAGGGAGACCTTAGAGCAGCCTTGCAGGATTTCAAGGGGGCTACAGGAAAGAGAGGGAGGGCACATAGTGACAGGGCATGGGGCGATGGCTTCAAACTGGAAGGAGCTGAATTTAGATTAGACATTAGGAAGGAATTCTTCCCCAGGAGGGTGATGAGACATTAGAACAGGTTGCCCAGAGATGTTGTAGAGGCTCCAAGCCTGGAAGTGTTCAAGGCCAGGATGAATGGGGCCTTGATCAATCTGGTCTACTGGAAGGTGTCCCTGCCCATGGCAAAGGGGGGTGAGAACTGCCTGATCTCTGTCCCTCCCAACCCCAGCCAGCCTGCAGTTCTGTGATGGTTTGGATTGAGCAAGGTTTTCTTCAATAGGACAAATGTTAATTTCCCTGCGGCTACTGTAATCCTCTGCAGACCTTTGAGTCAGAGGTGGCTGCTGTAACTGCAAGAGCTGCTCTCAGCACTTTGGATGTGCTGGCTACAGCTGGCTTGTTTGCTTCAGGTCACTGCTTAAAGGACAAGTTCCGTTGATCACCTGTTGCATGCAAAGAAAACCCTATTGTTTGAACTTCAGCATGGTAGGAATGTTACTAACAGCTCAAATAGCCCTTCTTTGGGGGTGGGGGGGGGAACAAACATTAATGGTTAAGCCATTGTCAAGTCCAGTGTGTATAAAAAAAAAGCCAGTTTATAATAATGCTGTCACAAGCATCACAAGACTTCATCTTGTGATTTCTTGACCAAGTGAAACGATGTTCTGACCACTGGGAATTTGCATATCACTTCAACAGAATCATGTAAATTAGAGACTCTGCAGTTTGCAACTGGGAAATGCATCTAATTACAGTTGCTAAGTGTGAGTAATAATTTAATAAGCAAATTAAATATACCTATTGACAGCAATAGCAACCTTCCAGTACCTGAAGGGGGCTACATGAAGGATGGAGAGAGACTGTTTGCAGAAGCCTGCAGTGATAGGATGAGGGGCAGTAGCTTTAAACTAGAGAAGAGCAAATTCAGATTGGATGTTTGGAACAAGTTTTGCACCATAAGGGTGGTGGAACACTGGAACAGGTTGCCCAGGGAGTTGGTAAGGGCTCCATCCCTGGAGATATTCAAGGCAGGGCTCAACAGGGCTCTAGGCAACCTGATCCTAGTTGAGGATGTCCCTGCTGACTGCAGAGGGGGTTGGACTGGATGACCTGTGGAAATCCCTTCCAACCCAGACCATTCTGTCAAGTGTGCAGTAGCAGGTGATTTACAGCTTGGTTTTGCAGTATAGCTTGCTGATACCCATCAGGTTTTGGATTCAATGATAAAACTTCCTTCCAGGAGTCTTCAAAGAGCCTTAAAAGCTGTCGTGTTATCAAACACATGATATCATTACACCAAAACTAATAAAATATTCTTCTGAATGTAATAAAAAGTCTGTGATTGCTTTCCAAATGCCAAATATTGCAGCCCCTGTCATTATGCCTGAAAGTCTGTGGTAGTTTAGTATAACCCTGAAAGAAAATGACCTGTTGTGACCATAACCCTAGCTGACAGTTTCTCTGCAAGTACAGTAACACTTCTGTTATGAGACATGAAATAGGAATTGAACACACTGTAGTAGCTAGGCTCATTTTACTTTTCATTACTCCAAATGCTGGCAGCAAAGGAACTCTGACTCTCATTTTGTGTAGGTACATAACCACATCTATGTGACATCTAGGTATCAGGGGCTATGTGTAATTCCTTTAACAGCTTTTGGAGAAGAGAAGCCTCCAGAGCAGCCTTCCAGTACTTGAAGGGTGCTACAAGAAAGCTGGAGTATTGCATCTAGGCAGTATTTTTTTCTCATGAGCAAAACTCAATATAAAGTGAAATTCAGTTAGTTTTTACATTGCTCCACTTCTGAATTTGACTGGTGCTGGAAAGCTCTGCTACCAAAAACTCAACCACACCAACTGCAAGAGAAAATTCCCCTCAAAAACCACCCAGCCTACTCAGTCCTCCTCCCAGTGTGCTGTACATTTCCATCTACTGGATTCCAAGCTACAACATTTCCTTGTTACAATATGTTTGAACATGCCCATGCTTTAGTGTGCTTCAAGAGTGTTCAGAATGGGTGGACTTCAGCACACAGAAGTTAGTCCAGCTGGTTAGTGTGTAGAATCACACTCATCTATCCCATTCTATTTTAAACCTTTGTGCTTGAGACACTAGAAATTAAGTGACAACCACAAATCCTAGGGAGACAATTCACCTACTTGCTGGCATAATTGCTCTGTGGAACACTATCAAAGTAGATCTGCAGATCACAGGATGGTAGGTGTTGGAAGGCACCTCCAGTCCAACCCTCCCTGCCAAGGCAGAGTCATGTAGAGGTGGTCACACAGGAACATGTCTAGGTGGGTTCTGAATGTCTCTAGAGGTGGAGGCTCCACTGCCTCTTCTGGGCAGCCTGCTCCAGTCTTCTGCCACCCTTTAAGAAGTTCCTCATGTTCAGATGGAACTCCAATGTTCCAGTTTGTGCCTGTTAGGCCTTGTCCTGCCTCTGGGCATCACTGGAAAAAAGATGTATAATGGGTTTAATTGACAAAACTGTTGAAGGACACTGTCTTCAAGAGTTCCTTTTCCCCACATTTGCAGGGCTGGGAAGAAGCAGTAATTGGTAAGTGAAGGATCTCTGTAGGTTCTCCAGAACCAACTGTGTGATGCAGGAAAGTGCTCACAACCCAAGTGTTTATTTGCTCATGAATCATGTTAAGGTTGCTGTCAGCAGTGTTTCAGTGTCACAGGCTTTTTGCTAGCCCTGTCTCGTTCCATACCAGAGTTTTACAAAGGAATCTGACAGCTCTGTTCTGAAACTCCCTAATTCCCCTTCCAGACTGAGCTGGTGTGCACAGCTGAAATTAACCAGCGTTTGAGGCTGGGTATTGGGTGTGTTGGGCTGTATTGAGTCTGGTGTGTTACTCCATTCAGACTTCTTAGCTAGTGCTTCAGTCCACAGACCCCACTCATAGATTCATAGAATGGTTTGGGTTGGAAGGGACACCTTCCACCGGCCCAGGTTGTGCAAGGCCTCATCCAACCTGGCCTTGAACACCTCCAGGGAGGGGGGCAGCCACAACCTCCTTGAGCAACCTGTGCCAGAGTCTCCCCATCCTCCCTGGAAAGAGTTTCTTCCTAATCTCCAGTCCAAATCCTCTCTCAAAGGAAGGTAGCTGGGACAGGATGCCACTGAGCAACAGCAACTATGTGTTACCAAGAGCAAGAAAGAGCAGTTACCTGTAGAGATGAAAAGTAGTGTCCTGATTTAGGTAAGAGCTGCAGAAGGGCAGCTTCGTGAGTAGGTCAAAACTTTTCCTTTATCAAGCAGTTTGATAACCTCATTTAAAATGCACTTCTAGGTGCATGGGATAAACTCCAGATGAAAAGCCTGCTGCTTTGAGAAGATCAGCTGTTTCAGCAAATAAATGGACTGTAATGCTAAGCAATGAGGTGATAGAGACTTTAGGGATTTTGTGTTCCCACCTCTGGAGGGCTACACGGGAGGTGAAATTCTTGCCCTTCACAAATGCGCTCTAATGAGATTTTTAGTCTCGTGAAGAATGTGTTTGCAATCTAGAGACTACAATTTGATGAATTCTGCCTATATTCAATGCTTTAAATGCACAGCATTCCTAAAATTCCTCTGGGGTGCAGGTATAACTTCTACTGAAAAGCACAGAGAGCCTTGACTTGGCAGCCTCGTAACGTCAAACCAGTAACTGAACCTGCTGATGGTGTTGCTCTTTCGGCTGGTTCATGTCTGGAGAAGGGCCTTCAGGATGAGCAGAGGGCTGGAACTGTTCTGCTCTGGAGACAGCCTGAGAGAGTTGGGGTTGTGCAGGTTGGAGAGGAGAAGGCTCCCAGGAGACCTAATTGTTGCATTCCAGGATCTGAAGGGGCTCCAAGAAAGCTGGGTTGGGACTTTTGAGGGTGTCAGGGAGTGATAGGACTGGGGGGAATGGAGCAAAACTGGAAGTGGGTAGATTCAGGTTGGATGTTAGGAGGAAGTTGTTGCCCATGAGGGTGGTGAGAGACTGGCACAGGCTGACCAGGGAGGTGGTGGAAGCCTCATGCCATGCCTGGAGGTGTTTGCAGCCAGGCTGGCTGTGGCTGTGAGCAACCTGCTGTAGTGTGAGGTGTCCTTGCCCATGGCAGGGGGCTTGGAACTGGCTGAGCCTTGAGGTCCCTTCCAGCCCTGACAGTTCTAAGATTCATGAGACATCTTCACAGGCATCCCCATTCAGCACTGCAGGGGTTTGACCACAGTAGGGAGAACAAGTCCAGGCTCTCCTGGTTGGTGTGTTGGGTGCTGCTGCTTTACCCCATCCTGACCCTCCTCAAATGAGTTAATGATTTCAAATGGTTATTTTCTCATTATGAGCCATTCTTGCATTAATTTTTGAAGGCTTTTACAACTCTTACTTTAAAATTTTGCTCTTTACTGGAAATTTCAACGTAGAAAGTGTCTCAAACTTCATGACACTGAAACAGTTCACCTCAAATGTTCAGCTTTGCGAAGGAAGGTGGAATCTCCAGCTTCCAAATGCCATGAAGTGATTCCTTGTGCTTGACATGAGAGGAAATGATGGGCAGATGGCTCTTGCCCTTTTTTCATGCCTTGGTAGCCTGCTGTCAAGCAAAGATTCTCATTATTTGCCACAGCAGTCAGCTAATGTTATTGCCTAGAAATTTCTCCACAGATCAACTTGTAACTAAGCTCAGGTTTTCTGTAGGAAGTGTTCTTTAGGTGTATGGTCGTTATTCAGATATTCACAGAAGTGTTTAGGTTGGAAAGGACCATCAGGAATCCTCCAGTTCCAACCTCTCTGCCATGGGCAGGGACACCTCCCACCAGCCCAGGTTGCTCAAAGGCCTCATCCAACCTGGCCTTGAGCACTTCCTGGGAGGGGACATCCACAGCCTCCCTGGGCAGCCTGTCCCAGTGTCAGTGTTTGAATTGACTGTTACCAGTCCTCTGCCAGCATCCCAGTAATGGCTTTGTCTGGTGCAGAAGACTTCCCATGCGGTGCAGAGACAAAGTGGGATCACAATTCCATGCAGAGTGTTTCCATTGATCGTGGAGCCTTCCCCAAACCCTTATGGGATATTCGATGCTTTTTCATAAGCTGATTTCTTAACTGCTTGAGGTTTTATTTGTTAGCTGTGTGCCAGTGTCACCAGCATCTTGGTGTTGACATCCATTTTGATTGTCTCCTCAGCTACCTAGAGCATGCAGTGGGTTTGCTGGGCATTGCTGCCCTTCCTCTCATGGATTCATGTCTGGGAACTAGAGGAAAGTAACTGAGGCAAAAAAATAGAGTTTTCCTGGTGGTCTGTCCTGAGCATGTTTCCTTTGCAACAAATGCCTGCCTGCTGCCCTCTTAGTTTCACTTTCACAAATGCTGTCTGTGTTTTGGAAGAGCTTTTACTAGGAAAACAAAAAAAAAAAAAAAAAGAGCCAGGATGGGTTTTGTTTGGGTTTTATTTTGACATAGCTCAAATAATGGGTCAGGGAAGAAGCCCAGCTCAAAAGCTGGGAGCAGATCAGTTCAGTTACCTGGTTCAACAGAAGGAAGAGTTGTAAACTCTGGGTTTCCCCTGTTAATCATTATCATGTCTAATGGCAAGAAGAGCAGGCTCAGCCTTTTTTCGGTCTGCTCCATCCCTTGAAACAGCTGGAAACCTTCTTGTTTCTTTATATGTTAACTATAGGAGTGGGCTAAACAGGTATCTCAATGTATTAAGCTTGGTAAATAGCATTAATCCTCCTATTACCCAATTGCTGTTTCTAAGGGGTTTCATTTTTAAGCTTGATAGGAATCCAAGCATTTAAGTGGTCATCATATGAGATGAAGAATGTGTCATTCTAAAGTTGTTTGCCTGTGGTGATTTATTGATGTATGTAGACAAACCAACCCCTGGCTTCCTAACTAAGGAGGTTGTAGAATTAGCTGCAACTGGATTAAATGTAGTCATTTACTATACTGTTACACGTATTGTAGCTAAATTCCATGGCCTGGGTGAGCTATGGAGAACCCTCACAACTGCATCCTCATCCTTTTTAGATGGTTGTGACTCAGAGGTGGTCATTTTAAAAGCTGACTTGTGTTCCTCACCCCTCCTGTGCTTGTGGTAAATCACAGAACAGATTCATTCTGCTTGGAAAAGATCTTTAAGATAATTCTCCAACTCCAAATCCAGGCAGCAGCACTTAACTTGGGGAAACACACAGTGTAGACTATTCTTAGACTTGATGCTCAGCAGCCTCTAGAGCATTAATTAAATGTTTTCTGTGGGGTTTTTGGTTCTTGGATGCAAGCAGGGGAAATGCAGGAGGAAACAAGCTAGGCCTAGGACAATCCCACAGAAATGTAGGAGGTGACAGGCTTTCCTCCCCAGGAACAGTGACTGAGAGGTGTTTGGTGGTGAAGAAACCATTGTTTTGTGGCAAGGGGGCAAATGTGTAATTGGCATTGCATGTCATACAACTGCAGTTAGGAAACTCATTGTTTAGGGGCTTGAGGTGTTCAGGCAGCCTGTGGACCTGATGCTTAGGGCTGTGGTTTAGCGTTGACCCTTGGGTGCTGGGTCGAAGGTTGAACTGGGCAAGCTTGGGGGTCTCTTCCAACCAGTTGTTCAGTGTGATTCTGTGAGATGCATAAGAAATCAAGAGAGTTGGGTTGGGTTTTTTTTTTCTGTCTTGTCAAACCTGATGACACTCTTAAGAACAGTGATTAGCAGAAAATCAAAGCTTTAGGTGCAATCAACGTCTAAAGTTTGTACTTAACCCCCCCCCCGCCTCCTTGTTTTACTCTGACAAAGGAATTATGTGCAAGAAAGACTTCTTTTCATTACTTTTTCTTTCCCCCCAAAGCTCGTATTTTGCAACACTTTGCATTTTCCCAGAGCTCAGCCAATTGGTATTTACTCAGTGGAAGGAAAACAGAGGGCCACTAGGTGTCATTGTACACCACGGTGGAAAAAATCTCCAGTGACTTCAGTCTGCAGACCCTCATCCTCGAGTTTCTTAGTGGGTTTCAGCTCTGGTTTGCTGCAGTGCTTGACCCAAAATCCTGCCCTTGCCTGGCTTCTGTGACTGTCCTTTCTGGTTCTCCAGCAGGCTCATTAATCACCCTCCTTGTATGTTCTTGGAAGTTCTTCCTCATCCATACTAGGCTGTCAGCTCAAGCTCAGCAATCAGCCAACTAAATTCTTAACTCTGTTTTCACTTTGGGTATTGACTGAGCCTTTTTTCACATACACAGGAACATAAGTTATATTTTCATGTGGGTTTTAAATCTTGTCAGTTCTAAACCTGAATTAAGAACTAATACAGTTTGTTCCATGTATTTAAAAATCAATCCAAAAGCCACTCCTGGTACTCTGATATGGAGATGACTATGTCAGTTCTCAGGCAATTTAGAACTCTTTGGGATGATTTAGTATTGATTATAAAGTTTGTGATGGCATCTTGAATAAGGAAAAAGTTAAAGAACAGGAGAAGAAAGTTGTTTGGTGTGAGGGTGCTGGAGGCCTGGAGCAGGCTGCCCAGAGAGGTTGTGGAATCTCCTTGTGTGGAGAGCTTCCAACCCCTCCTTGGGCTTTGTGCTGCAAGTTGTTGTGGGTGTCCTGCTTTAGCAGGGGGTTGGACTGGGTGATCTCCAGAGGTCCCTTCCAACCACCGCCAGTCTATGATCTTCAGTCTGTGCTCTGCACTACTGGGTATTTGTTTTACAGAGAAGTGGTCTCATCAGGTGCCAGTTATCCAGGTTTTTGAAGAGTAAATACAGAATCACAGAATTTTAAGGGTTGGAAGGGACCTCCAAAGATCATCCAGTCCAACCTCCCTGCCAGAGCAGGCTCTCCCAGGTCAGGGCACACAGGAACACATCCAGATGGGTTGGAATGTTTCCAGAGAAAGAACCTCCACAGCCTCTCTGGGCAGCCTGTTCCAGGCCTTCAGCACCCTCAGAGGGATGAAATTTTCCCTTCTGTTCCCCTGGCACTTCCTCTGCTCCAGCTTGCCCCCAGTGCCCCTTGTGCTCTCCTTGGCCATCCCTGAGCAGAGCCTGGCTCCAGCCCTGCACATCTTGATCCCCAGCAATGAGGGCAGCCCTCAGGTTCCTCTGCTCCAAGCCCCAGCTCCCTCAGCCTGGCCTCACAGGGAGGTGTTCCACTGCCTGCAGCAGCTCTGTGGCTCTTTGCTGGACTCTCAAGCAGTTCCCTGAGGTCCTTCTTGACCTGAGGGTCCCAGAACTGGACACAATATGCCAGATGTGGCCTCAGCACAGCAGAGTTGAGGGGCAGGAGAACTTCTTGACCTATTTGCCACCCTTCTTCTAATCCCCCCCCCAGGATGCCCTTGGCCTTCTTGGCCACAAGAGCACATTTCTGGCTCATGGGCATCCTTCTGTCCACCAGGACCTCCAGGTCCCCTTTCCCTACTCTGCTCTCCAACAGGTCAGTCCCCACCCAACCTCTGCTGGTCTGTAGGGGTGTTCTTTCCCATCTGTCAGACTCTATAATTGTCTTTCTTGGATTTCATTCAGTTTGAGCCCCATTCAACTCTTCAGCCTGCCCAGATCTGGCTGAATGGCAGCAGGTATGTTAGCTACTCCTCCCAGTTTGGTGTCATCAGCACACTGGCTGGCAGTGCCCTCTGTGCCCTCATCCAGGTCATCCATAAATATATTGAACAGTACTGACCCCTCCACTAGATACAGGCCTCCAACTAGACTCTGCCAGTGAGCACAACTCTGTGTCACACATGTTCCTGCTCCAGATTTTAGTGTGTGTGTTCTGCTGCATGTCTCTATGGCCACCTCATTTACAAAACACAATCTGTGTTTGGAAGCATTGTCCTGCTCTGCCCTAAACATAAACTGGTGATAGCAGGTGTTTTGCTTGGCTAGTGAATAGCATCAGGAAGATAAGCAGCCCATGGCATTGTCTCAGGTGAAGCTTTCCTCATTCTGATTTTATTTTTTTTAATTGCTGTTATTCAGCTTAATAATTTCATGTTGTCCATAAAGGGCAATCTAATGAAGCCTAATGCTTAAAGAATTCTCCTTTCTCCAACAAGGAAGGTTCAGTTGTGTGAATTACCCATCCAGTTCATCCATCAGATAGGATTTTATGGACATTCTGTTTTCTAAAGAGAACTCTGGAAGGTGTCCAGAGAAGGGCAAGAAAGCTGGGGAGGGGTCTGGAGCACAGCCCTGTGAGGAGAGGCTGAGGGAGCTGGGGTTGCTTAGCCTGCAGAAGAGGAGGCTCAGGGGAGACCTCATTGCTCTCTGCAACTCCCTGAAGGGAGGTTGTAGCCAGGTGGGGGTTGGTCTCTTCTCCCAGGCAGCCAGCACTAGAACAAGAGGACACAGTCTCAAGCTGTGCCAGGGAAGGTTTAGGCTGACGTTAGGAAGAAGTTCTTCATAGAAAGAGTTATTGGCCACTGGGATGTGCTGCCCAGGGAGGTGGTGGAGTCATCATCCCTGGAAGTGTTTAGGAAGAGACTTGATGGGGTGCTTGGTGCCATGGGTTAGTTGATGGATGGTGTTGGGTGATAGGTTGGACTTGATGATCTCAAAGGTCTCTTCCAACCTGGTTAATTCTATTCTGTTCTCTTCAGGTACCTTAACCTATCCTAAGACCATTGGGTGCTCCCTGACCTAGAGGGCATGCTTGCTTGTCTTCTCCTCTCTTGTTGGGGAAACACACTTTGGAATCTTCAGCCACATGAATCACAGACTCACAGAATTGTCAGGGTTGGAAGGGACCTCAAGGCTCAGCCAGTTCCAACCCCCCTGCCATGGGCAGGGACACCTCACACTACAGCAGGTTGCTCACAGCCACAGCCAGCCTGGCTGCAAACACCTCCAGGCAGGAGGCTTCCACCACCTCCCTAGGCAACCTGTGCCAGGCTCTCACCACCCTCATGGCCAATAACTTCTTCCTCACAGCCAATCTCAATCTCCCCACTTCTAGTTTTGCTCCATCCCCCCCAGTCCTATCCCTCCCCGATACCCTCACAAGTCCCTCCCCAGCTTTCTTGGAGCCCCCTGCAGATCCTGGAAGGCCACCAGAAGGTCTCCTGGGAGCCTTCTCCTCTCCAGCCTGCACAACCCCAACTCTCTCAGTCTGTCTCCAGAGCAGAGCAGCTCCAGCCCTCTGCTTCTCCTCATGGCCCTTCTCTGGACACAAACCACCAGAAAGAGCAACATCCAGTCTGAATCTACCCATTTTTAGTTCAGGGCAATGCTTAGCCCTAAATGTTGGCTTCAGAAGAGTCCCTGATTTTCATGCTCCTCACCACCAACCACATGCTCCTCAAAGGAAATTTGTATTCATATTGCTCTTTGTTTTCCCTTTGTGTTTTCTCTGATTAGTCACTTTTGAGCAGTGCTTTATTCTGTTCTTTTACACCACTAGACTCTGCTCACATACCTGCAATCCAGCCATGGATGGATCTGTTCAGAATCCTGACTCTTTCCCCCAGGAAAGAAAAAAATGTATCAAATGCAAAGGAAAGCACACATCAAACTTTTCTTTTCCAAGGGGGAAGTGGAACAGATCTCAATGATGAAACCCAAAGGCCAGACTGAACACGATGAAGGCATGCTTGAGTATTTAGAAGACATAATAGGATCTGCACGGCTCAAGGAGCCCATCCAAACTCTCTGTCGCAGGGTTGAGCTTCTGAACGAGAAGAGAGGAGAAAAGGTGAGTCTTGGGAAGTGTTACTGAAGTGATGAAGAAACCAAATCAGCTTGCAAGGTTTTGTTACTGGATTGCTGAGGAGAGCAATCAAGGTCAAGGCTTGATTAATGTTTGGCACTCCCCTGCAGGAGGGGTGCAGAGGATTGTGGAGTTCTCTGTTGCACCTGCTCTTCTTTCTAAAAGAAATAGGCTGTCAGCTTCAGTTGCCCTTCTTTAAACACTTAGAATGCTGGTGACTTTCCACTCCCAAAGGTTTGACTGCATGAGTTGGAACCTGGGATTCTACCTGCTGAACGCTTTGGTCGTATCTACATGTGTTAAATGCTGCTCAGAGCAGCTAGAGGAAGAGGTGATGGTTATCTGAATGCATCCAGATAGGGTGTTTGATCTGCCAGACTCCTGCTGCTGAACAGCACACAGGACTATCATAGAATCATTTTGGTTGGAAGAGACTTTTAAAGTCATTGAGTCCAACCCTTAACCCAGCACTGCCAGGTCACCAGTAAACCATGGTCCTCAGCACCACATCTCCACAGCTTGGAAATCTCTCCAGGGATGGGGACTCTGCCACTGCCCTGGGCAGCCCTTTTTGGGGAAGAAATTCTACATATCCAACCTAAATCTTCTCTAGGACAACAGGAGACTGTTTTCATTTTGCTCCTGTTGCTTTGTAATGTTGAGAAGGAGCAGGAAAACCTGTCCTATGCTGAGGAGAGCAGAAGAGTGAAGTAGAGTGTTGCTGAGATGATGCTTTCACAGCTGTATGAGGAGACTCGAAGCCTTCTGGGCTGCAAGTGCCTATTGCTGTCTCTTGTCCAGCTTCTTCCCCACCAGCACCACCAAATCCTTTTCCTCAGGGCTGCTTTCTGTCACCTCCTCCCCCAGTCTGTATTGATACTGAGGATTCTTCTGGCCCAGGTGCAGAACCCTGCACTTGCTCTCGTTGAGCCTCATGAGGTTCACCTGGGCACCACCTCTCCAGCTCGTCTAGGTCCCTCTGGATGCCATCCTGTCCCACTAACATGTTGACAGCATGGCTCAGCTTGGTGTCATCTGCACGCTGCTGATGCTGCCCTCCATCCACCTGTCTATAGCATTGATAAAAATACTAAAGAGCACAGGTGCCAGTGGGGATCCCTGAGTGTAGTGGATTGGGAGACCAGCTTTCCCACCACAGGCAAAAGAAAGACTCAGACAAAACAGATTGCAAAAAGTGGTGGAAAGGTTAAATGGAAAAGAAACAAAGTTTTACAGAAAACCACAAGCACTATGACAAAGAGAGAGAGAGAGATCCCAGAACATACCCAAGAACGTCCCATCCCCCACCTGGAGGTACACCCAAACCCCACCCCCAGGGCTCTTTCTCCCCCCCAACCCAACCTTGGGCCTGGGCAGGCCCAAGGGAGGCAGCTCATGCTGTTTTACCTAGGCAGTGGCAAGGGAGAAAAGAGAAAGAGAGGACCCTGTGCTGATGTTTTATAGGGGAGCAGGGCATTGTGGGAATGAAATACGTGGCTTCCTCTGACCACCCCCTAGGCTGGGCCCCCTTTGGAACATCCCAGGTGTGGCCTGTGCAGTGGCATCAGGGCTGGCACCCAGCCTAAACCACCACACTGAGGGACACCACTTGTCACCCATCTCCATTTGGACTTCGATCCATTGACCACTCCCCTCTGGTTGCAACCTTCCAGCCAATGCCTTATGCACTGAACAGTCCAGCCATCAACGGCCCACCCATTTTTGTCTAGTTAAACAGAGTGAAAATGGTGGAGAAAGAAAAGGATGCCTTGGAAGGAGAAAAGAACAATGCTATAGAGTTTCTGCGTGTGGAAAACAAACTGTTCCAGGAGAAGAATCGCATCTGCCAGTACCACATGTGAGTAACTCTCTGGAGCTTTGGGTTGCCTCTTACTGTGGGAGTGCTTGGGTTAAATTCTGCTGCCATGACAGAAACACTGTGCAGTTCTTAACAGCCTTGTTGGCCCTTTCAAGTTAATTGATTTTTGTTAGTGATTTTGTTTTGAATTGTCATAGACTTGGTTAGGTTGGAAGGGACCTCAGAGGAGACTTGATAGGGTGCTTGGTGCCATGGTTTAGTTGATTGGGTGGTGTTGGGTGATGGGTTGGATTCGATGATCTTGAAGGTCTCTTCCAACCTGGTTTAGTCCTATTCTATTCCATTCCATTCCATCTGCTCCAACTTCCCCACCATGCCCAGGGACACCTCTCAACTAGACTCAGTTGCTCAAGGCCTCATCCAGCCTGGCTTTGAACACCCCTAAGGAGGAGATATCCATAGCCTCCCTGGGCAGCCTGTGGCAGAGTCTCACCACCCTCATACTGAAGAACTTCTGCCTAAGCTCCCTGCTCTGCCTCAGCTTCAAACCATTCCCCTTTGTCCTGACTCCAGGCACCCTCAGGAAAAGTCCCTCTGCAGCCTTCCTGTAGGATCCCTTCAGGTATTGGAAGGCAACTCTTAAGGTGCCCCTGGAGTCTTCCAGGCTGAAGAAGGCCAGCTCCCTCAGCCTGTCTTTGCTTGGTTACACTTAAGATTCAAAACCTGTATTTAGTATGATACTGGCTTTATGAAAGAAATGGAGATTGGAGGGTTATGGCTTGGTTTTGTTCTAGGTATGACCTGAAGAAACAAATAAAAGATCTGGAGATGGAGAAAGAAAAAATTCATGAAGAAACTAAAGATATGAATGAGAAAGGCAGTAAACTTGCTGATGAATTGAAAACCAAGAATAAAGCTCTGAAAGATGTTGAAAAGTAAGTACTTTCTGTGTGGAATTGTAAGCTTTGAGTGCTGTGTGTTAGGTGCTGCACATGAGGTGTTCAGAAAAAGCTGCATAGAGGTCTTGTGAGAGGAGGAACACCTGGGGACACCTCTCAACTAGATTCAGCTGCTCAAGGCCTCATCCAGCCTGGCTTTGAACACCCCCAGGGAGGAGGACTCCACAGACCCCCTGGGCAGCCTGTGCCAGAGTCTGACCACCTTCACAATGAACAACTTCTTCCTCAGCTCCACTCTAACCCTGCTCTGCCTCAGCTTCAAACCATTCCCCCTTGGCCTGGCTCAGACACCCTCAGCAAAAGTCCCACTGCAGCACAGGCTCACAGGATGTTAGGGGTTGGAAGGGACCTCCAAAGATCTTCGAGTCCAACCCCCCTGCCAGAGCAGGACCAGAGAATCCAGCACAGGTCACACAGAAACACATCCAGACAGGGCTGGAAAGGCTCCAGAGAAGGAGACTCCACAACCTCTCTGGGCAGCCTGCTCCAGGCCTCTGGGACCCTCACAGGGAAGAAGTTCCTCCTTATGTTGAGCTGGAACCTCCTGTGCTGCAGTTTCCATCCATTGCCTCTTGTCCTATCCCAGGGTGCAGATGAGCAGAGCCTGTCCCTGTCACTTCCTTCCTGACCCCCAGCCCTCAGATACTGATAGACATTGAGCAGATCCCTCTCAGTCTTCTCTTCAGACTGAACAGCCCCAGGGCTCTCAGCCTCTCCTCCCCAGGCAGTGCTGCAGTCCCTTCAGCATCCTTGGAGCCCTCCCTTGGACTCTCCAGCAGATCCCTGTCCCTCCTGAATTGGGCAGCCCAGACCTGGATGCAATATTGCAGGTGAGGTCTCAGCAGGGCAGAGCAGAGAGGGAGGAGAACCTCCCTGGCTGTGCTGGCCACACTCCTCTGAATGCAGCCCAGGACCCCCTTGGCCTTCTTGGCCCCCAGGGCACATTGCTGTCCCATGCAGAACTTGTTGTCCAGCAGCACTCCCAGCTCCTTCTCCTTGGGGCTGCTCTCCAGCAGATCCCCTCCCAGCCTGTCCTGCTGCAGTTTATTCTTCCTTCCCAGCTGCAGGACTCTGCACTCATCCTTCTTGACCCTCCTTAGGTTCCTCTGTGCCCAGCTCTCAGCCTGCCCAAGTCTCTGCATGGCCTCACAGCCTTCAGGTGTCTCAGCTAAGCCTCCCGGTTTGGTATCCTCAGCAAACCTGCTGAGCAGACTATCTCATTGAGGAAGATGTTGAACAGGACCCAGCACTGGTCCCTGGGGGACTCAGCTAGTTACAGCTCTCCAGCTGGACTTGGAATCATTGATCACCACTCTTTGGACTCTGCTGTAGGATCTCTTTAGGCATTGGAAGACAGCTCTAAGGTAGCCCCTTAGTCTTCTCCAGGCTGACCACCCACAAGTCCCTCAGCCTGTGCTCACAGCAGAGCTGTGATGCCCTTGGATCATCTCTGTGGCCTCCTCAGGGCCACAGCTCCTCCAGCAGGTCTGTGTCCTTTTTCTGGTGGGGACACCAAAACTGGAGGCAGGACTGGGGATGAGGTCTGAGCAGAGCCAAAGGGCAGAATCCCCTCTCTTGCCCTGCTGCCCACACTCCTCTGGCTGCAGCCTAGGATACCATTTGTATTCTGGGCTGCAAGAGCTTCTACCAAAGGAAAACCAGCCCATTTCTGGAGGTATCTTTAGTGTTGCTTTGTCAGTTGATCTTCTGATGCTACATCTGGGGGAGTATACTGTGAGTATAGTAAGCATTGAATGTTATCTTTCCACCACAACTAAGAAGTGTTGGTTTAAGTTCCCTGTGTTTGCTTATGAAACGAAGCTCTGCTGACTGCTTTGTATAGGGTGTGGAATCAATTTGTCTTCTTTTTTCCCCCCTTCCCTTTTAGGAAAATGAAAAAAATTCAACATTTCATAGAAGAAACTAAAGAAAAATTCACTCAGCTGGATTTACAGGATGTTAAAGTAAGGGAAAATCTGAAGCATGCCAAAACCAAAGCTAAAAAACTGGAGAAGCAACAACAAAAGGACAAAGAAAAGGTAGTGTTGACTGCAGCTGAAGTGGAATTGGGTGGTCTAGATGAGAACATCTTCTTGCAGCTGGGATAGAATTGCAGAGGGCACCAATTGTACTTTGTGCAACAAAGAGGAGGCAAAAAAAAAACTATATTTGGATTTTTTTTTGGTTTGTTTTTTGTAAAGCAGATATTTGATGCCATTGAAATGAGCTGGGGATTGTTTGCAAATCACTTGTTGAAGCAGGGCATTATTCTCTCTCATCTGATTATGGGGGACTGTGGCCAGCAGTATCAGGCTGTTTGCTGCCTGAAGGCAAAGCCAGAAGCTTTCCTGTTGCTTTCTAGCTCTGCTGAGAGCTCTCGTGGCTTGGGAAGCATCTTTTTCTGGTGTCTGTGGAGATCACAAGAGTGCTGAGTGTTCTCACAGCTGCTACCTTTTAAAAACATTCTGGTTTTTCCATTTCCTTTGTTAATTTAGCTAATTCAAGGGATACATTTGACCAAGTGGGTTGTTCCCAGCTGTTCTAGATCTTCAATCACTCTTTGGCCTTCTGGAAGTAGGTGTTTAAGAATGAAGTCTTCTTGTCATTTAAAGATTTGTCTTAGGCATAGAGCTGTGTTTGTTACTGCTGTGTCCTGCTTCCCTCTGGGTGGGTGTAGAACCAAACAAGCCTTGCAATAAGCTCCTGCTAGAGCCACAGTGGATCTTGTCATACAAACCCACATCAGCTTAGGTTTCCTTTGACTTGAAATGCAGGGTTGAAAAATAAGGCAAAAGCGGTTTGGTTTAGTGAGAGAGGAAGTTAAACCTTTTCCTTGTGTAGGTAGAAGAACTGAAATCTGTAACTTCTGTTAGTGAAAAAGCCATCAGCGAAGCAAACTCTAAGAAAGAGCTGCTTGAGAAGAACAAAGAGAAAGAAGAAGAAAAGCTGAAGGAGGTTTTGAGTAACCTTAAGGAAGAAACACGAGGGATTCAGAAGGAAAAAGAGGTTTGGACTGTTCTGCCTTAGCACATCTACTGTATTAACTGTTGTATAGCTGATGCACTTGGGAATGAAACCATCACAGCAGAGCTGTGATATTTTATGTGACAGGCACAGTTTCCTGTGTTGGTTCAGTGGGAAATTGATTCTGAATTTATCACCAGAGCTAAATCAATCTCAGTAAGTTGCCTGCTCTTAATAGTGCCATCAGTCTATCATTCATCTGTGTGTTACATAAATCTACACTCCTATTAACTGAGCACACTTGGAGCTTTATTTTTTCCCCCATCAAAATATTTAAGCCAGGGTATTGCTTAAATAAATAAACAGATTCTCAAAATCTGTGTTCTGAGGCCTTCACACAGCTGTGACCTGGCTTGGGATTCCTGGATGGCTACCCTAATGACACCTGGTTAGTGTTAGCTATTCAGTCACCAAACACATGGAGACTGGAAATTTATCCTGTGCATTTGGGGCATTCTTTTCTGAGCTTGAAGATGTGAAGGCTCCATCTGATCTGTAAGTAGGGCTCCTCTCAACTCTAAGCTGATAAAGCGGTTCAAAGCTTGCATGGATTATCTTAGCAATGCTGATCAATATCTAATGGGTAGGGGGCAAGAGGCTGGGGCCAGACTCTTGTCAGTGGTACCCAGTGACAGGACAAGAGCCAATGGGCACAAAGTGGAACCCAGGAGGCTCCACCTGAAGAGGAGGAGAAATTCCTTTGGTCTGAGTGTGTTGGAGGTCTGGAGCAGGCTGCCCAGAGAGGTTGTGGAGTCTCCTTGTGTGGAGAGCTTCCAACCCGCCCTGGGCACTGTGCTGCTGGGCAAGCTGCTGTGGGTGCCCTGCTGGAGCAGGGGCTTGGATTGGGTGAGCTCCAGAGGTCCTTTCCAGCCCCCACCATGCTGGGACTCGGTAAAATGTCTTGGGATAATGCCCTGATGCTCTTTGATTGTGAGTAAAGCCTGGGTTCATTTCTATATAGAATATGTTCATAGATTAAGCAGCACTTGTTCTTGAAGGGAAGTGTCTTCTACTGACAGGAGAGCCACTAAAGGAATGAGTCCATTTCCTTCATCCCTGCCCTGCAGTGTGACTGATGTAACAAATGCCACAGCTGTCTGCTTCGAGTTGGAACATTGTGCATTTTGCAGGGCAAAGAGGAAGAGCTGATGGAGCTCAGCAAATCAGTGAATGAAGCACGAGAAAACATGGACATTGCCCAGTCAGAGCTCGATATCTACCTCAGCCGTTACAATACTGCTGTGTCTAACCTCAACGAGGCAAAGGAGGCTCTGGCCACCACTTCAGAGACCCTGGAGAAGAGGAAAGCTGCTATCGAAGATTTCAACAATAGAATACCCCCAGCTGAACAGGAATTGAAGGAGGTGAGAGTACTGAACATGAGCCTGCAGTGTGCCCAGGTGGCCAGGAGGGCCAAGGGCATCCTGGCTTGCATCAGGAAGAGTGTGGCCAGCAGGAGCAGGGAGGTCATTCTGCCTCTGTACACAGCACTGGTTAGGCCACACCTTGAGTCCTGTGTCCAGCTCTGGGCCCCTCAGTTTAGGAAGGAGGTTGACTTGCTGGAACATGTCCAGAGAAGGGCAAAAAAGCTGGGGAGGGGTCTGGAGCACAGCCCTATGAGGAGAGGCTGAGGGAGCTGGGGTTGCTTAGCCTGGAGAGGAGGAGACTCAGGGGTGACCTCCTTGCTCTCTCCACCTCCCTGAAGGGAGGTTGTAGACAGGCAGAGGTTGGTCTCTTCTCCCAGGCAGCCAGCAGCAGAACAAGAGGACACAGTCTCAAGCTGTGCCAGGGGAGGTTCAGGCTGGAGGTTAGGAAGAAGTTCTACACAGACAGAGTGATTGCCCGCTGGGATGTGCTGCCCAGGGAGGTGGTGGAGTCACCATCCCTGGAGGTGTTCAGGAGGAGACTTGATAGGGTGCTTGGTGCCATGGGTTAGTTGATTAGGTGGTGTTGGGTGATAGGTTGGACTCGATGATCTTGAAGGTCTCTTCCAACCTGGCCTGGTCTGGTCTATTCTATTCTATTCTAATTTGTTTGAATCATAATACAGTGTTACAGCACATAAACCAGCATTCCTCTCTTCCTTTGAGCAGCAGTTCTGGATGAAAGAAACAAACCCCAGAAAAGTAACATTTCAAACCTATATTGTAACACTCAGTTAACCAGTGGAGTCAGAATTGGGTTTCAAACTTACTTTGGGTTAAGCAAATGCTAGCATTAAGCACTGAAATGAAATCCTGCATATCCCTGCAAGGGAATGAAATACTACAATGAGACGCTGAAAAAAAGTAAATGGCTGTTTCAGAGCTGCCTTTGAATTGCATGTGATGCCACATCCAGCTGGCAGCCAGTTACTAGTGGTGTCCTCCAGGGATCAGTGCTGGGCCCCATCCTGTTCATTGTCTCTACTGATGGATCTGGATGAGGGATTGAGTCCATCCTCAGTAAGTTTGCAGATGACACCAAGCTGGGGGCAGGAGTTGATCTGTTAGAGGGTAGGAGAGCTCTGCAGAGAGACCTTGCCAGGCTGGGCAGATGGGCAGAGTCCAAGGGCAGGAGATTGAACACATCCAAGTGCCAGGTTCTACACTTTGGCCACAACAACCCCAGGCAGTGCTACAGGCCTGGGGTCAGAGTGGCTGGAGAGCAGCCAGGCAGAAAGGGACCTGGGGGTACTGGTTGATAGTAGGCTGAACATGAGCCTGCAGTGTGCCCAGGTGACCAAGAAGGCCAAGGGCATCCTGGCCTGCATCAGAAAGAGTGGCCAGCAGGAGCAGGGAGGTCATTGTGCCCTGTGCTCAGCACTGCTGAGGCCACACCTTGAGTCCTGTGTCCAGTTCTGGGCTCCTCAGGTTAGGAAAGATGTTGAGCTGCTGGAAGGCGTCCAGAGAAGGGCAAGAAAGCTGGGGAGGGGTCTGGAGCACAGCCCTGTGAGGAGAGGCTGAGGGAGCTGGGGTTGCTTAGCCTGGAGAAGAGGAGGCTCAGGGGAGACCTTCTTGCTCTCTGCAACTCCCTGAAGGGAGGTTGTAGCCAGGTGGGGGTTGGTCTCTTCTCCCAGACAGCCAGCATCAGAACAAGAGGACACAGTCTCAAGCTGCACCAGTGGAGGTTTAGGCTGGATGTTAGGAAGAAATTCTTCCAAGCATGAAAGATTGGCCACTGGGATGGGCTGCCCAGGGAGGTGGTGGAGTAGTCACCCCAGAAGTGTTTAAAAAGAGCGTGGATGAGGCCCATGGTGCCATGGTTTAGCTGATTAGATATTGTTGGGTGACAGGTTGGATTCTATGATCTCGAAGGTCTTTTCCAACCTGGTTTAATTCTGTTCTATTTGAATAACCCCAAAGGAGAACAATCCCTTTCCCTGCTCCTAAGCCTGGTTGATGCATTCATAAGCTGCCACTCTTGTATGAAAGCAGCACTAACAGCCAAAGCGTATCCCAACGCCAACCATTCTTCTCTTGAAGGTTTGCTGCTCCCACCTGTCAGTGCCTGGTTTTGTTGCCTAGCCAGTCATGAATGTGAAACTTCTGAGGCTAAGATAATGTCTCTCTTCTGACTGCTAGAAAAAGAAGGAGCTTGAGGAGCTGAGCACAGAAGAATCAGAAGCCAGGACACTTTTTCAAGAGCTGCATGAAAAAGTAGAGGAGTCCAAATCTTCTTTCACACAAAGTCAGACTCGAGGGAAGGTGCTGGAGGCTCTGCTTCAGCAGAAGAGAGCTGGGAAATTACCTGGAATCTATGGAAGACTGGTAAATTTTAAAAGGGTCTTGAACTGCCTGGTGACAGGCTGGTGTGGCTGTAACTGAGAGGTACAATTCCTCATTTCTCAGCTGCTAGGAATTTGGAGATCAGAGCTGCAGTGTTTTTTTGGTGGGGGGTTTACTGCTTCAAAATCTATAATATTTAGTCATCTCTTTCTGTGTCCTCTCATTTTACTTACATCCCTGTCAAACCAAGAGGAGCCCTATTGTTGCTTCAGAAGAGCATGGACAGCTCTCTCATAGCCAAACACTCTTAGCAGCTCTTTCCAAGCAGCCCTGATTTCATGTTCCAAAAGTTTGCAGCTGCGGTAGAGTTCTTCACTGCTCTTGTTTTCCCACTGCCACCAGACAGTGCATTCATACCCTGACATGAATATCACAGGAAAGTGCTATTTCTGTAGCCTGCAGTTCTACCTTTTTGGTTTGGTTTGTTTTCCCCACCTGCTTGTCCAAGGAGAAGTAGCTCAGCTTCAGGAAGACAACTTCATTTAGCATATAGATTTATTAAACAGGGATCCAGTTCAGCCAGCAGCCAACCACTGCCTAGTACAGCTGGTGTCTATTTTGTCTCACACTCTGTTATCACTTGCACAGACAGGAGTGTGAGGTTAATCTGTTCTTGGACAACTTGTTGTGGGCTGCTTTTATCTGCAGATGCAGCAGAATGTTTCAGAGATGAATACCCATGTCTCAGCTCAGGACAGCAGGCAGGAGGGGCTGACTCACTGGGTCCTGTCCAGCTGGCTGATGGTAGAACCCCACACTTCTCATACATTTTACAGACACTTTTTGTCCTATTTGTTCTAATGCCAAGACAAAACTAAGAGTGCAGCACAGGGCTAAGAAGGTGATTGGGGTCTGAAGTATCTCTCTTGAGAGGAGAGGCTGAGAGATCTGGGGCCATTTATCCTGGAGAAAAGCAGCCTGAGAGGAGGTCTGATCAGTGCTCAGCAAGAGCTAAAGGGTGGGGGGCCAGGGGATGGGGCCTGACTCTTGTCAGTGGTGCCCAGGGACAGGGCATGGGGAAGTGGGCACAAACTGGAACCCAGGAGATTCCATCTGAAGAGGAGGAGAAACTCCTTTGGTGTGAGGGTGCTGGGGGCCTGGAGCAGGCTGCCCAGAGAGGTTGTGGAGTCTCCTTGTGTGGAGAGCTTCCAACCCCCCCTGGGCACTGTGCTGCTGGGCAAGCTGCTGTGGCTGCCCTGTATTAGCAGGGGGGTTGGACTGGATGATCCCCAGAAGTCCCTTCCCACCCTCACCATGCCTGGATTCTGTGAAAGCATGGATGCTGAGCTGATCTCTGCACTTCTGCTTCCCTCTCAACACTCAATCAGGGAGACCTGGGAGCCATCGATGAGATGTACGACGTTGCCATCTCCTCCTCCTGCGGTGCCCTGGACCACATCGTGGTTGATACAATCGACACTGCACAGGACTGTGTGACTTTCCTAAAGGACAGTGGGATTGGAATTGCCACCTTTATTGCCCTGGACAAAGTAGGTTCCTTGCCCTTAGCAAAACATGATGTGCACAGTGTTAATGCTGTATCTGTGTGAACAGGCATAGATGCAGGTTTGTTACTTAGGAATCTATTGTGCTGTATATGTTTTAATTGAGGGTAGAACTAAACTACAGAGCTTTTTAATAGTCTGTTGGTACCTTAGAGTGTTCTCCCAGAAAGATCATTCTGGTAGCTTACGTGGGGTTCAGTAATCATGGAATTTCAGACTGCTTTGGGTTAGAAGTGACTTTAAAGGTCTTCCATTTCCAAGCCCCCTGCCACAGGTAGGGACACCTCTTATCAGACCAGCTTGCTCAAGGCTGCATCCACCCTGGCTTTCAACACTTCCAGGCTTGGAGCCTCTATAACTTCTCTGGACAAACCTGTTCCAGTTTCTCACCACTCTGATGGGGAAGAATTTCCTCTTAATTTCTAATCTAAATCCAGCTTCTTCCAATTTGAAGCCATCACCCCTCATCCTGTCACTTGTCAAAAGTACCTCTTCGGCTCTCCCCTTCAGATCCTGGAAGGCTGCTCTAAAGTCTCCCTGGAGACTTCTCTTGTCCAAGCTGGACAACATCAACTCTCAGCCTGTCTCCATAGGAGAGGTGCTCCAGACCTTGGATCACCTTCATGGCCTGCTCTGTCCCTGCTCTAACAAGCCCATGTCCATACTATTTATCCACGGAGAATTAGAAAGCTTTTTAGCTACCTATGCCTGCACAACACAAGCTTATCACAGCTTTCATGTTTTTATATCTAGGGGCTTTTTAACAAATGACCAATCTTAATAATCCCAAATAATCTTACAAGTATGTAAGCATGCAGTGAGTTATCAGCAAGTCTTTAATGAGACTGGGAGCAGAGATCCCCAAGAACACTTAATTAAAGCAAATGCAGTTGTACTGCAAAGCCTTACTGTACCTTAGAGTGATGAAAGCACATCATTTATCCTGAGGAATCACTCCTTTACTGAATGATTATCTTGGTTTTGTGATGCAGATGGATGTATGGGAGAAAAGCACTCCGGCCATCTCCACTCCTGAGAACATCCCTCGGCTCTTTGACCTGGTGCAAGTGAAGGACTCCAGAGTCCGCCTGGCGTTTTACTTTGCCCTGCAGGACACTCTGGTAGCCACGGACCTGGATCAAGCTACCAGAGTGGCATTCCAAACAGAGAAGAGATGGAGGGTGGTGACACTGAAAGGAGAAGTCATTGAACAGTCAGGTACTGCAGCACACACTTGCAGGTAGATTTTGAGCACTGTGTGGGTGATCTCGAGGCACAATTGTCTCACTGACTTGATCAGTTCTGGGCCCCTCAATTTAAGGAGGATATTGAGACACTTGAATGTGTTCAGAGAAGGGCAGTGAGGTTGGTGAGAGGTCTGGAGCACAGCCCTGTGAGGAGAGGGTGAAGGAGCTGGGTTTGTTTAGCCTGGAGAAGAGGAGGCTCAGGGGAGACCTTCTTGCTCTCTCCAACTCCCTGAAGGGAGATTGTAGCCAGGTGGGGGTTGGTCTCTTCTCCCAGGCAGGCAGCAGCAGAACAAGAGGACACAGTCTCAAGCTGTGCCAGGGGAAGTTTAGGCTGGTGGCGAGGAGAAAGTTCTTCCCAGAAAGAGTAATTGGCCATTGGAATGTGCTGCCCAGGGAGGTGGTGGAGTCCCCATCCCTGGAGGTGTTCAAGAAGGGATTGGATGTGGCACTTGGAGCCATGG
This sequence comes from Melanerpes formicivorus, assembly GCF_026170545.1. Lineage (NCBI taxonomy): Eukaryota > Metazoa > Chordata > Aves > Piciformes > Picidae > Melanerpes > Melanerpes formicivorus. Next base: position 187,811 of record NW_027142430.1, read on the forward strand.
TTTAGTCATGAGGAGGTGTTGGGTGATAGGTTGGACTTGATGATCTCTGAGGTCTTTTCCAACATTGTTGATTCTGTGATCTCCTTTTGCCTTAGGGACAATGACTGGTGGTGGAGATAAAGTAATGAAGGGCAGAATTGGTTCCTCAGTCGTCATGGATGTTTCAGAAGAGGAGGTTAGTACACCTGCTTAATTAAACCTGGGATTTCATCCAAGTTCCTTATGTTTGGGCAGTTCATACACACATGTGCTCTGTCTTTTTAACTCAGCAGGAGTAGCTAACCTGTGGTGCAAGACACACAAATGATGGTTTAAAGTTCACAAGGTCAGCAGAGCTTACACTGCCCTCAGGTGCACTTGTTCACAGCCCAGCTCTCACATGCCTGTAACAAAGTCCTCTTCTTAACTGTACTGAAAAATGCTTCTGGTGGGTTTTTTTGGGTTCTGCCTTCATGCTCTGAGTTGAGCATTTCAAGCTTCACCTAGTTTTAGTTCCTTAAACCAGTTCTCCATTATGAGCTGCTTTGATGAGGATTCTTCACCATCCTTTTTCTTATGCTTGCTCCTCATTTTTCACTATTCTAACAGACGTTCTCAGCTCTGCTCTATCCTCCTGCTGCAGGGAAGTGGAGTTTTTACTCTACTTTCCTCCTGTGTTATAAGAGATCACAGACTGTAAAAGACAGGACCGAGATCTTGCTTGGTTTTGTGCTGGTGACAGAAGGCAAGTGGTTGTCTCTCATTTTTGTGTAGGTCAAAAAAATGGAGTCTGAGCTACAGGAGGCATCTGAAAGAGTAGCACAGACAGAACAAAAGAAACTGCAAGTGGAAGAAGCTATAAATAAACTGCACCGAGAGGTTCGGGAAATGAAGAACACTTGGGAAAAGTACACAGCAAGTATCCCGGTGAGCAAGGGGGGGACTGAGGCCATCTCTGGCTTCCCTATGGGTGTGCAGGGTGGGGGATGACTTAAGGACTCAACACAACTCTTGCTAGAGTCCAGGATCTTTCTGAAGTGCAGGATTCTAACAGGGTCGGTGTTTTCTGTAGAATTTATCTGAACAAGAAGTTCATCTGAAAGCCCACGTGGTGGACCTTGAGGCTAAAGTGGCTGCTGCTGTTCCAGACCAAAGCAAACAGAAGGAACTGGAAAAAAAACATGCTACTTATAAAAAAGGTACTTTCTGTGGAGAGGGGATGCTAGCTTAAAGTGCTGCATGTTCTTTTACCAACAGAGGAGTGAATGGTTAGAGCTTTGTGTTAGAGCGTTGTTCTTTGGGATGGCCACTGCAGTGCAACTGAGTCTTAGTCTGGGACACATTTTGGTCTGTGAGGGAGTTGAAAGGTGCTTCTAGAGAGTGAAACCCCTTCCTTTGCAGTTGCTCAAGTTCATGTTTCAGTCCACTTGAACATTCCTTTGAGGGTTTTCTTGCTCATGTGGTGAGATTTTTATGGCTGTATCACTCACAGATTCGTAGGGAAACTTGGGTTAATTAGGGGTGAAAATTATTAATGTGGAGGTCATGGTACTAAAGTCAAGTGAAGGCTCTTGCTGTACTCTGCCCATCAAATGAGCACCCTCTGTTTTGTTCTGGGCAAGAAATGCAAAGGAGTAGTCAGTTTCTTCGGGGAAATCACAGACTTCCAGCATGGTGAGGCTGAAATGGACCTCTGGAGATCATCCAGTTCAGTCCCCTCCAAAAGCAGGGCACCCACAGCAGCTTGCCCAGCAGCACAGTACCCAGGAGGGGCTGGAATCTCTCAGACAAGGAGACTCCACAAGCTCTCTGGCCAGCCTGCTCCAGGCCTCCAGCACCCTCACAGCAGAGTATTTTCTCCTCCTGTTCATGTGGAACCTCCTGGGTTCCCCTTTGTGCCCATTGCTTCTTGTCCTGTCCCTGGGCACTACTGACAAGAGTCTGGCCCCAGCCTCTTGCTCTTCAGATATTTGCAATTTAACCCCTTTGAGCATGTTTTCATTAAATAAGTGCAAAGAAAGACCTCCTGATGTCCTATCTCATTACTCTCTATACATTAAGTAATCCAATTAAAATTGGTGGTGTGGTGATGTGACAGCACCAGGGAGATGTGGGTGTGAGAAAAGCCCGCACATTTTTCTCACTCTCAAGATGGATGTTTTGTACACTTCTCAGCACAGTGGTACAGCAGAGCTTTGGATCTCTGGAAGCTTGGTGTACTGCAGCAGCCCAGAGTTGTGGGCACAGCATCATGACCTTAACTGCATTTTGTTCCTGGACAGACTACGAGTGCCTTGCTGAGAAAGCTGGGAAGTTGGAGCACGAAGTCAAACGGTTACGGAACCTCATCATGGATATCAATAATTCCAAACTGAAGGCACAGCAGGACAAACTGGATAAGGTCAACAAAGAAATAGATGAATGCAGTTTGGCTGTCACTAAAGCCCAGGTGGCAATCAAGAGTGCAGACAGGTACAGCAGACATCATCTGCTCTGTGGCTGTCATTGTATGTTCGTGAGATGGGGGTTTGGGAACTGCTGGACACTTCCATGAGGTGGGATTTGTCCATCCAGAGGAGATGGCTTTCAGCTCTTCAGGGCTAGAGCAAATCTCAGAGGGTGAAGGAGATCATCATCTCTAAACTGATTTAACTGAAACTAGTTCTTAATTAAGAACCATAAGCTTTGTCTCCAGGTGAGACACTGGAACAGCTTGCCCAGGGAGGTTGTGGATGCCCCCTCTCTGGAGGTGTTCAAGGCCAGGCTGGATGAGGCCTTGAGCAACCTGGGCTGGTGGGAGGTGTCCCTGCCTATGGCAGGGGGTTAGAACTGGGTGGTCCTTGAGGTCCCATCCACCCAGACCATTCTATGATTCTAATTAGTGCACTTACACAAGCAGAGACCTGAGTGAAAGCTGAACAAGGGGAGGCAGTTGAGCTGTCAGACAGCTGGATCTGCTGGCACGAATGCTTGCAGGGCATCTTGTCTTGAGTGGCCTCCATAGCTGCAAACCCCCTGACCACAACATCCTAATTTTCAGCTGCATGCTCTGTGTGTGTCAGGAGGTGAAGGGAAATAAAATGGGGTTGGTTTCCAGTGGGCAGGTTAAAAGTCACATTTCATTTTGCTGCTCTCACTAAATTGCAGTAATGCAGGGTAAAGACTCAAGGTAGCACTTAGCTGCCATGCAGTGGAGCAGTCCACATCTGAAGAGACTAATTTTAATACAAGGCATGTCAGGAAATAAAAGGGGATCTGGTTTTGTATGTTAGCTTCACAATGCAGACTGAGTACTGAGAACAAGGTAAAAACTGTCTGAAAGAACAGGTGAGTTTGTTCAGTGAGGCCTGGCTGCTCTGTGCCTGAGGAAGGCAATGTTGTTCTGCTCTAATCTCAGGAGCATGGGAGCTGGGGTTGTTCAGCCTGGAGAAGCAGAGACTGAGGGGAGAGCTGCTGGCTCTCTGCAACTCCCTGAAAGGAGACTGGAGCCAGGTGGGGGTTGGTCTCTTTTCCCTAGTGACAGGGGCTTTGAGGTCCCTTGCAACCCCTAGCATTCTGTGATTCCGTGATTGTGTGAGTGCTCTGAGCAACCTGCCGTAGCTGAAGATGTCCTTTCTCACTGCAGAGGTGTGGACTAGATGATCTTTAAAGGGCGCCTTCCAACCAAAACCATTCTATGACAGGATGAGTGGAAATGGCCTCAAGTTGCTCCAGGGAGGCCTTAGGTTGGACATTAGAAGAAACTTCTCCCCTGAAGGGGTTCTCAAAGACTGGAACAGACTGCCCTGGGAGGTGGTTGAATCTCCATCCCTGGAGGGGTTTCATAGCCATGTGGATGGGACATGGTTCAACGCCAGCCTTGGTAGTGATGGGACTTGACCCTGGAGGTCTTCTGCAACTTAAAGGATTCTGTGATTTTGGTCCCCTGCAGAAACCTGAAAAGAGTTGAAGAATCCATTCTTCGCGTGCAGAAGGAGATTGAAGAGAACGCAGAAGAGATTAAGAGGTTGACTGAAGAGTTGAATACGCTAGAAGAGAAAGCCACTGAGGTTCTGAGCGAGCGCAAGCAAGCTGAAGTGAGTGTTCTTTCAGTTCCCTCTGGTCCTCAGCAAGCTTGTGGGCTGTGAAAGAAACCTGCCAGCTTACATTATAGTTCTTGTGCCAGTCACCTGCTCTAGAGACATTCCAGACCTGCCTGGACATTGTGATCCTGGGCAGCCTGTTCTGGGTGCCTCTGCTTTAGATGATCTCCAGAGGTCCCTTCTCACCTCCACTATGCTGGAATTCTGTGAATCAAAGTTGACCTTAAACACAGATGCTGGGGGAAAAGCAGCAGACTAAACCAGTCCTAATAAGCATTCTGGTCTTCAGGGAGAGCTGGGATGATAAGTTCTAGCATTATTGGAGTTTATCTTTTATTGGCTTAAAACATGCATAAAAACAGATCTGTTTTTCCACTTGTGTGCTGCTTCAGTGTCCCATCTGGATTTATGTAGGAGAGAGAGAGAGAGAAAACAACCAGGACAGCTGAAATTCTTCCAAAACAAAGCTGTTTGACTGAGACTTTTTCTCTACAACTGCCTCTGAGCTAAAACCATCCCTGTGTAGGACTGGTTTGATCCAGCTCTGGGGTGAAAATATCAACTGCAGCATATTGCAGTCATTCTAGAAGTCAGGGAGCCAGTTCATACAAATGCACCAGTATGTGTTGGCATCAATGTGTGGGGTTGAGGAGAATTGTGTGTGAATTGTAGAATGGCTTCAGTTGGAAGGGACCTTAAAGATCATGGAGTGATAGAATCATTAAGGTTGGAATAGACCTCTAAGATCAAGTCCAGCTCTCTGCCAAACACCTCCATGACCACTAAGCCATGTCCTAAAGTGCCACATCTACCCATTTTATTTAAACACCTCCAGGGATGGGGACTCCACCACCTCCCTGGTCACCCTGCTCCAATGCCTGACCACTCTCGTAGCAAAGAAATTCCTCATCTCCAACCTGGTGCAGCTTCAGGCCATTTCTTCTTGTCCTGTAATTAGTTATTTGGGAGGGGAGGCCAACACCAGCCTCACTCCAACTTCTCTTCAGGCAGCTATAGAGAGTAATAAGGTTTCTTCTCAGCCTCTTGTTCAGGCTACTTCCAACCTCCTGCCCTGGGCAGGGACACCTCCCACAAGACCAGGTTGCTCATCCAGCCTGGTCTTAAACACTTCCAGGGAGGAGGAATAGTGGAGTGAAAACGGAATGAAAACAAACCCCCAAGATGAGTAAAGTCTCAGTCAGCTGGTTAATGACCTGGTTGTTTGCTGTTCCTGCTCAGGAAGCGTTGCCAGAGATCAAGGAGGAACATCAGGGCCTGCTCCAGGACATCAGAGTCATTCGGGAGGGTGAGCATGCACTTCAGACAGAAGCTCTTAATATCAAGATGAAGGTTGAAAAAGTGGACAGCAACATCTCTGCACACCAGTCAAAGCTAAAGTACTGGCAAACAGAGGTGAGGGTGTTGGTGAGCTCCTGCAGCTTCAGTTTAAGATCTCAGACTGACAATACCTTAAAATAGAGCTGGAAAATGGGTAATCTGGGGGGAGGCTGAGGTTCAGCTCACAGTTTGGTGTTTATGCTAGAAAACCCCAAGGTTTTAGCAACAGGATAATAGGATGAAGGGATGTTTGTTGTATGCTACATCCTAGTAAAGGAAGTTAACAGATGGAAGCTTCTTGCTAATACAGGAAGTGCTGATTTTAGAAGCACCTTCCTGTGATCTCTGAAGATGTTGAGTAACTGGGTTTGAATTTTAGGTCTCCAGTTTATCACTGCACTCCATAGAAAATACACCAGCAGAAGAACTCCCAGTGCTGAGTCAAGAAGAGCTGGAGGCTATCACGGACCCCAAAGGCATCATTAATCAGATAGCTCTGCTGGAAGCCCAGTGTGAACAAATGAAGCCCAACCTGGGGGCTATTGCAGAATTCAAGAAGAAGGTAAGCTTAGTTCCTGCCCTGTGCTGCAGGGCTTCATCTTCTTCCTGCTCATCATTAGGTGGACAGCATGCTTGTGTTCCACTGCTTCCATCTGCACAGGGTTCATGGCACTGCTGCTGCAGCATGCAGCTCGCCTTCCAGATGGGCCTTCTGCTTCAGCTGACTGCTCAAATAGATCCTGCACTTGAAGTGCATGAGAAACGATTTCTTTGTAGACCCACTGAATCCTTTAGGCTGGAAGAGAGGTCATTGAGTCCAGCCATTAACCCAGCACTGCCAGCTCACCACTAAACCGTGTCCTTCAGCACAGCTTTGAAACCCCTCCATGGATGGGGGCTCTACCACTGCCTTGGGTAGCCTGGACCAGGGCTTGACAACCCTTTGGGGAAAGAAATTGTTCCTCATGTCCAACCTAAACCTCTCCTGGTGCAACTTGAGGCTGTTTTCTCATCCTGTCACTTGTTCTTTTCGGGGAGAGACCAACCCCCACCTGGCTCCAGCCTCCTTTCAGGAAGTTGGAGGGACCAAGGTCTCCCCTCAGCCTCCTCCAGACTGAACAACTCCAGTTCCCTCAGCTGCTCCTCACCAGCCCGGTTCTATAGACCCTTCATTGCCCTTCTCTGGACCTGCTCCAGCCCTCAGTGTCCTTCTTGGCATGAGGGACCCAAAACTGAACCCAGGATTCAAGCAGTGCCCTGTCCAGGGGGACAATCCCTGCCCTACTCCTGCTGGCCACACCATTGCTGATCCAAGCCAGGATGCTGGTGGCCTTCTTAGCTACCTAGAGACGCTGGCTCATCTTAAGCCACTGTTGACTAACACTCCTGGATCCTTTTCCACCAGGCACTTTTCAGCCACTGTCCTAAGCCTGGAGCATTGTATGGGGAGACAAAAGAAACATCTCTCTGGGCACACCAGGATGAAGTGGTCCTGTTCTTCTTCAGTTCCCTTCTGCTGGAAGCTGAAATAGAACCTTTCAGCGTTCCCTCTCTCCTCTGTAGGCTCTGCTGTTGCTAGATCCTGTTGCTTTTGCTACCTGCTCCTTAGTCAGGCGTGAAGGTTGTATCTAGGAGCTCAGGTACACCTTTATCTGATACCATCCATGGTAGGTGAAGACAACTTTCTCCTCTGAGGGCTGGTTTCTTTAGCCAGCTACTCCTGACAGTCTAGACAGATAGACAATAAGTTGAGGGCTTTTTTTTTTGCCTCCTCACAATGCTCATCTTGGACCATTCAAGAGATGAAATCTGGTTTTATTTTCACACAGGGTTTCCATCAGCAGCGTGGAGATGAGATAAAAGAGACGGTCTGGGTTTGTTCTTTTGTTTCAGGGCTGTCAACCATTCTGGGAAAAATGAATTTTTCAGCTGGTGGGGAGAAATGGTTTAAAATCTGGGGAGTCAAATGGAAACAGCTGCTCTAACTGTACTTTTGTGGGTTTGCTCTACAGGAAGAGCTGTACTTGAAACGTGTGGCTGAGCTGGACGACATCACCAACGAGAGAGACAAGTTCAGACAAGCTTTTGAAGACCTCCGGAAACAAAGGCTGAACGAATTCATGGCAGGGTTTAACGTCATCACCAACAAGCTGAAGGAGAACTACCAGATGCTCACGTTGGGAGGAGATGCTGAGCTGGAGCTTGTGGACAGTCTGGATCCCTTCTCTGAGGGAGTCGTATTCAGGTTTGTCTGGAGACTTTGTGGTATTGTGCAATCCCCGGTTGTTGTGCTCTTTGCAGCCTGCTTTTAAGCTTGCTTAGTCTGCAGCTAACCAGGACAGTTCCCTCTGGGCAAGTATCATAGAATCATAGAATTGTTAGGGTTAGAAGGGACCTCAAGGATCAGCCAGTTCCAACCCCACTGCCATGGGCAGGGACACCTCACACTACAGCAGGTTGCTCACAGCCACAGCCAGCCTGGCTGCAAACACCTCCAGGCAGGAGGCTTCCACCACCTCCCTGGGCAACCTGTGCCAGGCTCTCACCATCCTCATGGCCAACAACTTCTTCCTCACAGCCAATCTCAATCTCCCCACTTCTAGTTCTGCTCCATCCCCCCCAGTCCTATTCCTCCCTGACACCCTCACAAGTCCCTCCCCAGCTTTCTTGGAGCCCCCTGCAGATCCTGGAAGGCCACCAGAAGGTCTCCTGGGAGCCTTCTCCTCTCCAGCCTGCACAACCCCAACTCTCTCAGTCTGTCTCCAGAGCAGAGCAGCTCCAGCCCTCTGCTCCTCCTTGTGGCCTTTCTCTGGACACCTTCCAGCCCCTTCAGATCCTTCCTGTAATAGAGGCTCCAGAATTGGACAAGTAGCTTTATGATGGCACTCAGAGAGTGGGGGTCAATGGCGGGATGTCTGAGTGGGGACAAGAGCTGTTCCTCAGAGGTGGGAACTGGGACCAGTGCTGTCTAACATCTTTGTTGGTGACATGAACAAGTGGGATGGAGGCACCCTCAGCAGGCTTGTTGATGACACCAAACTGTATGGTGCAGTTTATGAGCTGGAAGGAAGGGATACATCCAGGGGGGCCGGGACAGGCTGGAGATGTGGGCCATTGCCAACCTCATCAGGTTCCACAAAGCCAAGGACAAGGTCCTGCACCTAGGTTGGGGCAATCCAAATCACAAATCCAGGCTGAGTGGAGTTTATATGAAGATCAGCCCCATGGAGAAAGACTTGGGGGCGCTAGGGGGTACAAAGTTAGACATTAGCAGTGTGGGCAGCAGGGGCAGGGAGGGGATTCTGCCCATCTGATGTGCTCTGCTTGAGACACCCCCCCCCCACAGCTCTGGGGCAGCTCTGGAGTCTCAGCAAAGCTGAGACATGGAACTGTTAGAGGAAGAAATTATTCCCCAGGAGGGCAATGAGGCACTGCAACAGGTTGCCCACAGAAGCTGTGGAGGCTCCAAGCCTGGAGATGTTCAAGGCCTCATCTGACCTGGCCTTGAACAACCTGGTCTAGCAGGAGGTGTCCCTGCCCATGGCAGGGGGTTGGAACTAGATGATCTTTAAGGTTCCTTCCAACCCAACCAGTCTATGATTCAAACAGAAGTTCTCAAACTTGTTGCATCTACAGCAGTAGATTGCAGGTATTGGCATGATGCTGACAGAAGCCACAGATGTTTAGCATCAAGACTGATTTCCCCTGGAACAATGAGTAACTTTAAAGTCCTTTCTCAGAGGTTTCTTCATTCCCAAATCATTTCATTCTGCATAGGGAATTGTGTCACATTGTGAACTGGAAATTGTCCTGTCACAACTGATCCTAAGAGCAAATTAATCACTGAAGAGTAGAGTAGCATGTCTGACAGATAATGAAAGAGCAGCTGTGAGGTGGTGTGGTTCCTGCAGAGAACAGCCCAGGGCTAGCTCGAGTTGAGGCAGGCACCAGCTGGCCGTGGAGCTGTGTGTGGACCTAGGGGGCTCCTTGGTGACCAGAAATCTGTTCACATCTTTCCTCTGCGGAGCACTAAGTGCAGCAGGCAGCTCAGCCCATGAATTCCCTCCTGGATTTTTATGTCATGGTGAAAAGCAGGTCCCATTTCCATGCCAGCCAGAAGTAAGTGACAGACTCTTGGTTCGTTTCAGCGTTCGGCCTCCCAAGAAAAGCTGGAAGAAGATCTTTAACCTGTCGGGAGGAGAGAAGACTCTGAGCTCCCTGGCTCTGGTCTTTGCTCTTCATCACTACAAGCCAACACCACTTTACTTCATGGATGAGATCGATGCAGCTCTTGACTTCAAAAATGTCTCCATTGTAGCATTTTACATCTATGTAAGTACTGAGTGCTAGCTTGGACTAGATTTGTAGATTTGTTTGGTATTTTCTTCTCTGCCAGAAATACCAAAGGACTGAGGAAAAGACCTCTAAGACTGTCAACCCAACACCACCATGGCCATTAAACCATGTCCCCAGGTGCCATGGCCACACTTTTCCTGGACACCTCCAGGGATAGGCACACCACCACCTCCCTGGGCAGTCTGTTCCAATTCCTGATCACTCTTGCAGCAAAGAAATTTTTCCTCATCTCCAACTTAAAACTCCCCTGGTTTGAGGCCATTTCCTCTCATCCAGACACAGTGATGACCAGATTTAACAGGCTGGCATGATGGAGGAAGAGATGGAGGCCATTTACTAAGCAGAGGGTCAGAAGGGTGCTCAGAGTGTTGCTTTCTGTCTGGTTTTGATCTGTTTCTTTATGCAATCATAGAATGGCTTGGGTTGGAGGGGACCCTGGAGATCATCCACTCCAACCCCCCTGCCATGGGCAGGGACACCTCCCACTAGCGCAGGCTGCTCAAGCTCATCCAGCCTGGCCTTCAACACCCTGAGGGAGGTGTTGAACAGCCTCCCTGGGTAGACCCTGTGCCAGAGTCTCATCACCCTCACAATGAACAACTTCTTCCTCAGCTCCACTCTAACCCTGCTCTGCCTCAGCTTCAAACCATTCCCCCTTGGCCTGGCTCAGACACCCTCAGCAGAAGTCCCTCTGCCGGGACAGGGACCCCCAAGGCCATGCCAGAGCCGAGCTTTCCGCAGCACCCTGGGCTGACACAACCACCTTGTGTTGCAGGAGCAGACCAAGAACGCCCAGTTCATCATCATCTCGCTGCGCAACAACATGTTTGAGATGGCAGACAGGCTCATTGGCATCTACAAGACCCACAACACCACCAAGAGCGTGGCCATCAACCCCAAAGCTGTCGGAGCCAAAAAGCTGCCGCAACCTGCTGCTCCGGAGCTCTGCCTGGAATAGGGTGAAGTCACCTCCCCTCCCCCTCACTGCTGGGGGTGGTCATGTATATAGTGTAGTACTGCAGACTTCTCTTCGAGTTGGAGGGGAGCTTTTTCATAAAGTTCTGTCAATAAAGTTTTTCTTTACAGGCTGGAGCCATTTTAATTCTATGAACTGAGCTAAAGAAAGCTCTTCCTCTGCCTCTCTACCATTCCCTGAGCAGCCTTTCTGCCAGACTTTGGGTTCTGCATTCAGCTTGCAGTGCCTGCTTTTTACTCTCTGTACCCAAGCCAGCAAATTGCTTGCAAACACCCTCAGAATGTCCTGTCACACTCCCCTTTCCAGTAAGCAGTCTGCACACACAGCATCCCCATGTGTAGTGTAAGGCTGTTGTAATGCTGCACGGCCTGGCCATCAGATGTTTGTCACCATTTTGTGATGAGTTGGGTTAGTTTAGGAAGCTGCCTTTCAGTCATTTCCCTCTCTTCCCACAGAGGACAGCTCCTCCTCCTCTCAGACTGCAGCCCCTAGCTGCCCTAGAGGCTTATTAACACAACAATCATCAGCTGGCTCCTGCCATCATCTCAAAGGGCTAAATCTGCTCCCAGGACAGAAGTTCAGGTCAGTGCCCTCTACCCTGTGCCTGTCACTCAGGTCTGCTTTGAATCTGAGGGGTCTTGTACTTTCAAGCCCAGGCAGGACCAGGCACACTTGCACCAGTGCAACACACAGTCTCCTTGTACTCCTCCTCAGGGGGAAAACCTCACCACCCCAAAAAGCTCCATTGCTGCCCTGCTGCTGAGTTAAGGCAGCCAGGGTTAGGACAGCTGAGGCCAGCCCTGCTGGCTCACCCTGCTTTGTGCTCTCAGCCCTTCATTTCCCTCTCTGGTCCTTTTCATACCAAGAACTCTAAACAAAGCCTGGGGTGGCTTCTCCAGCTCTTGTTGCCACCCCGAGGCAGTCAGTTAACACATCCAGCTCAGCCTTGGCCCCAACCCAGCCAGAGCCTCACCCTGGCTTAGGGCACAGCCAGCAAAGTGGAGCTGATGGGGAAATGTGGCTGAGTGGGCTGTAAGTAGAGAGTGAGGCGTTAAACCTTCAGTGTACATCAAATGCAGATCAGTGCAAATCACTGTGCGTGGCCTGAGGTGCTGTGTGCAGTGCCTCACTGGCAGGGTGGTGCTGTTATATATAGACTGTTTGCAGCAACCTCAGCCCAGCAACAGGCACAAGGAGGAGCCTGGATGAGAAGAAACAGGCTGCAAAACTCTCCTGCTGCAGATGAACACAGGTTTGGTTTTCCCACCCCAAGGTGAAGCTAGAAAAATCTTCAGGCTAAATGTCCAGGCCCCATCAGCCAAAGACAAGGGGGAGCTGTACAGGAGAGGGACAACCACCACTCAGCTGGAGAGGCAGAGGACACTGCAACAGTGTAGGTGACACTTCTGAGCTTGCACCAAGGCTGGCTCATGGGATTTTTGCAGCAGTGCAGGAGCAGCTGCAGGGCAGGATAACCCCTTGGGAATAATGAGCTGGGGAAGGCAAACCATTTCCTTTTCACCTGCAGGAGCCATTCCTGACAGTGATCCTCTGTAACCTCAGCATCTCAGCACCTTGGCCACCTCAGAGCTTCAACTTTTTCCCTCCTGGGCCTCAACAAGCTCCTTTTCAGACAGACTTCCCCTCTGGAAAGAGAAAAATCTAGAAAGAATGCTTGCAGTGCTGAAACATGGGTTCAGAAGAGGACAGCTGAAAAGATGAGGAAGAAGCCCCCACCCTGGGTCTGGAGGGTGCAGATCCCTCTCACAATCCCAGCATGGTGAGATTGGAAAGGACCCCTGGAGATCATCCAGTCCAACCCCCCTGCTCAAGCAGGGCACCCACAGCGGCTGGGCCAGCAGCACATTGCAGAGAACCTTCCTAAAGTCACTGCAAGAAAGTGAGGCACTGTGAGGAATGGGAAGCAGGGAACAGCCACAGTCCTGCCTTTGGGAGACTCCTGCTACCTCTCCCCTCCCCTGCTCACAGGGCTGTGAGGAGCAGAGCAGTGAGGAAGCCAGGGCATCAGGCAGGCCTGCTGGAAGAATAGCTTTTATTTGTACATAGATTTGTTAAAAGAGAGAGCAGTGCAAATAGCAAACTTTTCCATTGTGGAAACCTCTGCAGCCTCAAAAAATAACTCTCAGAAACTGAGTCTTGAAAAGGCAGGAAAACAGAAGGCAGGCAGGTCAGACAAGCTTGAGGGGGCAGTGGACAGCCAGCCAGCACCCAGGCTTGAGGCACGTCTGCCAGGTGACAACCTTCCAGCAAATGAGCAACTTGGCTGGAAAATCCATGTGGCAGCATTCACCTGGGCCCAGGATCCACCTAAACCCCACTTCAGCATCAGTGGCAGCTGTGGGATCTGCTCCTGGAGCTCTCCAAGATGACAAACAGATCCTGCATGGCACTTCTCTCCAGCCTGCTCCTCCGGAGCTCTGCTGACTTCTACCTCAGCCAGCCCTGAGCACCCCAACCTCTGAGCTGCCAGAGGGGAGCTGGCTGGCTGGAGGCAGCAACCCTGTGCTCTCAGGATTGCTGCCAGGAGAGTCAGCCAGGCTGAAGGGCCTTGTCAGCATCACATCCCAACACTGACCTGGCCCTCAGTTCTCAGGCTGGCAGCAAGAGGCATTTTGCAGGGCTCCAGTGAGCACCAGCTGGTAGCACCAGGCAGGCTTTGGTGTTCACAAGGGTTTAAAACCCCCAGAATTCAACCACTCCTTGAACAAGTGCTGCTGTCTACAACCAACCAGCAGCACTGCCATGCTGCAGTGTGCTGCTGGTTTCACCATGGGCTTGTTTTGGGGAGCTTTCAGTGAGGATCAGCTCTACCTGTGCTCTGCTGCTCTAACTGCAGCCCTCCCAGGCTGGCCCAGCACTCACTAGTACCAGCCTGCTTAGCACTCAAGGTCCACAATGGCTCCTGTGGGGATTCTTCTCTCGAGCACAGCTCAGACTGGAGCCCTGGAAGTGTGCTGGTGACTGATGGATTGCAGGATAAATGCTGTTGTTTCATCTGCTTCAAGGCCCCTGTTCCTTGTGCTGAGAAGCTGAAGATACTGTTCCCTTTATCAACAGCTCTTAAACCTGCTTGACAACAGCTGGATGCATTCAGCACTGGCTCCAGTTTTGCTGCCTGCCTCAGAACCTGTCCATTTTCATGACATGAAATGATGAGATCACATCATCCACCAGAAACCTGGAGATGTTTGGAGCCAGGAAAACACCAAATGTGGGTTTCAGCTACAGCAGAGCTCCAGTGACCCCTCCCAGACTCAACATTGTGCTTTGATTAAAAAAGACTTAAAACCAAACCACCACTCAACCTAAAAACAACTCCAACAAACAAACACAAAACCCACTTTAAAATCACCTTCCCAAAGGGATGTGTGAGGAGGTTTTACAGCCAAGGCTCCAGATGACAACCTGGGAGCTGCTGTATCTTTGGCAGAGACTGCTTCTGACCAGTGTCCTGTTTAAACTGACTCCTACCAAGCTCTGTGTGAGGAGGAGGAGGTAAGAGTTAGCCAAGAGAAAAATTCCACACAACACAGAAAAAGGAGGAGAGGGAAACGGGAAGGGAAAGCAAAACTTGGACATTTCAGCTGTTTAGGTAAAAATCAGAACTACAATACCACCCTGACAGTCCCTCCCCTAAAGTTTTCATCTCCTCACTGGAAGAGCTGAAGGGAAACAACTCCCCCCACAAATTCCATCAGCAAGTCAAATCTGTCACACAGCTCCACAGCCACAGCCTGCCAGTGGGAGTGGAGACCCCGACAGGCAGGCAGCAGGACCTCTGACAGGTACAGGGGAGCAGCTTCGAACAGCAGTGAGGACACAGGTGGGTAAAAGGAGAGCCCCACCACAGCTGTGATCACAAGGAGCAGCTGCACCAAACGATTCACAGCCTGCAGGTGCTCCTTCACTTCTCTGCCTCCCCCCCGGCCACCGCCTCTGCTGCGTAGTTTCCTCTTCAGGACCACCTTGACTTTCGGAGCCAGGATCTTGTTGATCTGCCCCAGCTCAATTTTTGACCACACATCCTTCAGCAGGAGCCCAATTCTGGGATGAACCTCCACAGGCTCCACGTGGGGCAGCTTCTTCTCCCTCAAGGCTTTGACACGCTGCTGCATGTCCCCCATCTTCTCCAGGAAGATGAGTGGGGACTCCTCCTTTTGCACAGCCGTGTTGAGGGACATCAGCTCCAGCTGCTCCTCCCGCATTTTCTCCAGGTGCTGGATGAGGGGGTCGTATTTCACCACAACGTGGGCCTTGGCTTCTTCCAGCGCCGTCAGCAGAGCCTGTTTCTTGTCCTCCAAGGTGTCACTGAGCTTCCTGAAGTACTGCACCACAGCCATTTGATCCCCCCTCACCACACTCTCGCACTGGGCCTTCTGCTCCTTCAGCTTCTCCAGCAGCAAGCACACCTCGGTCCAGTGCTTGTCGGTCAGCTGCTGGAGCAGCTCGCCGGCAGTCCTCTTCTCTTTCTGGTAGGCGGCGTGGAGGTCATCGATGGGGTGCCCGCTGTGCTCGCCGATGGTGAGGCAGTGGCCGCAGACCAGCTTCCTGTCCAGCAGGCAGTAGATGTTGAGGGGCTGGCTGCTGTGCTGCCGACAGGTGGCGCTGCAGGCGGCCTCCTCCCGCCGCGACTTCTCGATGATGGCTTTCACGGCGAAGTTGATGGGCAGCGACTCGACGCCGGCAGCAGGGATTTCGGAGACTCTCCTGCAGTTTGGACACTTGAGAGGGATTCTCCAAATGGAAAAGCTGTTTGATGCCTGGACGACGCCTTCCAGACAGCTCCTGCAAAAGGTGTGGGAACAGGACAGGACGCGAGGATCTTCAAAGAGGCTGTAGCAGATGGAACAGGTCAGCTCCTCCTCAAAGGGATGCATGTCCTGCCAAAGGGAAACACACACACTGGAAGCTGTCTACAGGTCTTTACAACCAGTCCAACCACCTAAGCACCTCAACACCCTTCTTTCCATCCCAGCTGGGTTAGTTTTTTTCCCCACCCCATCAGTTTCTCTCTTCCCTTTGGGAAGCTGAGAGGTTCACACAAAGCCTCTGGCACTCATCTGGTGGCCAGCCCAGCTCTGACCTAGAATCATAATCAGAGAATCAACCAGGTTGGAAAAGACCTCAGAGATCATCTAGTCCAACCTATTGCCTAATACCTAACACCTCCTGACAACTAAACCATGGCTCCAAGTGCCACATCCAATCCCCGCTTGAACACCTCCAGGGACGGTGACTCCACCACCTCCCTGGGCAGCACATCCCAGTGGCCAATTACTCTTTCTGGGAAGGACTTTCTCCTCACCTTGAGCCTAAATTAGGCCACTAACAGGTGAAAGAGATCTCAGAAAACCAAAAAGTGAGCAAACATGGATGAGTGAAACAGGATTCTCCACTGTTCTTTCAAACCCTGTGCTGAAATACCTTTCTATGGCACAAGCCTGTCTTGAGTAATCCTGCATGGTGCCCTGTAGCCTGACAGTGCTTGAGTTTATGGAATGTGTACAAGAATGATGATATTAACATGTAGAGAGCCTTTTATCACAGTATAACTAAGGTTGGAAGAGACCTCGAGGATCATCAAGTCCAACCTGTCACCACAGACCTCAGGACTAGACCATGGCACCAAGTGCCACATCCAATCCCCTCCTGAACACCTCCAGGGATGGGGACTCCACCACCTCCCTGGGCAGCACATTCCAAGGATGAATGACTCTCTCAGTGAAGAACTTTCTCCTCACCTCCAGCCTAAACTTCCCCTGGCACAGCTTGAGACTGTGTCCTCTTGTTCTGCTGCTGGCTTCCTGGGAGAAGAGACCAACCCCCTTCTGGCTACAACCTCCTTTCAGGTAGTTGTAGAGGGCAATGAGGTCTCCCCTGAGCCTCCTCTTCTCCAGGCTAAGCAACCCCAGCTCCCTCAGCCTCTCCTCACAGGGCTGTGCTCAAGGCCTCTCCCCAGCCTTGTTGCCCTTCTCTGGACACCTTCAAGTCTCTCAATGTCCTTCCTAAACTGAGGAGCCCAGAACTGGACACAGGACTCCAGGTGTGGCCTAACCAATGCAGAGTACAGAGGCACAATGACTTCCCTGCTCCTGCTGGCCACACTCTTCCTGATGCAGGCCAGGATGTCCTTGGCCTTCTTGGCCACCTGGGCACACTGCTGGCTCCTGTTTAGGCAGCTGTCAATCAGCAACCCCAGGTCCCTCTCTGTTTGGGAGCTCTCAGCCTGTAGCTCTGCATGGGGTTCTTTTATAGTGGATTATAGATGAGGTTCAGTAAGCATGTTCTGGAATAAAGCTAAATCTCCTCTCCCTGTACCATTTCACTAGTTCCACATACCAGGATTTTGCAGTGTTTGCTTTGCCTGCCCTTTAGAGGTAGATAGGTTACAAACCAAGTTGAAAGAACATGTTGCCACAGCTCAGAGTAAAAACATTATATTGATTTCTTGCTAGACCAACATTTTGCTCTTGTACAGTTTTTTTTGGGGGGGAAAAAACAAAGAGGAAAACATTTAAAAAGAAAGAAAGATAAGAAAAAGCAAATGAAAGAAGATTTGTGGGGGGTTTTAAGATGTATAAATATGAGACAAGAGAAGCAACTGATTCAAAACACCTTTTCTTCAGAGGCTACACTACTACAGAAAGGACAAAACAAAACACACCTTAAATCCCCAAAGAACAGGAATTGTAACTTTTACTTAAGTTCATAGAGCCTGTACTCCCTTCTGCAAGAGTAGCTCAGAAACTGGACCAGACTGTCACCTGAGAGGAATCCATGGCACCACTTCCTGGGGTGTTTAACCCAGCAGTACTTGTGCTTTCAGGGGAGCGCAGCTACAAGCCCTGTGAGGAGAGGCTGAGGGAGCTGGGGTTGTTTAGCCTGGAGAAGAGGAGGCTCAGGGGAGACCTCCTTGCTCTCTACAACTACCTGAAAGGAGGTTGTAGCCAGGAAGGGGTTGGTCTCTTCTCTCTAGCACCCAGAACCAGAACAAGAGGACACAGTTTCAAGCTGCACCAGTGGTGGTTTAGGCTGGAGGTGAGGAGAAAGTCCTTCCCAGAGAGAGTTGTTAGCCATTGGAATGTGCTGCCCAGGGAGGTGGTGGAGTCCCCATCCCTGGAGGGGTTCAAGAGGGGATTGGATGTGGCACTTGGTGCCATGCTCTAGTCATGAGGTCTGTGGTGACAGGTTGGACTGGATGATCCTCGAGGTCTCTTCCAACCTTGGTGATACTGTGATATTACTTCTCTTCCAAGCAGAAGGAAGAAGCAATGCAGTTTTGCTGACTCTTCACCATTTCAAAAGGTAAATCTCCTACCTGCCTGTGGCAATGCCAGCAACAAGCAGTGTGGGCAATCTGGCAGTGCAGGCCTAGAGCCTGACATGGTGGTAGGCCATGCTCAGCCTAAGTGCAGAGCCAGCTAGCAGCGTAGCAAAACAGTGCTGTGCCTGCAGCATGTAACTAAAACAGGGCACTGGTAGCTATAAACATGGACAGTTATCTTGGGACAACAGGAGATGCACCTGCATCAACAAACCTCACGTGTTGTTAGTAGCTGGACCAATGATCTATAACAGTGCGATGTGTGGTCACTCAGAGGGAACCAATGAAGCCATGCCAACAAGGCACTCCGAGTTTAGATAAGTTCTAGCAGTTCCCTTGCTATGCACTTCTGCCTTTCCTGTCTCCTCTTCTTCTATGCTTTACTTTACTGTGCTATACTGGCACCATAGGCCTGCACCACAGGAACAATACTCGATCATATTGGTCAGCTGTATTGATTCCAATCTCCATCATCTATACCTGTTTGCATTTGGCTGGCTGGGCTTGGCCATAACCAGTCCCTGGTAAGGGACTTCTTAGGGTGTCAGGTAGTGATAAGACTAGGGGGAATGGATCCAAGCTAGTGTGACCAGAGATCACACTGATGGAATGGAAAAGGCCTTTGAGATTACTGAGTCCAACCTATCATCCAACACTATCTAATCAACTAAACCATGCACCAAGCACCCCATCCAGTCTCTTCCTAAACACCTCCAGTGATGGTGACCCCACCACCTCCCTGGGCAGCACATTCCCATGGCAAATAACTCTCTTGACCTGTGACACCAGCAGCAGTGTAAAGGGGATTGTGTGTTTGTAACAGCACTGTGAGGCCATGGCAATCAAGACCAAAACAAGACTGGAAGCCAGCAACAGTTCAAAGACTCCAGCAGACTATGATCTGCTCCTTTGATCCAAGGACTCCTGGTCACCCATAGCCAACCTTTGCCTTCAAAAGGTGGGAGAAGCAGCAACATGCTACTGGAAGAGAGCAGGAGAGGGAGGTGGTGGAGCCAACACCCCTGGAGGTGTTCAAGAAACATGTGGCCATGGCACTATGGGGCATGGCTTAATGGCCATGGTGGTGCTGGCTTGGTGACTGGACTGGATGATCTCCCAACCCAAACATTTCTGTGACTCTAAAAGAGGCTTCTACAGACAATGACATTTTTCTCCCACTCTGAGGAACATTTTCAACACAAGAAGAGAACACCAAGCACTTGCAGCCAGGTTTACTAACAGTTCTCTCTAGGTTCTGGCACCAACCAGAGCCTAACTCAGCAGCCTTTAAAGACAGCCCCCCTGACAGTAACTGGACTGATGGTGTTACTCCTGGGTTACTTTAAGCACAGCACTAAAATGCTAACTTTCCTTCTCCATCCTTTGTGTTTTTTCTTTGCCAGCTTGCTAAAATCACCCTGTCAGGTCACAAAGAAGAGCAAGTCCAACCCCAGGTTTCATACTAAACCCCACTACTCTGCTTTTCATGCTGTTTAAAGTGTGAACTCCCCTTATCTGTATCACATTTTCCTGTCCCCTTGTCAATTGTGAAGACTTTGCTGTGCTGCAAAAACAAATTGTCCAAGCATTTAGCATCAAGGAGTCAAAACTCAGGGTTTGACTCTGAATCTGAAAGCAGCAGCATGGAGCTGGGCTGATGCAGCTGCACCAAGCAGTGCTGAGCTTGCCAAGAATGTAACTGCCTGTGGGATGTGTCCAGGGAGGATATTTTACACAATCCTTCAGGGAAAAAAAAAAGTTCCTGCATTAAAATCTATCAGCAGCTCTCACTGACACCAAGCCATGAAAAGGATCAGGGGGTTGGAACACCTCTGTGGCAAAGACAGGCTGAGGGAGCTGGGGATGTTCAGCCAGGAGAAGAGAAGGCTCCAGGGGGACCTAATAGCAGCCTGCCAGTACCTGAAAGGGGCTACAAGGATGGAGAGAGACTGTTTGCAAAGGCCTGCAGGGACAGCACCAGGGGCAATGGCTTCAAACTAGAGCAGAGCAGATTGAGATTGGATGTGAGGAACAAGTTCTGCACCAGGAGGCTGCTGGAACACTGCAACAGGTTGCCCAGGGAGGTGGTTGAGGCTCCACCCCTGGAGATATTCCAGGTGAGGCTGCACAGGGCTCTGGGCAACCTGAGCTAGTTGGGGATGTCCCTGCTGACTGGGTAACCTTTGGAGGTCCCTTCCAACCCAAACCATTCCACGGTTACACAGTGTGATAAAAGGAACTGAATTGTTGATTGTGCTGTTTGCTCCAGGCAGCCTGGCACCCAGAGCTGTACCAGGAGGCAAGAAGCAGAGCAGAAATCCCCAGGTTCAGTTTTACGCTGCATGAGGAAATGAACAAAGCACTTCCAGAGCAGTGGGACTAAATCACAGGCTGGCTACCAGAGAGCCTGGGAACACCGATGGAGAAGAGCCAACACCACAGAGTTCAGCAAAGGAATAAAGAAGTTTCCCAGGTAAACAAAGCAGCAGGAAGCTGGTAAGTGCTTCCCTGCCTGGGGCAGGTACTTAGCCTTACAGCTGCTAAGCAGTGGTAGCAAACACTTTGTGCAGACACGGGTTTGTCCCCAGAGTCACCCAGCACAGGCAAATTGCACCCCAAGAGGCATTATTAAAATTCAAGAGCAGGATGGTGCCAGCAATTGGACAAGTTTCAAAACCCTTCCAGCAGCAAAAGGGGCAGGGGTTTTATCCTCTTGTAACGAGTGGCACTGCAGGCAAGGGGAAGCTGTGAAGTACAGCACACCTGTCTGACACCTCAGCTGCTGGAGGGGCTGCACAGGTGAATTTGGCCTTGGGTGATGGCTGCAGTGGCCCATGCCAAGAGTTCCAAGGGGCACAGAGAAGAGCTTCCTAAGGACTCTGTGCTGCCAGGCACCCAGTTTTGGGCTCCCCAGTTCAAGAAGGACAAGGATCTGCTGGAGAGAGTCCAACAGAGAGCTACCAGGATGACGAAGGGTCTGGGAGCATATGCCCTATGAGGAGAGGCTGAGAGACCTGGGGCTGTTTAGTCTGAGAGGGGATTTAATCAATGTTTATAAATAGCTGAGAGCTGGGGCTCGGAGGGAGGGGACAGCCTCTGCTCAGCTGCACCCTGGGATAGGACAAGGAGCAATGGATGGAAACTCCAGCACAGGAGGTTCTACCTCAACATCAGAAAGAACAACTTCCCTGTGAGGGTCCCAGAGGCCTGGAGCAGGCTGCCCAGAGAGGTTGTGCAGTCTCCTTTTCTGGAGCCTTTCCAGCCCTGTCTGGATGTGTTCCAGCCCTGTGCTGGATTCTCTGGTCCTGCTCTGGCAGGGGGGTTGGACTTGACGATCTTTGAAGGTCCCTTCCAAGCCGTAGCATCCTATGAGCGTATGGTGACCCTCAGGGAGGGAAACAACATCTGCTGTCTGAAGGACACCAACACTCCACTCCCAACACCCTGCTAAACACACAGCAGAAATGCCACCTCCCCTTGCCACAGCAGGACGTGATGCCCTCCTGCAGCACAAACACAGCGGCTCAAGTCTCTGCTGTGCAGAAACAATGTTTAGTGGTGCTCTGGGCAGTCTTCTGTAAAGGTCACCCTCCTGGGAAAGGCTGACACAACTATTTAAAAAGCTCAGAAGGCCAAGCTGCAGCTCTGGTGTTTGTCAGCACATCAGAAGGGATGGAACCTGTAGGAGGCAGCTGCCAGGTTTCCTGCTCTGAACAGGCCAGACAGCAGGAACCAGAAGCACAGAATCATCATGGGGTGGTTTGGCTTGGAGAAAAAGGAGGCTAGGGGAAACCACAACTACCTGAATGAAGTTGGGAGGTGGGGGCTGGTCTCTTCTCTGTAGTAAGAAATGACAGGATGAGAGGAGATGGTGTAAAGTTACACCAGGGGAGGTTCAGTTTGGACAGCAGAAGAAATTTCTTCACTGAAAAGGTCCTCAGACTGGCACAGGCTGCACAGGGAGGTGGCTGAATCCCCATCCTTGAAAAGGTTTAAAGCAGAGGTGTGGTGCTGGTTTCACACCAGCCTTGGTAGAGTTAGACAATGGTTGGACTGGATGAGCTTAAAGGACTTTTTCAGCTTAAACAGTTCTGTGTGACTTTTTGATTAGAAAAGACCTCAAAGATCACCAGGTGTCCAACTGTCAACCCAGCACTGCCAGCTCACCACTAAACCCTCAGCACCACAGCAGCTGCACTGCTACACTCTACACCACAAATACTGCACTGGAGCCACAGCAAGTCACCAACCAGGCACGTTCTGCCCCTAGTCCTTACTCCTTCCACTGTGCCACATCTTCACACTGGCTTTTTTCATGGCCTCAAAGGAGGTGAGCAGAGCTGAGAAGTCTCTCTTGTTTCCCCACCAAGCCAACCTCTCCCTTCTGTCCATCCACCCACTGCATTCTTGTCTGCTACTACAACAAACTTCCACAAGAGCTGCCACGTTCCAAAAGCCCAAACACACCACTTTGTCCTCTCCATGCCCGTGTTCCACTGCTCAGACTTGGTTTCCTCCATCCCTCACCTCCTGAACTTTATCAAAGCCTCAGGTCTTGAGCATTCATTTGCCTCTTAGAATTCAGCAGCTGACACCTGTCTGCTGCACAGCCCCTGCAGACGCTCTACCAGCTCCCACTGACAAGTCGGTGGCAATGAGCAATACCTGAATCCCTGCACGGTGGGGTTGGAAGGGACCGATGGCGATCATCCACTCCACCCGCCCTGCTAATGCTGTAGGAGCACCCTCAGCAGCTTGCCTAGGATCACAGTGGCCGGGGGGGGTTGGAAGCTCTCCACACCAGGAGACTCCACAACCTCTCTGGGCAGCCTGCTCCAGGCCTCCAGCACCCTCACAACAAGCAACTTTCTCCTCCTGTTTAGGTGGAGCCTCCTGGGCTCCACTTTGTGCCCCCTGCCCCTTGTCCTCTCCCTGGGCGCCACTGAGCAGAGCCTGGCCCCAGCCTCTTGCCTCCCTACCTTTAGCTATTGATCAGCATGCACAAAGCCCGCATGTGGGCCACGGGACCCCTGCCTGCACTGACACCTGGACAAAGCGACCAGCGCCAGCTTGCTAAGTTCACAAGGCAGAAACGCCCTAAAGGCGCCGGGGCGGGGTCCCGGCCGCCGCAGCTCTCCCCAGCCGCCAGGAGTGTCGGGAAGCAGCAGAAGAGCCCCGGCTGCGGGCTCGGCGCGGTTGTGCCCCAGCAGACCCCCAGCCCAGCCCTCTCCCCCAGCCTGGGGCACGGCGGCGGCCGCGCTCCCCCGCAGCCTACCTGCGCGCTGGGCCTGCCGCCCGCTGCGGCTCGCTCCCGCGCCCTGGTAGCGATGAGAGCCACGCGGCCGCGCCGCCGCCGCCCTCTTCAAACCCGCCGGGCCCGCGTCCCGCCGCCGCCCGCTCCGCGCATGCGCCGGCAGCCAACGGCCGCGGCTGCAGCCTTCAAACGACTCCGCGCCCAGGGGCGTGCCTGGCGGCGGGGCGGCCGCCGCAGTCCAGCCCTACCCCGCGCTGACAGCTCCCAGCCCGACCCTGACCCTCAGCCGCGCGGCTTTCAAACCCCTCCACAGCTGGGCAGCCTGGGCCACGCACTGACAACCCTTCCGGGGAAGAGGCTGTTCCTCAGGGCCGACCTGAGCCTCCCCGGGCGCGACTTGAGATTGTTCCCTCCTGCCCTGTCCCTCGGTCCTTGGGAGAAGAGACCAAGCCCCGCCTAGCTCCAGGCTCCTTTCAGGGAGTTGGAGAGGCCAAGAAGGTCTCCCCTCAGCCTCCTCCAGGCTGAACACCCCCAGCTCCCTCAGCTGCTCCTCCCCAGCCCTGTTCTCCAGACCCTGCCCCAGCTTTATTGCCCTCCTCTGGACCTGCTCCAGCCTCACAATGTCCTTGGAGTGAGGGGCCCAGAACTGAACCAGGATTCAAGGTGCAGCCTCCCCAGTGCCCCGTCGGGGGCACAACCCCTGCCCTGCTCCTGCTGGCCACACCACTGCTGCTCCAGGCCAGGCTGCTGGTGGCATTCCAAGGATGGAAATCCTGACCTTACCCTTCTCTGCAGGTGAGCAGAGCCCTGCCTGCGCTTGTTTCTGCAGGTTGTTTGGTTTGTGAATTCCCTTCCTATCCCTCTGCCTCCACTACCAAGCTTAGGGCCAGGCTGGTGTCCTCACCCCCCTCCCTTGTGCTGCAGCAGCCACACAGGCTCACCCAAGAAGCAGCTGCAAACTAGCCCAGAACATCACTTGTGCTTCAGAGAGGGGACATGCTGGCTGCAGGAACATGCCACATACTGGGTCAGAGCAGCAGATGGGGCATTGCTAAGCCACCTGCTGATGGTAGCCAAAGGGAAGAGAGCACAACTCAAAAGTCAGGGGGGAACAGGATGTGTGCCCTCACTGACAGCTCAGGAAACCACCTTCTTGTACAGAGATCACAGAATTGTCAGGGCTGGAAGGGACCTCAAGGCTCAGCCAGTTCCAAGCCCCCTGCCATGGGCAGGGACACCTCACACCACAGCAGGTTGCTCACAGCCACAGCCAGCCTGGCTGCAAACACCTCCAGGCAGGAGGCTTCCACCACCTCCCTGGGCAACCTGTGCCAGGCTCTCACCACCCACATGGCCAACAACTTCTTCCTCACATCCAGGCTCAATCTCCCCACTTCTAGTTTTGCTCCATCCCCCCCAGTCCTATCTCTCCCTGACACCCTCACAAGTCCCTCCCCAGCTTTCCTGGAGCCCCCTGCAGATCCTGGAAGGCCACCAGAAGGTCTCCTGGGAGCCTTCTCCTCTCCAGCCTGCACAACCCCAACTCTCTCAGGCTGTCTCCAGAGCAGAGCAGCTCCAGCCCTCTGCTCCTCCTCGGGGCCCTTTTCTGGACACCTTCCAGCCCCTCCAGATCCTTCCTGGCACAGAGGCTCCAGAACTGGCCCCAGAGCTGCAGCTGTGGTCTCAGCAGAGTGGAGCAGAGGGGCAGAATCCCCTCCCTGGCCCTGCTGGCCACACTTCTCTTGCTGCAGCCCAGGCTCTGCTTGGCTCTCTGGGCTGCCAGTGCTCCCTGCTGGCTCCTGTTGAGCTTCTCCTCCCCCAGCACCCCCAAGGCCACTTCTTCAGAGCTGCTTTCCAGCCAGTCCCTGCCCAGCCTGTATCAGTGCCTGGCATTGCCCTGCCCCAGCTGCAGGTGATCTCACCCCACACATTCTATTTACCTGAACAAGCAGAAGCCATCTGAAGCCAGATGCACAAACCAGCACAGCCAGGTCACTGTGCACCTGTCAGGATTTGCAGTGGAGAGGACAAGCAGCTGGTGTTCATCCTGCACAGCTGACAGCCTGCAGTGCACCACCGCCAGCACCACACTGGCAATGTCACCTCAGCCCCTCCTGCCTGCGCTGCAGGGCTTGCTGCAGCAACCACCTCCTCACACATCTTTGGACAGGGTTGAGGTCTCATCCCTGCAGACATTCAAAACAAGACTTGCTGTGGCCCTGGGCAGCCTGAACTATTGGGGGTGTCCCTGCTGACTGCAGGGGGGGTGGACAAGATCACCTTGGAGGGTCTCTTCCAACCCAGTGCAAGCTGTCAATCAAATGGAATTCAAGTTGGGTCCTGGTGGATGAGTTCAGCACAGGCCAGCAGTGTGCCCTTGTGGCCAAAAAGGCCAATGGTGTCCTGGGCTGCATGAAGAAGAGTGTGGCCAACAAGTCAAGGGAGGTTCTCCTCACCCTTTACTCTCTCCCAGTGAGGCCACAGCTGGAGTCCTGGGTCCAGTTCTGGGCTCTCCAGTTCAACAGAGACAGGGAACTGCTGGAGAGAGTCCAGGGGAGGCTGCAGAGATGCTGAGGGGCCTGGAGCAGCTCTGTGAGGAGCAAAGGCTGAGAGCCCTGGGGCTGAGAGCCTGCAGAAGAGCAGCCCCAGAGGGCAGCTGAGCAATGCTCAGCAAGAGACAAAGGAGCTGTGGGGAGCAAGAGGCTGGGGCCAGGCTCTGCTCAGTGGTGCCCAGGGACAGGCCAAGGGGCAGTGGGCACAAAGTGGAACCCAGGAGATTCCATCTGAAGAGGAGGAGAAAGTTGTTTGGTGTGAGGGTGCTGGAGGCCTGGAGCAGGCTGCCCAGAGAGGTTGTGGAGTCTCCTGGTGTGGAGAGCTTCCAACCCCCCCTGGGCATTGTGCTGCTGGGCAAGCTGCTGTGGGTGCCCTGCTGGAGCAGGGGCTTGGGAATGGGTGAGCTCCAGAAGTCCATTTCCATCCTCACCATTCTGTGGTGCTGATTTTTCAGCTCGAGAGGCTGTAGCTGTCCATGGTGTCAGGCACTCCCTTCTCTCCCCTGCCCCAACCTCATGGAAGATCAAAATCTGTTTGGTGTTTCTTGGAAGGTGTTTCACGAGCTCAGCAGGTCTCTAAGTTTTGGGGTGGGGGATGGAGCTGTGTTACTACTCCAGTGCAGGATCTATCCTAAGCACACTGCAACACCAGAGAAGACCTCCTGAGGAAAGCACAGAGTGCAAATGGCAGAGGAACTAGGGAGAGGTTTTGTTTCTGATCTAAAAGTTGTTCAAGTCCTCTCCCCTCTGCTACCCCCTCAACACAGCAGTGAAGAGGCAGAACCAAGGGGGCTTCCAACACCAACTTACCATAGCAATAACATCCACGGGGGAAGCACAGGCTTCAGACCCAGGCTGACTTCATGTGCTCACATTGCATGGGGAATGAATTGGGAATTCAAGATGCAGCAGTAACTTACCTGCCTCAGATCATGACCTGCTGGTGCCAGCAGGATGTCTAACCACTGCCCAGATGCCACAGAACTCCTGTTGTGCATTGGCCTGCTCTGAGCTGGCCCAGCAGCAGCTCTGCTCAGGCTGGGAGTGCCCAGCTCAGGCTCTGCTCACTCAGGCACTTGCTGAAGCTCAGGGCAGCTTGGCACAGCCAGGGGCTGCTGCTAGCAGGGAGAAGCTGAGGGGCAGAGCTCCTGCCAAGGCCTGGGGGGCACAGAGCCTCTGCCTCAGGCTTGCTGCTCTGCACACCAAGGGCACTGCCACAGCTCTGCCCCACCTTGGGGGGCAGGAAGGCAGAGGGGGCAGCTGTGGGCAGGAGCAGACAGCAGAGGGGAGCCTCAAGTGCCCCCCAAGGGATTGCAGCCCATGGATGGCATTTTCAGCAGCAAGCTGAGGGCTGCCCAGGCTCAAGCCTCTTCTTCCCTGGCTGCTGTCCCAGCAGGACTCTCTCCCTTCTGCCTTCCATCCCCAGCCCTGTCTTCCTCACTCCAGCTCCAGAATCCAGCTCCTGAATCCGCTTCCCATCTGCTGCTGAGCCCAGGCTGGGAATTGCCCAGGGCCTGCCCCCAGCAGCAGTGGTGCCAGTGGTGCCATCCTTGCCCTCAGGGCTTGGCTTCCATCTTGGTTTGTGTCTCTGTGTCTCTATCCCATGGCATTGTTCTTCCCATCCCAGCTGGGTTAGTTTCTTCCCCAGCCCATCAGCCTCTCTCCCTTCTTCCCTTTCTCTTCCCTTAGGGGTTCCTGCAGAGCCTCTGGGACTCAGCTGCTGGCCAGCCCAGCCCTGAGAGATGCATCTCAAGAGGCTCCTGAGATGCATTTACCAACAAGCAGCATTTCAGGTTTCCCACAGCTGTTTTCTAGGAGCAGAGGCGGCTTTCAGTGGTGTTTTGTAGCTGCTGCAAAGCAAGTCAGATGTGTTTTCAGAGGCCAGTTTTGATGGTGGCTCGAGGAAAACGAATCCTCCTCTGCTCTGGAGCACACCAGGCCAGCAGAACAAACACAGCACCTCCAATCCAAGGGATTTACAAGGGGGAAAAGAGAGGGGAACTTGATGGAACTGAGGCTTGCAGCCCCTTTTCAGTGCCAACTCTCTCCATGAATTCTCTCTGCCTTCTGGGTTTCACTCTGGCAGGAGCTAAAGCTTGACTGCTGGGAAGGGTTTGTAAACTTCACACATTTGCTGCTACCAAGTTCCCTTTTCATAAAGTCTATCTGATCCAGATGCAGGCCTCCTCTAATTGCTTCCAGCCTTGTGACCAAGGCTCCTGTCACTGATTTGGTGACAGGCAGAGCTGAGGGGACACCCAGAGTCAAACAGGGGAGCCCTGCTAAACAGCCCTGCCCAGCTGATGTTGAAGTGTACCTCTAAGGGCTCCTTGGAGCCTTCTCTTCTCCAGGCTGAACAGCTACAACTCTCTCAGCCTGACCCAGAGCAGAGGTTCTCCAGCTCTCTGATCATCTTCAGGGCCTCCTCTGGACTCTCTCTAGCAGGTCCATGTAATTGTGTTTGGTTTCCCAGAGCTGGACACAGCCCTGCAGGCGAAGTCTCAGCAGAGCAGAGGGGCAGGATCCCCTCCCTCCAGCTCTGGCAATGTGGGCAATGTGCACTGTCAGCCCAGAAGGCTAATGGCAGCCTCAGGCTGCAATTGGCTTTCTGGGCTGCCAGTGCCCATTGCTGGCTCCTGTCCAGCTTCTCCCCCACCAGCACCTCCAAGTCCTTCTCTGCAGGGCTGCTCTCAATCTCCTCAGCCCCCAGCCTGGATTGGTATCAAGGATTGCCCTTAGCTAGGTGAAGGACCTTGCACTTTGCCTTGTCAAACCTCCTGAGGTTGTCCTCAGCCACCTCTGCAGTCTCCCCAGCTCCCTGTGCTGGAGTCACCATCTCTTGGAGGTCTTCAGAAAAGGCTTGGATGTGGCACTTGGAGCCATGGTTTAGTTGTCAGGAGGTGTAGGGTGATAGGTTGGACTTTCATGATCTCTGGGGTCTTTTCCAACCTTATTGATTCTATGATTCTTCAGCCTTACCACCCCACCCTCTGCACAGCTGCTCAGCCTGGCTGTTACCACCCAGCAAGGTCACTGTGGCTCTTCCCACCGGAGTACAGAAAAGAATACAGAATGAAACAGGGTAGAAGAGACCTTTGAGATCATTGAGTCCAACCTGTCACCCAGCACCATCCAATCAACCAAACCATGGCACCAAGGGCCTCATCCAGGCTCTTTTTAAACACTTCCAGGGATGGTGACTCCACCACCTCCCTGGGCAGCACATCCCCATGGGCAATCACTCTCTCTGGGAAGAATTTCTTCCTAACATCAGCCTAAACCTCCCCTGGCACAGCTTGAGACTGTGTCCTCTTGTTCTGCTGCTGGCTTCCTGGGAGAAGAGACCTGGCTACAACCCCCCTTTCAGGTAGCTGTAGACAGCAAGGTCTCCCCTGAGCCTCCTCTTCTCCAGGCTAAGCAACCCCAGCTCCCTCAGCCTCTCCTCACAGGGCTGTGCTCCAGACCCCTCCCCAGCTTTCTTGCCCTTCCCTGGACACCTTCCAGCAGCTCAACCTCCTTCCTAACCTGAGGAGCCCAGAACTGGACACAGGACTCAAGATGTGGCCTCAGCAGTGCTGAGCACAGGGCACAAGGACCTCCCTGCTCCTGCTGGCCACACTCTTCCTGATGCAGGCCAGGATGCCCTTGGCCTTCTTCCCCCCCGGGCACACTGCTGGCTCCTGTTCAGCTGCTGTCCACCAGTACCCCCAGGTCCCTTTCTGCCTGGCTGCTCTCAGCCACTCTGACCCCAGCCTGTAGCACTGCCTGGGGTTGCTGTGGCCAAAGTGCAGCACCTGGCACTTGGATGTGTTCAATCTTCTGCCCTTGGTCTCTGCCCATCTGTCCAGCCTGTCGAGGTCCCTCTGCAGAGCTCTCCAACCCTCTAACAGATCAACTCTTGCCCCCAGCTTGGTGTCATCTGCAAACAAACTGAGGATGGACTCCATCCCCTCCTCCAGATCATGGATAAATACACTGAACCGGACTGGGAGCTGGACACACAAAGAGACGAGAGGAGCCAGCAGCATTGCAAGGTTTCATTGTTTATTTCCCCAAGACAGCCCCTAGCCTGCCCTCTACTCGGGTGATCAACAGTCACAAGCTAGTTTCTGCTGCTTCTACTTTGTTTTGTCCTTTCCAACTCCATAACCACGTCGATTGCTGATGACAAAGGAATGCTGCAAAAATACTCTAGAGTCCAACAAAGAAGTTATGATCACAAAATAATCTTTTTTGTTTTTCTTTTTATAGCCATTCTACAGTGTTTCCAGAGTTACCAAGTCATAAAACCAAAAAAGAAACAACAAAACCCAACAAAACCACCCCTCCCCCCCACTCCCTCCCTCCCCCCCGCCAAAAAACAACCCCAACCCCCCCCTCCCCTCCCCAAAGGTAGATAGGAGATGCTAAATGGTGGCTAAATCTGGTATGGTTTTATTATAGCAAACTGGTTGTTCATGCAACACTTCTTGGTTTGTGCTCAGAAAAGAAGGGGAAGGCACAGCAGTTTCCTACAGTGAGCCACCTTAGCGAGACTCTGCTCTGGGAGACCCAATTGCTTCCAGCTCAAACCTTCCACACATTTCCCCTGCAGGGCCTCCAAAACCCTGAGGCTTTTTAAACCCCAATTAGGTGTGTGTTAAAAAAGACCAAAAAGGCCAAACACCAAACCAGCTCCAAGCCCCTTTCGCTGGCTTGGGCTTTGTTGTTGGTATTTTTGAAGTGCAAGCTTGCAAAGATGCAAAGTTTGAGTTTGTTTTGGACTTGTCTGTTTCGTTATTATTTGTTTGAATTGGGTGGGTTTGATTCAGAGTCACTTGGGTTGGAGTCGGTTGGGTTGATTCGGAGTCGGTTGGGTTGGAGTCGGTTGGGTTGATTCGGTTGGGTTGATTCGGAGTCAGTTTGATTCTAA
The DNA here is from genome assembly GCF_026170545.1 of Melanerpes formicivorus. Taxonomy (NCBI): domain Eukaryota; kingdom Metazoa; phylum Chordata; class Aves; order Piciformes; family Picidae; genus Melanerpes; species Melanerpes formicivorus. The sequence goes on from NW_027142430.1 coordinate 218,605, forward strand.
GTCGATTGGTTTGACTCGGAGTCGGATGATTTGACTCAGAGTCGGTTGGTTTGATTCTGAGTCGACTGGTTTGACTCGGCGTCGGATGATTTGACTCAGAGTCGGTTGGGTTGATTCATAGTCGATCGGTTTGATTCTGAGTCGACTGGCTTGATTCTAAGTCAATTGGTTTGATTCTAAGTCAATTAGTTTGATTCTAAGTCAATTGGTTTGACTCAGAATCGGATGGTTTGACTAGGAGTCGGTTGGGTTGATTCGGAGTCGGTTGGGTTGATTCTAAGTCAATTGGTTTGACTCAGAGTCGGTTGGTTTGATTCGGAGTCAACTGGTTTGATTCAGAGTCAATTGGTTTGATTCCGAGTCAGCTGGTTTGATTCCAAGTTGGTTGGTTTGACTCAGAGTCGGATGGTTTGATTTGGAGTCGGTTGGTTTGATTCAGAGGGTTTGATTCGGAGTCAGTTGATTTGATTCGGAGTCGGTTGGTTTGACTCCTGAATAATTGGTTGGTTTGATTCAGAATCGTTTGGTGGTTTGCTTCCTGAATCGGTTGGTTTGATTCCTGCATTATTTGGTGCTTTGATTCTGAATTGGTTGGGGGGGCTTGACTCTGAATCAGTTGGGAGGGGTTCAATTCCAATTCGATTGGGGGGTTGATTCCAAAGTGGCTGGGGGGGGTTGGATTCCTAATCAGTTTGGGGGTTGGACTCCAAATCGGTTGGTGGTTTGACTCCGAATTGGAAGGGGGAAATGGGGGTGTTTTGATTCCAAATCAGTGCAGAGGGGTGTGTGATTCCAAATCGGTTGGTGGTTCAATTCTGAATCGGTTGGGGGGCTGACTCCAAATGGGGGTAGGGGTATGATTCCAAATCGACTCCAAATCAGTGGGGGGGTTGACTCTGAATCCCTGGGTGGGGGGTCTTGACTGCAAATTGGGGGGGTCAGGTTGATTCTGAATGGGTTGGGGGTTTCAGGTTGATTCTGAATCTGTTGTCAGCTTGACTCTGAATCGTTTGGTTGATTTCAAATCATCTGATTGCTTCCAAATCAGTGGGTGGTTTGACTCCGAATCAGTGGGGGGTCTTGACTCTGAATTTGGGGGGGGGGGGGGTGTCAGGTTGATTCCAAATCGGTTGGGGAGGTTCAGGTTGATTGCCAATCGGTTGGTGGCTTGACTCTGAATCGTTTGGTTGATTCCCAGTCGGTTGGCTGCTTCCAAATCGTTTGGCTGGTTTGATTCTGAGGTGGGTTGGCTGTTTTTTTTCAATCATTTGTTTGTTTGCTTTCTCTCTAAAGTGGCTCAAAATAGATTGTTCATGGCTGCCTACATCTAAAAAAAAAGAGTCTAAAACAATCAGCTTAGGCAATAGTAAAGGTGTTCAAACCATCACTTGATTTGTACATCTATTCACACCTCTTTTATTTGCTCTCTCGGCACTCTGCAGTACAGATGCACCAACATCATTGGGTTTTTTCTTTTCCTTTTAATCCATTTTTCTCTCATTTCTTTTTTTTTTGTTGTTGTGTGCAGAAGTTTCCATATCATTTTCATAGAAAACAAAGTCTCCAAAACAATCAACATTGGGAAACAAACAAACAAAAATAGACCAGAAAACCAAAAAACCACAGCACGGGGTCGGGGATCGTTCGTTTGGGTGTTTTTTAATCCTACCACAGCTGCTCACAGGACTCAACAGAACCTAAAACAAAAACCAAAGAGAGGAGGAAGAAGAAAACTGAGCTCTGCTGGAGGTTAAACCACATGCAAAGGTCTTCCAGGTTCTGACAAAATGAAAAGGAGGAGAGTTCAGTGATTCTGAGGTTGTTTTTTATTAGCGTTATTTTTTCTTCTCCAAGGTCTTTTTTGTTGTTCAATCACCACTTTCTTTTGCTGCTTTCTACAGTAGATGGCAACTTGTGGACTGCAACACAGGCTTGGAAGGGAAAGAAAGGGAGGTTTGCTTGCTGCTTTTCGTGCAAAAAGGAAATCAAATCTACAAAATTAGAGGAGGTTTGGGGTTTTTTGTTGAGGATGATATGGAAAGCTTTTCAGAACAAACATTCATCTGGTGCAAATGCACAGGGAAGCCTTCCTGGAAATTCTACCTTGACAAACAGGGCTTAAAGCAGCCCAGGGAAGCCTTCCTGAAGTTCTGCCTTGACAAACAGGGCTTAAAGCAGCCCAGGGAAGCCTTCCTGAAGTTCTGCCTTGACAAACAGGGCTTAAAGAAGCCCAGGGAAGCCTTCCTGAAGTTCTGCCTTGACAAACAGGGCTTAAAGCAGCCCAGGGAAGCCTTCCTGAAGCTCTGCCTTGACAAACAGGGCTTAAAGAAGCCATACAGCAAAGGAAAAAAACAACCAATAAAGAATTAAAAGGAGAAAAACCAACACAAAAAAAACAGAAAAGGGGAAAAGAAAAACCCCAACAAAACACCAACGACAAAAACAAAGCAAACTAAAGACAGGCTGCAGGAGTAAACCAGAGTCTGCTGCTAAACGGGTCTCTGTGTCCAGTGTCAAGTTCCCCTCCAGAACTCAGGTGGATGATGTCCTAGGTTGTTGCCAGCCCCCTGAAGGCGGCTCAAGCTCGCATGCGCTCACAGACAGCGTCACACCCACACTCCACACACAGCCAGCGCCGGGAGCCTGCCGGCAGGGCCGCGGGGCCCTGCGGAGCGAAACGGGAGCCGGGCTCCACAGCAGCCGGGCTCCACGGCAGCCAGGCTCCACGGCAGCCAGCCCGGACATTCACTCAGCGGTGTCCATTCACACGGTGCTTCGTAGCAAGGCCTGGGCTCGTTCTCCTTGGACTTGTATGGGCATCCTATTCTCTTATGCTTACAAGGCTGGATGATGAGAGCACTGCATTTCCCCCCGATTGCTCTAGGAAGTCGTTGCTCCTTCTCAGGCACCGAAGATCTTTCAACCTGTAGCCCTTTTGTGTTTTTCTTTGAACAATCTAAATAAGCATTCAGTGTGAAGTTTTGTCGTTACATTTTGCCACTCACTCTCACTCGCACCCACTCGCCAGCTCGACTTCATTTGGGCTTTTGGCTGTGATTCCAAATGAAATCTTCACGTTTGCTTTCCCCATTTAATGCAGCAGCGGATCCCATGAGCCAAGATTGATGGATCAAACCTTTGTTTTGTTTGTTTTTATTCAGTGCTGCATTGTACCTAACTTCCCAAAATACCACTCTAAAACTGGAACCCTTCTGCTGGTACGTTGGCAGACGAATTGAAACCAAACGTTCCGCCCTGGATGGCTTCCGGAACCAGGCTTGGATCTTCGTCAATCTGCAACGCAAGGGGATGCCGTCAGCAGGGACAGCCAGGGAAAGAGATGGACAGTTCCAAACACCGCCCATTTCTGCCTCTAACCTACCTCCTCCTCCAGAGCATCTCTCCCTCTCTCTCTGTCCACCTGATCCACCTCCAGAGCATCTCCCCCTCCAGAGCATCTCTCCCCCCCGATCCCTCTCCAGAGCATCTCTCCCTCTCTCTCTCCCCCTGATCCCCCCTCCAGAGCATCTCTCCCTCGATCCCCCTCCGGAGCATCTCTCCCTTTCTCTCTCCTGCCCTGATCCTGCTCCAGAGCATCTCTCCCTCTCCCCCGATCCCCCTTCCAGAGCATCTCTCCCTCTCTCTCTCTCCTGCCCTGATCCCCCTCCAGAGCATCTCTCCCTCTCTCCACCTAATCCACCTCCTCCTCCTCAGGAGCATCTTTTCCACCTGATCTCCTCAAGAGCCCCTCTCCACCTAATCTGCCTCCTTAAGCCCTGCCGTTCTCCTCTCTCAAGCACTATGGTAAAGTGATCTAGGATGAAGTGTTTTGCCGCATAGGTTCCACAGCCCCCAGGTCTCCTGTTCATGCACTTCTCACTCCTGGAAAGTATTCCCTGGGTCACACATCAGCCCTGCTGACAGCATTATCAACCATCACAGTACCATTTAAAGAACTAAGGATGAAGCTGCAGGGGGAGGAGGCAGCACACAGGTCACCAAGCTGACACTGAACTCCAAGCACTGCGGCACGTGCAAGAGCTGAGCTGCCAAACGAGGCTTGAGCCTTGCTGTTCACACACAGAGAAACTAACACCCACTGGGGACAGCAAGGCACAAAAGCAACTCTGCCCTACCATTCTGACAGTGCTCTGCTCCCAGAAAGAGAAAGCTCTCCCTGCATGCACAGTTAATCCTACAGAATGAACCAGGGCATCATCAGAGTCTCTGCCATGCAATTCACTTCTGTGTTGTGAGGTGCACCCCAAGCTTCCCCCTTCTTTTCCCTGTTGAAACCAAGACAAACATTCCTGACCAGCACATCCAACCCTGGAATCTCCAAACTACTTCAAACTATTTGCTTCTTAAGCAGCAGAATCTCAGACTCAGTGCTCAAGTCAGCAGGGAGCTTATCAAAGGTGAAATGCTGATCTTGGCCAGAAGCTATCAGCTACTCAAAGCCCAGGATTTTAATCCCCGGAGATCAGGCTTAAATTAGGCATCAGATCTGTAAGTATTTCAGCAGGGAGATAGGCAACAGGTTGAAATAAAGGCTCCCTCCTCACTGAAAAGCTAAGCAGATGTCAGAGGGCAGGGGTCAGAGCCTCTCTTGTAGCACAAGGATAAGCAGAATGCAGAGGTACTGCACACTTACATCATCTGAGGAGAAGAACTGATCAATGATCTCATAAGCCAGTTTGTAGATGTCTTCATTTTCATGATTCTGTAGCTGTTCAATTTTCTCCAGACCTGCAGTAATAAATACAGGAACACAAGAGAGTTACAAGCCTGAGTTCATGCAAAACAGCCTCCCTCTCCTCAGGGCCTCAGCACACAACAAAACCAAAAGGAAAGCCCCAGGCTGACAGAAGCTGCTTTGGCAGCCACACCACAGCAGCAGCAAATGGGCAGCTAATAGAATTTCCACTCTCAAACTCCTCCACAGTTTACTTTTTCATTCACAGAATCCCAGCAGGGTGAAGGCTGGAAGGGACCACAGCAGCTTGCCCAGCAGCACAGTGCCCAGGAGGGGTTGGAAGCTCTCCACACCAGGAGACTCCACAACCTCTCTGGGCAGCCTGCTCCAGGCCTCCAGCACCCTCACACCAAACAACTTTCTCCTCCTCTTCACATAGAACCTCCTGGGTTCCACTTTGTGCCCACTGCCCCTTGTCCTGTCCTTGGGCACCACTGAGCAGAGCCTGGCCCCAGCCTCTTGCTCCCCACAGCTCCTTTGTCTCTTGCTGAGCATTGCTCAGCTGCCCTCTGGGGATGCTCTTCTGCAGGCTCCCAGCCCCAGGGCTCTCAGCCTTTGCTCCTCACAGAGCTGCTCCAGGCCCCTCAGCAGCTTTGTGGCTTCCACTGGACTCCAGGAGTGCCCTACCTCTCTTGAACTGGGGAGCTCAGAACTGGACCCAGTAGCCTAGATGTGATCTCACAAGTGCAGAGCAGAGAGGGCAGGGAGGAGCAGCAAAAGGTCACTTCAAAAAGCTTTGCCTAAAACCACTGTGCCAACACCCAAATCCAGATGGCAGGAAGCCAAAGCACCCAAACCCCAAGGGCTGATCCATACCTCCACACTCTTCTATAAGATTGGCTATGGTTTCTGCTTCATCTTCAGCCATTTTTAATATATTACTTAGTCCATCCAGAACCACTTGCACAACTTGTGCATCTTTTACTGTCAGCAAATTGCAAAAGGGAGGGATTACATTTTGTTGAATTAGGTATGCCACCTGAGGGGGAGGAAAAAGAACAGCAAAGAGTTAGGTCAGGAGCGTGACAGAGGCAGAGAGTGCACCAAACACAAGCTTAATGAAGGCAAAGGACTCAGTCACTCAAGGTGAGAGAATTCTGCAGCAGCCACTGAGAGATTGTGGCTTTGAAGCATTAAAGGGTGACATTTTTGTACTGTTGAAAAGATGTTTCAGGCCTAGAGCACACAAGTAGCAATTGCTCAAGTTTTCAGTATCAGACAAGGAGTGACACCCCCCCCCAAATCCTGCACTCTCCTTGTGCTCAGTGGCTACTACCCTTGTAGCTCACAGCCTCACAGGATGTCAGGGGTTGGAAGGAACCTCCAGAGGTCTTCCAGTCCAAGCCCCCTGCCAGAGCAGGAGCAGAGAACCCAGCACAGGTCACACAGGAACACATCCAGACAGGGCTGGAAAGGCTCCAGAGAAGGAGACTCCACAACCTCTCTGGGCAGCCTGCTCCAGGCCTCCAGCACCCTCACAGGGAAGAAGTTCCTCCTCATGTTGAGGTGGAACCTCCTGTGCTGCAGTTTCCATCCATTGCTCCTTGTCCTATCCCAGGGTGCAGCTGAGCAGAGCCTGTCCCTGTCTCCTTCCTCCTGACCCCCAGCCCTCAGCTATCGATAGACATTGATCAGATCCCTCTCAGCCTTCTCCTCTCCCCCAGGACTCTCAGCCTCTCCTCCCCAGGCAGTGCTGCAGTCCCTTCAGCATCCTCATTGTCACATCCTTGTCTGCAGGGGGCAATATGAGATGTTGAATGACCTGACTGCAGTCATTCACAGCCACTAGGTCATCCTGCCAGGAGAACTTCCATCCAAATCCCCACTGACACTCCTAATCTCAGGTCATTCCAGAAACAACCCAAGTTCACTCTTCAAATCCCTTGTGGAAAAGCAAGAGAGTTACTGAGCAGAGGAGGAATCCAGGCATTGAGACTCCTGGCACCAGCAGCTGGTTTAGACTCCCTCAAATGCACCCAGGCAGATAATGAACCTTCTCTTAAGGTCTGACTCACTTGGTCTTTTCTTCCACTGATGGTTAAGTTGCTTATTGCCCAGGCAGCTTCTTTCTGAGTGCCAAAGTCACCCTGAAAATGCAAGAAGAAACAGGAAGGATCATTCCAGGGTTTATGTTTTGTAGCATTCTAGTAGAAGCTTGTGACTCTTCCAGTCCACTCTGCACAGTATCAGCTTAGCAGTTTTCACTACAGCTATCAAGTCCTGCAGATGTTTGAAGCTACTCAAGAGTGTTGATTCCCTCCCTGCACCCATGGTGTTAAATCCATCTTCCAGAGGAAAGGAAATTGGTTTGCATCAAAGTAAATAACTCCACTCTCTCCTGCCCCTTATCAGCAGCTGTCATGTAGTAGAGGCAGAGATAAGCAGGAAGTGTCACTTTTGATAAAGCTGCCTGTGAAGCAGCTCCAGGCTGCTTCCTCCACTGCAAGAGAAAGCTCTCCAACTCCCCTCCCAGTGATCAATGCATTGGCAGTTCCCAGAACCCTGTGTGAGGTTACTCTGGGGGGAAAAGTCCAAGGCTGTCTTCAGATACTGCATCTCTGTCCTGCCTGAACACATCCTAAGGTTGGGATTTCTGCCTTCCTTCTGCACTCCAGGGAAGAAGCAAAGAAGTAGTAGGAAGAGTGTGACAGCAGGAATGTGCTGCTCTGGTTTGAAAGGCTGCTTTCAGCTGCTCTTCTTTCTCACCAAGAGCACAACTGGCTGGGAAACTGTTGTAAAAGCCAGGAGCAGCCAGGCAGTGAACAGGAAGGCAGCTACTTGAAGTCCCAAATAATGAGCCATTAGCATTCTAACTCCAGTGCTCAAAGAGCAAGGAGTAAGCAGGAGAAAGGCATTCAGAAGGGTTTGTCAGCAGCTCCTTCACTTCACTCTTTCATCCAAAAGTAACCAAAGCTTCATTTGCTCCTGAGCAGCAGCATCCACCCATCCCTGCATACAGCCTGCTGCTGTGCTATGGAAAAGCCCTCACCACCCAAATTCTCTTCTTTGTTTTCTATGGCCACCTCTCTTTCCTCCATGTAGTTTAAACTTCTTCAAAAGCAATGGCTGAGACAACCCCAGGCCACACTCCAGTGTCACAGGATCATGGCTTGGCTCACTCTGGATAAATGCAGTAACAGCACCAGGTGGATAAGCCTTAGCTAAAGAGAACTTTTACAACAGTGGCATGGTTTGGCATGCTTCATTTGGCACTTCTTAAAGCATCTAATAACTGTCACTGTTCAGCACTTATGTTCAAAGATTCATTGAATGGTTTGGGTTGGAAGGGACCTGCAAGATCATCCAGTTCCAACCCCCTGCCCTGGGCAGAGACACCTCCCACCAGCCCAGGCTGCTCAGGGCCTCATCCAGCCTCCAGGGAGAGGGCATCCATGACCTTCCTGGGCAACCTGTTCCAGTGTCTCCCCACCCTCACTGTTTCTTGGCAGTGCAGGAAACAGGGATGAAATCCTTAAGCTTTGGCAAAATTCTGGGAAGAACCTCAGTGCTGTTCCCATCCAGCTCTCTCCACACCACTTCTGAATGAAGAGGTCTCTCCCCTTTCTTTACAGAGTGAGGAAAGAATTTAAATGAGAATTAGAAGGAGCTGAGGAGCTTCTCCTGCTTTGCTTCCCCACCCTAATCCACCTGGCAGCACTTGACAGAACATCACCAGTACAAGTATTCTATCCTCCAACACAGAAAAGCCACTCAAGGAAAAAGTTCACCCCTCCCCCCCCCCATTTAGAGGATGATGTACAACATGAAGCAAAGAATTCAATGTCAGCTCCTCCAATTAAAGAAACAAGCTGTTGAAGCCTTGTTATCTAACCTTATCTAGCAGATGTATTATCATTGGAACAAGGTTTGCATCTATTACTGCCTGAACTTGCTGCTGGTTTCCTGCAGTGATGTTAGATAGGAACCACACTGCTTCCTGCAAAAGAAAAAGAGGAGAACTTATTATTGCTTCTGAGCAGTTTGCTCTATCACATCTGATTTCCACTCCAGCAGGGCTTCACACATGGCTGGTTTGAGATCTGCAACTCATACACCAGGCCAGCTTAAACACCATCAAGCTGGATCACACAGAGCTGCAATTCCTGCAGGTGACACAGGACAGTCTCACCTCAGGAGACTCCACAACTCCCATTCTTACCAGGTTACAAACAAAGACTCCAAAGCTACAGACTGAAAGGGAAAATTCTTTGGAGACAAAGTCCTAAGGCTACAAACAAGCACTCACAGCTGAGCCTCTTGCTGAGAAGCAATCAGAGAATGGGCTGAGATGGAAGGGAGCTCCAAGGCTCATCCAGTCCAACCCCCTGCAGTCAGCAGGGACATCCCCAGCTAGATCAGGTTGCCCAGAGCCCTGTCCAGCCTCACCTGGAGTATCTCCAGGGATGAAGCCCCTGCAGGCCTTTGCAAAGAGTCCCTCTGCAGCCTCCTTGTAGCCCCTTTCCTGTCCTGGAAGGCTGCTGTTAGATCTCCCCAGAGCCTTCTCCATGCTACTACAGTGGTTCTAGGCTGTTGGTGAGGTGAGCCTCAAACAGCATCATGTTTCCCAGGTGTGAGTGGGAGAAGAAAACCTTTTCTTCAAAACCTGCTCCTCAAGGTTTCTCCTCTTACTGTCCATCAGGAGAATGCAACAGCTGGTGCTTCACCACCACCTCAGGAATGAGGGAAAGCCACAGCACCCAGGGTGACCATGGCAATGTTACATGATCCTTGGTCATCATCCTGTCCATTAGGACTCTCTCTCCTCCCAGCAATAACCAACAGCAGGTGTCCAGGGAAGTGTGCAAGGAGAGGTCTTCCCCCCAGTAGAACCCGCCAAGTCCTGGAGAGTTGAAATTGTGAGCTAAGCCCAAAGATTGTATCTAGATGCTTCTGTTAAAAAGGACTGGGACACCACCATCACCCTCTGGAAGGAAGAATGAGCCAAGAAACCTCAGCATTTCACATAAACTCTTAAGCATATTCTGAGCATCCCCTCATTTTATATCACAGCTGACAAATCCCTCTCCTCCAGAAGCCCTCCACCACTCCTCAATTGCCCTCATCTGGTACACAGAATCACAGAACTGTCAGGGTTGGAAGGGACCTCAAGGCTCAGCCAGTCCCAAGCCCCTGCCATGGGCAGGGACACCTCACACCACAGCAGGTTGCTCACAGCCACAGCCAGCCTGGCTGCAAACACCTCCAGGCAGGAGGCTTCCACCACCTCCCTGGGCAATCTGTGCCAGGCTCTCACCACCCTCATGGCCAACAACTTCTTCCTCACAGCCAATTTGAATCTCCCCACTTCTAGTTTTGCTCCACCCCCCCCAGTCCTATCCCTCCCTGACACCCTCACAAGTCCCTCCTCAGCTTTCCTGCAGCCCCCTGCAGATCCTGGAAGGCCACCAGAAGGTCTCCTGGGAGCCTTCTCCTCTCCAGCCTGCCCAACCCCAACTCCCTCAGGCTGTCTCCAGAGCAGAGCAGCTCCAGCCCTCTGCTCCTCCTCATGGCCCTTCTCTGGACACCTTCCAGCCCCTCCAGAGCCTTCCTGGCACAGAGGCTCCAGAACTGGCTGCAGCTTCTCAAAAGTCAGGAATTGTGACTTGCCCTTGAACTGAGTCTCTTGGATCAGCTCACAGCTCCACTGGCCTCAGTGAAGCTGTCAGAGATGCAGGATGGCCAGGCTCCTCCTGGTGGGCTCGTGGGGGGTTTAATCATCGGCAGTGTTGCTAGGAGCCCCCCAGAGCTTCACAACACGCCTCAGATGCACTCCGGAAAGCAGCACTGCACCATCAGTGCCCCCAGTCAAAGCCTTTCCCACACCCACACCACACACACACATGTCCCCCACCCCCCAGCCCCAGCCACCACACCCCCCCCATTCAAAGGCACATCCAATTATCTCTATGTCATCACTTCCAAGAGACTCAGTTTCATTGAAGCCACGTGGCAGGCAGCAAGAGCTTGAGCTTCGGAGCCGACAGCCAGAAGGGCAAGAGAAAGCTTTCCCTTCATAAAAACCCAATCAGCAGACCCAGGAAGCAACATTCTGGTCCAGGGTAGGTCTGCAGCTCCCTGAGAGGTTTTTCCAAGTGTCACCTTCCAAGAACAATTCCAGCACCCTGCCTGCTCTCACCATAACCTGGGGCGGGTTACGCAGGCAGCTACTCTGATCCTCCCTCCACCACACCACACCGTGTGGAACCCAAAGCAGCTAAGTCAGACATCAAGCATCTGCAAGCTCTGCACTTACCTTATTAATTTTTTCCTTGGGATGTGTCAGGAGTGCTGGAAAATGAGAGAGGGCCTCACAATTCAGCACCACCTGTGTCTGCTCATCGGTGCCAGTGACGATGTTCCCCACAGCTCGCAGGGCAGCGGTCTGCAACAAAACATGGTCCTTGGAGGGGAGGCTTCCAGAGAGCTCCTACTTCAGCACACACTTTCAAACAGGTGTTATGCAAACCAGAATCATTTTGGTTGGAAAAGACCTTTAAGATCATTGAGACAAAGCAAGGCTGGGGCCAAGCCATGGTCCTCAGCACCACGTCTCTGCACCTTTGAAACCCCTCCAGGGATGGGGATTCAACCACTTCCCTGGGCAGCCTGTGCCTGGCTTTGAGAACCCTTTCAGGGAAGAAGTTTCTTTTAATACCCAACCTAAACCTCCCTGGCAACACTTGTGGCTGTTTTCCCTTGTCCTGTCAATTGTTCCTTGGGGGATGAGACCACTCCCACCTCATTCAAACGACCCCACCTCATTCCAGTGTCCTTGCAGGGAGCTGCAGAGCAAGGTCTCCCCTCAGCCTCCTGAAGGGAGGTTGTAGCCAGGTGGGGGTTTGTCTCTTCTCCCAGGCAGCCAGCAGCAGAACAAGAGGACACAGTCTCAAGCTGTGCCAGGGGAGGTTTAGGCTGGAGGTGAGGAGAAAGTTCTTCCCAGATAGAGAGATTGCCCTTGGAATGTGCTGCCCAGGGAGGTGGTGGAGTCACCATCCCAGAGACACCTCACTGCAACCTCCTTTCAGGGAGTTGTAGAGAGCAATAAGGTTTCCCCTCAGCCTCTTTTTCTCCAGGCTGAACACCCCCAGCTCCCTCAGCTGCTCCTCCCCAGCCCTGTTCTCCAGACCCTTCCCCAGCGTGGTTGCCCTTCTGTGGGCCCCCCTCCAGCACCTCTATATCCTTCTTGCAGTGCTATATTCCACATGAAAAGCATTGAACCTTTAAGATGAACAACAAAAATCTCTGCAGGATCACATTTTGAGCAGCACTTCTGCCAAGTCATCCAAACTTACTTGCACTTTAACCTCTTGATGGCTGAGCAGTGGAACCAAATGAGGAACTATTCCGGAGTCTATCACCATCTGGATCTGTTCATTGCCAGCATCCGTTAGGTACGAGAGTGCCCAGACTGTATCTACCAATATCTAGGAGCAAAGGCATCTGTCATTAGCACCCAAGTGCCACAGGGCTCAGGAGTCAGTTGGAACACCAAACAGCTCTGCTTGTGAGGCCAGAAGTGATGCAATACAGAACCACCTCCCTTGCTTTTACCACCTTCACGCAGTTCACCGTACAGGAGGCGACAAGGGAGCTGCTGTTTCACCTAGCCCCAAGACTGCACAGAGGTTAATCATCAGTTCCCCTGCTAACCTCCCCTGCAGCTCTGCAGGATCTCATAGAACCACACACTGCTTTGGGTTGGAAGGGACCTTGAAGATCATTGAATTCCAACGCCCCTGCCATGGGCAGGGACACCTCCTACAAGAGCAGCTTGCTTGTCAAGACCATCCATCAACCCAACACCTCCATGGCCACTAAACCCTGTCCCACAGTGCCATGGCCACCTTTTCCCACCACCTCCAGGGCAGGGAGACTCCCACCACCTCCCTGAGCAGCCTGTGCCAATCCCTGACTGCTCTTGCCACAAAGAAATTTTTCTTCATCTCCAACCTGAACCTCCCCTGGTTCCTAATGTCCAACCTAAAGAAATCAAGATAATTTCTTCAAACCATTCCCCCTTGGCCTGGCTCCAGACCCCCTCAGCAAAAGTCTCTCTGCAGCTTTCCTGCAGGATGCCTTCAGGTCCTGGCAGGCAGCTCTGAGGTCCCCCTGGAGTCTTCTCCTCTGCAGGCTGCACAGCCCCAGCTCCCTCAGCCTGTGCTCCCAGCAGAGCTGCTCCAGCCCTTGGAGCATCTTTGTGGCCTCCTCTGGACTCTCTCCAGCAGCTCTGTGTCCTCCTTCTGCTGGGGATACCAGAATTGGAGGCAGGATTGGAGGTGAGGTCTGAGCAGAGCAGAGTCCAGGGGCAGAATCCCCTCTCCTGCCCTGCTGCCCACACTGCTCTGGCTGCAGCCCAGCACACAGCTGCCTGCTGGGCTGCAGGAGGACACTGCTGGCTCCTGGGGAGCTGCTCAGCACCCAACACCCCCAAGGCTCTTTTTTCAGGGCTGCTCTCAACCCATTCTGCACCCAGCCTGGATCTGTGCCTGGGATACTTAACAAAATAAAACAGTTACAAGATCTAATTCTGCCTTAATGAGTGAGAACAGTAGGTTTTAAGTTAATGAAGCTAAGTTTCAGTAAGTTAATGGTGCCACACTTCCTATTTCATCTAAAACCTGTCTCAGAAGCCAGAGGTGGCTCTAAGTGGGGTTACTTACATTTACATCTGTGTGGTGAATGAGAACACAGAGGGCTGGAAGGATCTGAGGAGGAGAAGAGAAACACCTGGGGGTTATTTTTAAGGCAGCCACTCCACTTCAGCTGAGGCTGAAGGCAGAGTGAGGGATTCAGTCACCTCCTGGATGGTTTCCATGGGTGGAGGAGGGTCTTTGTGACGGCACAAGTTGACCATGACCCAGGTAACGTTCCTTAGGAAGGTTATGGGAATAGATGGGCTGATGAAGGACAGCAGTGGCTTCACTACTCCAAGGCTAATAACATAATCTCTACACTGGGGTCCATCACCTGTTTGAGAGAAAGAAGCAAGATGACAAAGATCAGCCTGTGCCATTCACCAAAGCTTTCAGTTCTGCACACTTCAGGCTTCAGTTATTGCAACTAGAGGGTGAAAGGCCTTGGATACATCAATCCAGAGACACTGACACAGAGCCACCTAGCACCAACACTTACAATCAGAGAATCAAGAAGGCTGGAAAAGGCCTCAGAGAGCATCAAGTCCAACCTATCACCCAGCACCTCCTGAAAAATAAACCATGGCTCCAAGTGCCACATCCAATCCCCTCTTGAACACCTCCAGGGATGGGGACTCCACCACCTCCCCAGGCAGCACATTCCAATGGGCAATCACTCTCTCTGTGTAAAACTTCCTCCTAACCTCCAGCCTGAACCTCCCCTGGCACAGCTTGAGACTGTGTCCTCTTGTTCTGCTGCTGGCTGCCTGGGAGAAGAGACCAACCCCCTCCTGGCTACAACCTCCCTTCAGGGAGTTGGAGAGAGCAAGAAGGTCTCCCCTGAGCCTCCTCTTCTCCAGGCTAAGCAACCCCAGCTCCCTCAGCCTCTCCTCACAGGGCTGTGCTCCAGACCCCTCCCCAGCTTTCTTGCCCTTCTCTGGACACCTTCCAGCAGCTCAACATCTTTCCTGACCTGAGGGGCCCAGAACTGGACACAGGACTCAAGGTGTGGCCTCAGCAGTGCTGAGCACAGGGCACAATGACTTCCCTGCTCCTGCTGGCCACACTCTTCCTGATGCAGGCCAGGATGCCCTTGGCCTTCTTGGCCCCCTGGGCACACTGCTGGCTTCTACAAAGCTTTAACAGCACCTGTGGCTGCCTCATTCTTTCATTGGGAACTACTCATTAAAACCAGCTACATTCATAGAATCACAGACTGGTTTGGGTTGAAAGGGACCTTACAGATTATTTCCTTCCAACCCCTCTGCCATGGGCAGGGAAACCTTCCACAGAGAAGTGTTCCATGGCTTACAGAAGATGTACAGGCTGGGGGGGTGGTGGGTGAGGGGAAAAAGGAGCTAGGCAATGCCAAACCCTCCAAACTGTTCATAGCCCAAGGTATTCCTGAAGATCACAGGCTGGTGGTGGCTGGAAGGTTCCTCTGGAGATCACCCAGTCCAGCCCCCTGCTCCAGCAGGGCACCCACAGCAGCTTGCCCAGCAGCACAATGCCCAGGGGGGTTGGAAGCTCTCCACAAGGAGACTCCACAACCTCTCTGGACAGCCTGCTCCAGGCCTCCAGCTCCCTCACACCAAACAACTTTCTCCTGTTCCTTAACTTTGTCCTTATTCAAGATGCCAATCAATCCTAAATCATCCCAAAGAGTTCTAAATTGCCTGAGAACTGACATAGTCATCTCCACATCTGGGCTTCATCACTGCTTCCTTGAAGGCAGCATCTGAGCTGTACTGCACATGCATCACTACCAGCTTGAGCAGCCACAACAGTGTGCATCTGGTTGGTTTGGTCCTCAAGGACCAGGCACTTCCAAACCATCAGACTGCAGAAATCTCAGCCTGTCAGAACAGAGAGTGGAGTCCTCCAGCACTACAGAGTCAGGGCTGTGAGCCACCTCTGCTTGCACAAGAGGTTCCAAATCAGAGTACAGTCAGATGCAAGCCTGAATGATCACAGCTGATCTAGACTTCAGTTGGTGTGCAAGCTCAGGCAACAGCTGAAGACTCAATGCAGAACAGTTTTAACCCTCTGCTTGTTCAGTAATTCCTTTAGCTCTGCCTGGAAACAAAGTGTGCAGGGATGTTTGGGTGCACACTGTCCATACAACACAGACAACCAGGAGTAAGCTACCCACAGGGCAGCTGCCAGGTGAACACCTGCTTTGTGGCTGCTGTTCCAGCACCTCCCATCTCCTAACACACAAAACCCTACCCACTTCCCATCTAGGAAGTCAGAGGCTGTTAGAGCAGGAGCAACACAAACCTATGATATTTCCTAAGGCCCACACAGCTTGCTCACAAACATTTTGATGAGGTGAATGCAGCAGTCTCAGAAAAAGTGGCACAGCATCTGAAAGACACAAAGGAAACCCCATGTTAAGGCAAAGATTACTCAAGGGACAAGAGGAGGAGTTCACACAGAGCTTTTAAGGAAAATCCCATCACTGCAGGAGAAATTTCTCTCCTGCCTCACTATGGGGCAGAACCTGAGTGGCCAGGTGACACTGCAATCAAGCCACACTGCAACCATTCCTCCTCCATCACACTTTCTTACAGAGCCCACATGCTGAAGGCATCTCTGACAGTTCATTGAAGCCTCACAAGTTTACTGAAGCTTGGCAGGAGCTCCACATCTAGCTCACACCTACTGAAATTGGAAACTCCTTGCTAAGTTCCCCACCAGAAGCACCCAGAGGGGAGGAGCCAGACCTCTGGTACCAACTTTTTCCAACATTAAACTTTGACTGTGCTCAGTTTGAGCCCCAAGAGCTAACACACCACAACCTGATTGCTGCAGAGGAGATTATTTCCAATGCTGCTCCCACTGGGGGGGGGTAAAGCAGCAGCCAACTGAGTGAGCTAGAAGAAAGGGGCTCAAAAGACAACCCAAACTCCACAGCTGTTAGGGAGGCAGCACCTCTTCCACCCTGTGCTGGTGTGAGACAGAAGGCTGCTCCCAAGCTTTAGACCCAAAGCTGAGCCAATGTTGCAAACACATCCAGCAGACACCACAACTAGACAGCTGATCTTCAGCATCCCATACCCAGCACTGAGGGTCTTGCTTACATAGCCACAGAACCATTTTGGCTGGAAGAGATCTTTAGGATCACCCAGTCCAACCTTTCACCCAGCTCTGCCAGGGCACCACCAAAGCACAGTCCTCAGCTACACTCCAGGGCTGGAGGCTCCCCCACTGCCCTGGGCAGCTTGGTCCAAGCTTTGACAGCCCTTTTAGGGGAGAAATTGTTCCTCATGTCCAAGCTAACCCTTCTCTGGCACAACTTGAAGCCATTTCCTCTTGTCCTATCGCTTCTTAAATGGGAGAAGAGACCAAACCCACCTGGCCTCAGCCTCCTCTCAGGGACCTGTAAAGCACAAGCCCCTCAGCCCCCTTTCACTAGGCTAAACCCCCCCAGCTCCCTCAGCTGCTCCTCCCCAGTCCTGTTCTCCAGACCCTTCCCCAGTTTTGTTGCCCTTGTCTGGGCCTGCTCCAGCCCCTCAGTGACCTTTTGGTAGTAAGCAAACACACACATCTGTATGATCCATGTAAGAAACACTGAGGCTGCAACAGATGGACACTGCCCCAGCATGGAACCTGCACTTACTGCATCGAGTCGAAGCTGCAAGCAGCTCCGAGGGGGCAATGCATGATGGTTGTGGTGGGGGAAACACACAAAAGAGGATCCAAATTCTCTCTTACCACCCTCAGTGGTATCAACAGCATGCAGTGCAACCCAGCCTTGAGCTCAGCCATTGAAGCTCCTGGTACCTCAAGTAATCTAAGTTGGGGGGGGGGGGGGGCGGATTTTACTTGAGCTTTAGGCAACAAAGATGTTTTCCTGTCTGACTGATTCCTCCATGGCTGCTCAAGAAGCTCTGCTGTTTTGTCACTCAATTCAAAAAGCCTGCAGACAGCTCCACTGGGTTCTGCTTTACCAGCTGAAGTACCACTGCAGCCTGGGACAGAGTTTAGAAGACAGTTTGCTGTGCTTGACAGCTTGGATTCCAAGTCTAACAACAACTTCTTGCTTCAGAGCCCTCCAGACAGGAAGGACAGAGAGTCTTCTTCAGCTGGATTGTAGAAGAGAGCTTGATGTCAGGCACCCTCAGGACTTAGCCCACATCTTTTCCTCACTCTTCACCACAAACAGGAAATCCCTCCATGGGAGGTGCTTTTAGGGCTTTGGTTTCAAGTTTCTGCTGCTGTTTGGGTTTGGTTTGGTGGGGTTTGAGTTTGAGAGCTGGAAAGCAGCAGGTATCAGCTCTGCTCAAGTAGGCTGAGTTTCCAGAAGGGTGAGTAATCTCTTAGGAAACCCAACTGAATTTAAAAATCAGAACAAATGGAGGAGGAGAGCAGGTGTGCTCTTCCACTGGTGCTGCTTGCCAGAGCAGAGGTGGAACATGTGGCAGGAGACTTCATGGGCGGGTCCCCTGGGCGACGAGCCTCCAACTGACAACTCAATTCCAACCTGGCTGTGGCAGGAGAGGCCCAACCCTACGATGTGTGAGGCGGTGAGCATGCTTCAGACAGAGGAGCAGGAGTGGGGATGCCCTTTACAGCACCATTCAGATGGCTCTTGCCCAGGTGGAAGCTACACTGAGTGCTTTAGCAATGACCAGACAGGGGTGCACTTACTGGATTGAACTACGGCCTGTGTTTGTTCAGAGGTTCCAGAGGCAATGTTTGTCAAAGCCCAGGCAGCTTCAAACTGTAAAGAAGGACTGCAAAGGAAAAAGAAAGAGAAACAAAAGATGGTAAGGTTGCCTGCCACAGCTACAAAGGTCATGCTTAATTGTAAAGAAGAACTGGGTGTTTCCAGAGAAGTCAGCCCAGGGGCTGGAGGGCTTTTGGCAAGAGGCTGAGCAGGTAACAGAGGTAGGTTTATTTCATTGCATTGGCTCTGCAGATGTCTATATAGTTTAGGAACACAGAGTGTTCTCTCTCCCTCTCTCTCATCTTCCCTGGAGCTGCTCCTGCTTCACTTTAGGGCTGCTCTATCTCCTTTGACTTTGCACGCTGCTTGGCTGATCTTTGATTTGACAGGGGAGGTACAAGGGGCATAGAGACAGGCTGGCTGTGTACAGCCTCCCTGGGCTTATGTCCAGAGGGTGGGGGGAGAGAGCTGAAGTATTGTACAGGAGGGTATTCTGGTGCTGCTGGACTGGAAGTATGGATACATGTACCTTGCCTATGCTCAGTGCCTGTTGTGCTTCTGTATTTAGCCTGCCTTTGTAAATAGAGCTGCTTTTTCCTTCCAAGTTACTGTGGTGAATTTACCCTGGGGGGATAAATTTCCAACCTGCTGGGGTGCAAATCCAACCCACAACACTTGAGAGATGGCACTGGGTCAGAAGGGACCCCCCAAAGGCCATCTTGTCCAACCCCCCCCTGCAGGCAGCGGGAATACCTCTAAGGAGAGCAGGCCGCCCAGGGCCACAGGGAGCCCGATCTTGCATCGAGACCCACTGCCAAATCAGATGCCATGGGCCCCCCCAGCTAAATGCCAAGGCCCCTTGGCATCCTGGAAGTACTCTGGGCTTTGGAAACACTCACTTGTCATCTCTTTCAAGACAGTGCACTAGAATGGGCAGTATTCCTGATTTGATGAGGTCGTCGATGGGTGGGTTGCGATCGCTGGAGAGCAGCTTTCTGGGTGGGAGAGGAGAAAACACAGCAGTCAGCAAAACAAAGCACAGCAGGGAAGTGGGGAAGGGGGGGAAACTCTTCCCCCAGTGCGTGCCTCAGCTTCAAAGACCAAGCAGGAATGGGTCTCTCTGCTTCAGCTGCAAAGGGCTGAGGCCCCAAGCCGAAGTGCCTGCAGGAGTGAAGCCCAGGCCATGCCATGTGCTGCCCCTTGCCAGCTGCCAAACTTTCTCTGACTACCTCTGAAGTTTATCAGCAGTCAGTAAAATGAAGATCAGAGCTCCTCAGTTACACCCTCCTGCAGCTTCTTCCTCCTCCACCCAAGGAGAGAGATAAACAGATCCCAGCTGCTTTGACAGGAAAGGCAGAGTCTTTTTCTCTTTACTATGGCAGAGAAAAAGGATTCACAAAGGGCAACTGCAGAGAACAGAACTCTACCAGGTTGTTTCAATCACTAATCCCTTTAGCTTCCCTCTCCTGCAGTGAAGGAATTCATGAAGCTTCTTGGAGGGGACACCTTGGGCTGCTGCACCAAACTTTTACCAGCAGTAGGAAGAGGTATTCTATATAGAATCAGAGAATTGTTAGGGTTGGAAGTGACCTCAAGGCTCAGCCAGTCCCAACCCCCTGCCATGGGCAGGGACACCTCACACCACAGCAGGTTGCTCACAGCCACAGCCAGCCTGGCTGCAAACACCTCCAGGCATGAGGCTTCCACCACCTCCCTGGGCAACCTGTGCCAGGCTCTCACCACCCTCATGGCCAACAACTTCTTCCTCACAGCCAATCTCAATCTCCCCACTTCTAGTTTTGCTCCATCCTCCCCAGTCCTATCTCTCCCTGACACCCTCAAAAGTCCCTCCCCAGCTTTCTTGGAGCCCCCTGCAGATCCTGGAAGGCCACAAGGAGGTCTCCTCAGAGCATTCTCTTCTCCAGACTGCACTCAAGGTGTGGCCTAACCAATGCTGAGCACAGGGCACAATGACCTCCCTGCTCCTGCTGGCCACACTCTTCCTGATGCAGGCCAGGATGCCCTGGGCCTTCTTCCCCCCCTGGGCACACTGCTGGCTCATGTTCAGGCAGCTGTCAATCAGCACCCCCAGATCCCTTTCTGCCTGGCTGCTCTCAGCCACTCTGACCCCAGCCTGTAGCTCTGCCTGGGGTTGCTGTGGCCAAAGTGCAGCCCCTGGCACTTGGACTTGTTGAATGCCATCCTGTTGGCCTCTGCCCATCTGTGCAGTCGGTCGAGGTCCCTCTGCAGAGCCCTTCTGTCCTCTAACTGACCAACATCTGCTCCCAGCTTGGTGTCAGCTGCAAATGTGCTGATGCCTGACTCAATCCCCTCCTCCAGATCATCAATAAAGATGTTAAAGAGCACAGGGCCCAGCACTGATCCCTGGGGCACACCACTGGTGCCTGGCTGCCAGCTGGCTGTGGCACCATTCACCACCACTCTCTGGGCTCAGCCTCCAGCCAGTTCCTAACCCAGCTCAGAGAGCTCCTGTCCAAGCCAGGGGCTGACAGCTTGGCCAGCAGTTTGCTGTGGGGGATGGTGTCAAAGGCCTTGCTGCAGTCCAGGCAGACCACATCCACATCCACCAGGCTGTCACCTGGGCATAGAAGAAGATCAGGTTGGAGAGGCAGGACTTGCCCCTCCTAAATCCATGCTGGCTGGACCTGAGCCCTTGGCCATCCTTCAGGTGCACAGTTATTGCCCCCAGGATAATCTGCTCCATCACTTTCCCTGGCACTGAGGTCAGGCTGCCAGGCCTGGAGTTTCCAGGTTCCTCCATCCTACCCTTCTTGTGGATGGGAACCACAGTGCCAGTAGTAGTGTTGCTCCCCTGAGCTGAAGCTCCCACTGAAGGCAGCTTGTCCTACAGAAGTGGGCACACAAACTGCTCCTGCCATTATCATTTGCAAACACATGAACTCCCCAAAGTCCAGGCTGCTTCCAGCTCATCTGTATTCTGATCTGAAAGTCTTCCCTTGCACTTGAATCAACCTCCCTCTACCACAGAGGGTAAGAGAGTTGAAGCTTTCTGCTACAACCACAACCCCCCCATGTAGCTCAGGAAAGAGCAGGAAAACACTAACTTCATGCACACACTTAGGATCTCTCCTCAAATATACACAGCTAGGGAATTCCTCCTGAAGAAAAAAGGTTCTGTTGGCCCAATCCATGGCCAGACTAGGAGGAGGATTATGCCAGTTCTCCCTGTATTTAAAAGCTGAAGGCTTTATAGTCCTGTATCTTTTCCTGCTGAGCAGCATCAAGCATTGCACTAAGATAAATCCTGACTAAATCCCAGTTCTGGGCTCCTCAGTTTAGGAAAGATGTGGCCCCATGCTCTTTAATATCTTTATTGATGATCTGGAGGAAGGGATTGAGTCTATCATCAGTAAGTTTGCAGATGACACCAAGCTGGGGGCAGGAGTTGATCTGTTAGAGGGTTGGAGAGCTCTGCAGAGGGACCTTGCCAGGCTGGACAGATGGGCAGAGGCCAAGGGCAGGAGACTGAACACATCCAAGTGCCAGGTGCTGCACAGTGGCCACAGCAACCCCAGGCAGTGCTACAGGCTGGGGTCAGAGTGGCTGAGAGCAGCCAGGCAGAGGGGGACCTAGGAGTAGTGGTGGACAGCAGCTGAACAGGAGCCAGCAGTGTGCCCAGGGGGCCAAGAAGGCCAAGGGCATCCTGGCCTGCATCAGGAAGAGTGTGGCCAGCAGGAGCAGGGAAGTCATTGTGCCCTGTGCTCAGCACTGCTGAGGCCACACCTGGAGTCCTGTGTCCAGTTCTGGGCTCCTCAGGTTAGGAA
Source organism: Melanerpes formicivorus (assembly GCF_026170545.1). Lineage (NCBI taxonomy): Eukaryota > Metazoa > Chordata > Aves > Piciformes > Picidae > Melanerpes > Melanerpes formicivorus. Next base: position 240,472 of record NW_027142430.1, read on the forward strand.
AGATGTTGAGCTGCTGGAAGGTGTCCAGAGAAGGGCAAGAAAGCTGGGGAGGGGTCTGGAGCACAGCCCTGCGAGGAGAGGCTGAGGGAGCTGGGGTTGCTTAGCCTGGAGAAGAGGAGGCTCAGGGGAGACTTCTTGCTCTCTGCAACTCCCTGAAGGAAGGCTGTAGCCAGGTGGGGGTTGGTCTCTTCTGCCAGGCAGCCAGCAGCAGAACAAGAGGACACAGTCTCAAGCTGTGCCAGGGGAGGTTTAGGCTGGATGTTAAGAAGAAGTTCTTCCCAGAAAGAGAGATTGGCCACTGGGATGTGCTGCCCAGGGAGGTGATGGAGTCACCATCCCTGGAGGTGTTTAAGAAGAGCCTGGATGGGGTGGTTGGTGCCATGGTTTAGTTGATTAGATGGTGCTGGGTGATAGGTTGGACTTGATGATCTCAAAGGTCTTTTCCAACCTGGTTAATTCTATCCTATCCTACTTCAAAGCTGGATCTAAAGCTCTAGTTACCAAATGGTCTGGTTTAAAAGAAACCAGTCAGTGAGCTCCTTTTCTAGTTTATGCCAGAACACAATTCTGATTTGAAGAGCATTGTAAAGAACACCAGAGGTCTAGCTGAGCAAAGTGTGCCCTTACCTTGCTGCCTGCACAGCACCCAACTGCACACCCTGGTTGTCACTTGAAGCATTCTGAAACACAGGAGAATGTTAGGGCTTTGCACATGTTTGCCACCACAACAAAGAGTGTTCAAGCAATTAAATGATTCCTTTTTTCTTTTACCTGTACTATTGCCTCCAAAGAAGTGTTTTGCTAGAGGGGAAAAAAAAAAAGACAAAAGCAGTCAGAAAGCAGAAGCACAAAGGAGATGCAAAGGATCTGCTGGAGAGAGTTAGCTCTTACCACTCTGAAGTCCCCATCGATATCAGAATCTTCACAGATATCTTCATGGGGAACATTTCTCCTCTTTAGAAGATGCTCATCTCTCTTGTTCTGCAAGAGGAGGATTGCACACTTTTAAAGCCCTGCTTTAGCAGGGGGGGTGTTGAGCAAGGAGCAGGAGCTCGTGCTTTGAAGCTTTCTCTGCTCTCATTGCTGCTGTTCACATTTCCAGGCTCGAAGCAGCCGGGAATGGCTGCTCAGAGCAGCACGTTCTGGAAGCCACCCCTTCCCAGCAGCATTTCTCCACAGCAGCAGCTGATGTTGCTGCTGGTTTCATGTGCACACATCCATCACCAGCGATGCCACAAGCCATCTGTCATGGTTTAGAAGGAGACAAGGCGACTCCCAGAGGCCCCTTTACTTTCCATCCCAGAAGGAAAATAACTCAAGGTGTGATTACTCTTCTAGCTCTCAAGAGCTGCTTTTCCAGCAGTTCTAACCAGTGCTCTCTTCAAACACACTCTTGCTTGGGTGCTGAAGGGCTGTTTTCAGGAAGGAAAGAGCTTTTGGTCTACAGCTTGGCAAGAACACCTGGTTTTTCAAAGCAAATCCCATGCTTTTTGGAAGCTCTTACAGCTCCAAACCCAGCTGGCAGGAGGAGTGAGTCCCTTCAGCTGCAAGTAAAAGGCTGGCTTTCCAAGACAACAATCAGGGAAGTGTTTTAGTACCAAGTATGGTACCTTTAGAACTTCTTCCTGAACCAGAGTCTCCTGATGGACTTGATAACAAACACAACTAGTTCCAACAGTGATGATCTTGGTGGACTACAGAACACACAACACTGCTGCAGTATTTCTTTACTCCCTTCAGCAAACCCTCTTCCATTTTACTGACATACCAGCACAGTCAAATCCTCTTTGGTCAGAACAGTGCTGAGGTTCTCTCACCTTTCTCAGCTCCACAACAACTTCATTTCTCTGTCTTCTCATAGTCTGAAAAGAATCAAGATCAAAGCACATTAGGTTCTGAAGCAAGACCAAGTCCTTCAAGAAGTTCTTGCGTGAGTAATTTGAAGCTCCTGCACTTTAAACAGTACCTGCACAAACAGGATTTCATTTTCATTAGAAAAGTAGGAATCCAATAGGAAGTGGAGATAACTGGGTTGTTTCTGCCTGGATCACTTCACTAAGAGTTTCCTAGGGCTTCATGTTGAAGAAAAAATGGCTGTGTGGAATCAGAGAATGGTGGGGGTTGAAGAAATCTTTAAAGCTCAGCCACACCAACCCCCCTGCAGTCAGCAGGGACAGCAGCAACTAGAGCAGGTTACTCAGAGCCCCAGACAACCTGACCTGGAATGGTTCCAGGGATGGAGCTTCTACCACCTCTCTGGGCAACCTCAGACAGTGTCTCACCAGCCTCAGTGTCATAAATTTCTTCCTTCTCTCCAGTCTGAGTCTCCCTCTTTCAGCTCAAATCATCACCCATTGCCCTGTCACAAGAGGTCCCGCTCAGAAGCCTGTCCCCAGCTTTCTGCTCAGCTCCTTTAAATCAATGCAAGGCCACCAGAAGGTCTCCCTGGAGCCTTCTCCTCTCCAGGCTGAACCACCCCAGCTCTCTCAGCCTGGCCTCATAGCCCTTGAATGGCTTTTGTGAGCACCTCTGGAGCTGCTCCTGCCCTTGTTATGCTGAGGGCTCCAGAGCTGACACAGCACTCCAGGAATGAAGGAACCTTTTCTAACAAGGCCGAAAGGAGTTGTGCATAAAGCAGCACCAAGAGCTTTGTAAGCACCACAGCAAGCCAGCAGCATACTAAGTTTGCCCCAACACTCCTAACCTTGTCTTGATTCAAGGACTTTCCTTAGGAACCTGCACCTCTTCCTTGCCCAAAGCAGTGGGGGCAGAGACACTGGGCTGCCAGACACGTCACTAAGGGGTACCCATCACCAGGCAGCTATGGTGAGAAACAGAGGCTGCAAAGCACAGCTGCCAAAGCACAAAGCCTTGCCATAACGACTTCTTTTCAGAACAAACAGCTCTGAACACCACCAGGCCCTGTTCTGGATGGTTCCTGCCAGGTTCCAGGGCCAAGTGCAGCACCAACAGCGTGCCCCTGCAGACAGAAAAGGTGGGGAAGTGCTGCAGGAGCTCTCCCTCCCCCAAACCTCCAACACTCTGCCTGCCTCTCCCAGGCACTAAAGTAAACTCACATATTTCACACACTTCTGTTACTTCATGAAACAGCACTAGCTCTGTGCCCTGTGGAATGACCTTATCAAGTTCAAATGAAAGAGGCCTGCTAAGCCCAAACTGCTACCAAAATGTAATCTCCAAGTGAAACCCACAGGAACCTCTTGGCACTTCAGTAACAGGGGAGGGTTGGGGGGGGGGGGTGTCCTTTTCTCTACATTGAAACTATTCATGGAAAGAAACCAATTGTAAATACACAGAAATAGGTTTACTACTGCTTGTGGCATTACAGTGCAAAGGGAACACAGAGAAGAAATCAATGCCTGGAATAAAATCACTACAGGCCAGCTGGACTTTGCAGTGAGTGAGAGCAGCAAAATGAAAAGGAATTGCATTTTTCCTGGGATTTAACCACTCACAAGCCCAGCAAAAGCTTGCAATCCTGGAGCATAATGGCCCAGCAGAGAATACAAGGAAAATGAACAGCTCCAAGAGCTTCTGAGAAGCAGTAAGAAGCAGCTCTGAAGCTGAGGATTAAAAGCTTGACTGTCAGGAGCATAATTATTTTTATCAAAAGGAAATGTGCATTTCCTCAGCATCAAATTCCCAGCTCTGAGCGAGACAGTGAAATTCTCAGGAGGAGGTACAAGGAAAAGCATTAAAAAAAAAGGACAGAAAAGGCTGTGAGGGGAAAAGAAAGGAGTCCCCACTGCTCTGGAAGGCACAACTTTCCACTGCTTGAGGACCAAAAGGAAGCTCATCATGAGGAGCACAAGGGAGGGAAAAACCCAACACACCCACACAATAGCTAGCCTAGCATACAATCATAGAACTGTCAGGGTTGGAAGGGACCTCAAGGCTCAGCCAGTCCCAAGCCCCCTGCCATGGGCAGGGACACCTCACACTACAGCAGGTTGCTCACAGCCACAGCCAGCCTGGCTGCAAACACCTCCAGGCAGGAGGCTTCCACCACCTCCCTGGGCAACCTGTGCCAGGCTCTCACCACCCTCATGGCCAACAACTTCTTCCTCACAGCCAATCTCAATCTCCCCACTTCTAGTTCTGCCCCCTCCCCCCCAGTCCTATCCCTCCCTGACACCCTCACAAGTCCCTCTCCAGCTTTCTTGGAGCCCCCTGCAGATCCTGGAAGGCCACCAGAAGATCTCCTGGGAGCCTTCTCCTCTCCAGCCTGCACAACCCCAACTCTCTCAGGCTGTCTCCAGAGCAGAGCAGCTCCAGCCCTCTGCTCCTCCTCATGGCCCTTCTCTGGACACCTTCCAGCCCCTCCAGATCCTTCCCGGCACAGAAGCTCCAGCACTGGCCCCAGAGCTGCAGCTGTGGTCTCAGCAGAGTGGAGCAGAGGAGGAGAATCCCCTCGCTGGCCCTGCTGGCTCTGCTAATGCTATGGATGCCTAATGCAGATGCAGCACCTGGAAGGACCAGGTAAGAGCCATTCTAAGTACAAAGTGGGGCCCACGAAAAGCATCAGAGTTTTCACGAAGTACCTGCACCTTTCAAGAATGTTCATTTAATTGGTCAATCAAAATGGAAATAACTGAGACTACCACAGCTTCAATTCTGAGCTTTTTCAGTTTTAAAACTAGTAAAAGTCTTGTCTGCTATGTGACTTCAACAGTTCCCACAGTACTGCAGATAAGCTTCATTCCAGGGCTAGGGATCTGCTCTCTAAAGCTAGCTGAGCTTTCCAAACATATTCAGAAGTCCTCAAATGACAATGGGAATCTGTTTAAAAGCCATGGAGATGTGGTGCTGAGGGACATGGTTTAGTGGTGACCTGGCAGTGTTGGGTTAATGGTTGGACTTGATGGTCTTAAAGGCCTCTTCCAACCAAACTGATTCCCTGATATCAAAGGCATCGTCTCTATAGGCAGGGGGGGAGGGGGGGTGAGGAAATCAATATCCTAACAATAGATCACAGAATTGTCAGGGTTGGAAGGGACCTCAAGGATCAGCCAGTCCCAACCCCCTGCCATGGGCAGGGACACCTCACACTGCAGCAGGTTGCTCACAGCCACAGCCAGCCTGGCTGCAAACACCTCCAGGCAGGAAGCTTCCACCACCTCCCTGGGCAACCTGTGCCAGGCTCTTACCACCCTCATGGCCAACAACTTCTTCCTCACATCCAATCTGAATCTCCCCACTTCCAGTTTTGCTCCATCCTCCCCAGTCCTATCCCTCCCTGACACCCTCACAAGTCCCTCCCCAGCTTTCTTGGAGCCCCCTGCAGATCCTGGGAGGCCACCAGAAGGTCTCCTGGGAGCCTTCTCCTCTCCAGCCTGCACAACCCCAACTCTCTCAGGCTGTCTCCAGAGCAGAACAGCTCCAGCCCTCTGCTCATCCTCATGGCCCTCCTCTAGACACACTCCAGCACCTCCAGCTCATTCCTGTAAGAGAGGCTCCAGAACTGGATGCAGTAAGTTTGTATTAGTCCTTCTCTGGCCCATTAGGTATTCCCTGAACTAACTGGCTGAAAAATCCAGAGAAAGAGGGAAATGCCTGGCAACAAGACTGCAGAACTGTACCAAGCCCCTGGTGGTCTCACAAGCCTTAATCAACTGTTACTGCAAGCTAAGGAAATAAGCACACCTGTGGGGAAGATGCACTGCAAGGAGCATTCTCCTCACCAGACCTCAGTGATGACTCTGCTAGTCACAGAAAAGCTGTTGCTAACCAAGCGCAAGACCCAACGTGCATCTTCAAGGAGCAGGAGGCTGGATTGCTACACCACCAACTATAAAATACCCTTTACATCTTAACACTAACCAGAAGAGGACATCAAGATGGAAAGGATATTAAGAAGCAATAGTTCTAGTCACCAGTGAGCCCCAAAGGAAATGTATTCCAGCTCAGGTGCTAACACACACCTCCAGGACAAGCACATCTGCATGTGTTGGACAGACCCAGGGAGGGGGTGGGGCCAAAACAAATAAGCCAGGGGGAAAAAAAAGCAGCCTCTAACATGTCAAGAAGTTTCTTAAACTACAGAATCTTCTCTGCAGTTGAGCAGACTTGGGGGAAAAAAAAAATCTGACAGTCCATCACCTCTCTGCCAGAAGATTAATGTTCTCCCTCCAGACATAAAGTGACAGGCCTTTAGTTTGGCTTCTGGAAGGGGCCTGCATACCTTGGGCTCACAAAAGCCTTCACATGATTGACAAGCAACCCATGAAGCCACTCCTGGGGCAAATTCACCAAAATAGGGCTCCACTAAAATCATTCTCTGTGTAAACAAGCAGTTGGTTGAACAAACTACTTATTACTGGCTAACCTGTCACTGCAAACAAGAACTGGAGTTAGCTCTGCCAGGGAGCTTCACAGCAGGTTCACCTCAGCCTAGAAGGAGAACAGCCTGGAGAAACTCAAATGAAAGCAGCCTCAAGATCAACTTGTGTTGTCTTTTGGAGAGCAGCTCAAAGGGCAGAAACTGAGGCTGTGAAGTTGGAGCTTCCCTTCTGTTCTGTGTAAGATCTGACTGGATGGTTTGACTTCTCAGCTTGCCCCAACACAACTGTGAGCCATCTCAAGGTAAGCTTTTAGAACCAGAACTCAGAAAGGGAAGTGCTGCAGTTCCAAAGCATGCAGTGCTTCAGTATGAACTCACATGGCTTGCAGTCACTGGATCTTCCTCTCCCTTTGCTACACTGAAAATCAAATGATTGAGTCTATTTCTGTCAGCCTGTGATTGCTACCCCTCCATCCCCCTTTCCCCAATTATATTTAGCTGAAGTTTTAGCAGAAGGGCTATTTTCTGACCATTAGTCATTACTGAGCCCTTCAGCTTATCATGAAAATCTTGTGTTAGCTGATGCCTGCAGGATCCTGATATACTCTAGGCCTTCTCACCAGGCCAGGAACAACAGCCACGTTCTAAGCTCAGCCCTCAGAACAGCTCAGATCCTGTCACCCTTTCTGAGCACACTCACATAATACCTGCAGACTGTGCTCAGCTGATGCAGCCTCAGCCCTCTTCCATTCCTTCCTCTGAACACTGCTCCTCAGAAACTCAGGAGCACATGGCCTGTCTTTGCTGCTCTGTGGGGGATCAAACACTTCCCTCAAGCAGCCCTGTATGTGCACCTGCAACAGGCAGGTCTGACAAACAACAGTGGAGCCTGGTTTCTGAAGGCACCTTGCTTCTGTGGTGGAAATGCAATGGTTACTTTAAAGCTGAGCTGCTTGAACCATCTTTCCTTCCTTCCTTGCAACTTCACACCAACCCTGGATCTGTAACTCCAAACACCTACCAGAAACCAAAAGGTGGCAAGGGTGAGTGAGAGACAGACTATTTAGCTCCAAACCTTTGAAACTCTTTTCTTGTTAGAACACCACATACTATGGCCCTGCACACGACTGCTTACTCACTAGACTGGCTGCTCTGCACCCAGTCTGCAGACCACAGCTGGAGAAGACTGGCCTATGACCCAGAGCACCCAATGCAGTGCCCACAGCAACAGCAAAGACATTTTGACTCATCCCTCACAGGTGTAGAAGGCACTGAACTACAAACCAAGAGCCTTCAGAGACACATGCAGAATCACACTTGGATTTAGTACAAATCCATGTGCTTCACCCTCCAGCTTAATTAGCATGTCCAGAGAAGGGCAACAAAGCTGGGGAAGGGTCTGGAGAACAGGGATGAGGAGGAGCAGCTGAGGGAGCTGGGGGTGTTCAGCCTGGAGGCTGAGGGGAGATGTTCTGCTTCTCTACAGCTCCTTGAAAGGAGGTCACAGTTGGTCTCTTCTCCCAAGGAACGAGCAACAGGACAAGAAGAAACAGCCTCAAGTTGCACCAGTGGAGGCTTAGGCTGGACATGAGGAACAATTTCCTCCCCAAAAGGGTTGTCAAGGCCTGGCCCAGGCTGCCCAGGGCAGTGGTGGAGTCCCCATCCCTGGAGGGGTTTCAAAGCCCTGGAGATGCGATGGTGAAGGATATGGTTTAGTGGTGACCTGGCACTGGGGGGTCAATAGTTGCATTCAATCTTGAAGCCTTTCCCAACCTTATTGATTCTACCTGATTTAGGCCTTTCCCTATGCATTATTTCCCCTCTGTGCTAATCCTAACTCACTCACAAGCCAGGGCATTGAAGCCTACTCTCAAGACCACTGTGATAAACACATTACAGGACTTTTAAAGCCAGCACAATGTCAACAAGATAGCAGCAGAAAACAGATCTCAGCAACTATTCCTCCTTCAGAATTAGAAGGGGACTCAGTTACAAACAAATACATACAAATCAATATGACATTGCCCATGCTGTCAGGGTAGTTTCTCCTGGAGAAGCTGTGCCTGCCAAATCAAATCCCTTTTGCAAACTAATACCTCAGCATGACAAAATGTCAGTTTCACCATGGAACTACAAGTGAGCTCACAGGTACCCATTCTTAACTGAAGTCAGTGAGGGAAATTCCTGCTCTCTCCCTGTCCCTCCATACTCAAAACAGTTTGTGTGGGGGACAGAAAAAGCTGGAAAGTTGCTAACTACCTGGGATATCATCCAGAGTGTCTGAGAGCATTCCTTCAACCTCCTGGAGCTTCCTTGGTGCTCAGAAGCACACTGTCAGCATTAAAGGTGAAGGGAGTAAGCTGGACTCGATGGTCTCAAAGGTCTTTTCCAACCTGATTAATTCTGTATTCTGAATGCTGCTGGCAACTCTGATAGGATCCCTGAGTTAAAAACATCCAGGTTCAACAGCTACTCCAAAATCAGTTTTGAAGTACTCTGCATGACAGTATGATCATCATTTCACATCATGTGTGTCTCCATTAGACAGCAGGAATACCTCTCTGAAAATTCTCCTCTGCTGGCACTACTAAAGCAATTCTTCACCTCTCACCCAGCAAAACAGGCAAGTCAGAGAAGAAAAGGCCAACAGAAATTCATCAGTGGGTCAGAGTTGGAAAGCTAATATGCATGGAATTTCATTTCAAGTCAAAACCCCTAAAACCAGTCAAATCTGAGTGGTGCAGCAGGCCAACAATCACTAACAGAAAGTAAAACATTCCACCATTTGGTAAAACAAAGTGAAGGAAACAGCAATCCCCACCTCAAACCTTCCCTGTAGCAAGGCTTCACTCAAAACCAAACAGCTCATGAAAGCATCTACTGATGGCACTGTGAGTAATTTACACTTATCTTGGCCTTTTTACAGTAAAGATCTAGGTTTTGGTTCCAAGGTCTGCAAGGTGCTGCAATGTAAAATAACTGCTGGAAGGTGTTAGAGGTTTGAAGGCTAGTGCCCCAGTGTCCTCACTGTAAATGAAAGCTTTCCAGAGAATTCAAGAGAGCCCACAGGGATGGATGATCCCCAAGGGGCTGAGCAGAACAGAAGAGATCTCTTTATCCCATTCCACTGGTCTGCAATATTTCTACATAATCTGAAGCATAGCTTGTTCTTTATTCTTCTTGCTCCTTCCCCCACCCCCCTTTCCCCCCTTCTGGTCTTGCTTGGCTTGCTCACTCCTGTTTGGGTTATGGTAAGAACAGCAGTGGGGATGGGAGAGAACTTGTTAGCTGGCACAGCCCTCTGGGCTTTGTCCAGGAGGGTCTGGGCTTTGTTGGGTTATATGTATGTCTATGCATATGTTTATTACCATTTACATTTCATTCACTTTTGTATTTGATCTACTTTTGCAAGTGTTATTTTCATTTAGCTCCCAAATCCTGAGCAAGCTTAGTTATTTACTCAGTTTGGGGGGAAACTCCAAATTCTGTGTGGTGTAAAACTGAAAGAAAAATCAGGGCTCATCACTGGCATATTCACAATAAACAGGGGGGGAAAAAAACCCAAACCCAGCTCATCCTTTCTATTTCTAGAAGATAAAAGCCCCAATGAAACCTGTCCCTCACTGAACACACAAGATGATAAAAGTTATCCACTAGGAAAGCCAGTTAAACACTTGCATAATTCTGTGTAACACTCCAGATAAGCAATTTTGGAGGCAGATTCTGGGGTTGAATATTTAAATGATGTGATTTCTGCAGCTCTGTAAGCCGAGCTCCTTTATGTGCTCTAACAATGCTGTCTTTTCTCCCCTCACAGCTCTAACAGCTCTCAAATCTTGGAAGACCTTAAGAGAAGGCGCTGAGCAGCCTGGACTAAGAACCTTCAGCACTACAAAAAGCAGCATTCTGAGCAGTATCAGCTACAGATGCTTGCTCTCCCAGCACAAGCTCTGCTGATATTAAGTTTATTACACTGAGCATTTCTTTGAGCAGTGCTGCAAGAGAGAAAAAAAAGGCCAAGAAAGTGTTTTGTCTTTTTAGTCACAATGACTCCCTCTGTTCCCAGCATCGTCACCAATCTGTCATCTCGAAACACATGGCTGTAGCTGTTTACATCACAACATGTCCATGCATGTATGTTTAGCCAAGAGTTAAGCATATGAAGGAATTTTACTAAGCATCTTATGTAAAACAGCTCTGTCTGTGCAGTTGGTTTGGGGTGTTTTTTTTCCCCTCCCCCCCTTTTTTTTTTTGATCCTTTTTCCCCCCCGCCCCTCTGTTTCAGGGCCAGAATTTGCATTTTGAGAGGCATGTTGATATAGGCTGGGAAATTAAAGTTCTACCTTGAAGCCATTAAGTATCCAAAAAGCTCAACACCTGCTCAGCACTGAAGAGAAACTGCAATTGTCTTTTTAAAGCTACATGACCACCTACAGTGAGGATGGGAAGGATAAGGTGTCAGCACCTGCCAGCAGTGTAACTGTCGATGGACTGATCTAAGCAACGGGGAAAATCATGGAGGTTACCAACCCTCCACAGCCTCTGAAGTATCTGAAGTATCAAAGAACCCAACAGTTAAATGCGCAGTTTCAGCCCAAATGAAAAGAGGGAGGAGGAAAGGAGATAAAGATCAGAAGTTGGCTTCCTCTGTGAAGGAGCAGTTATGAACTAACCCAAGACTAGCAACTGTTGCTCCCACAGGACCCTTGGCTAGAAGTGGACACTACCAACACCTCTCACCCTCAAGGGAAAATGTTAATAAGCAGGATTATGGCCACAAGCCTGAGCTGATGTATGAAAAGTCGCCATCCACTGGAGTTATTTTAGGTACCAAGCATATGCCCCAGGATTTGCTGGATAAATGTCAGTATCTGCCAGTCCAACAGGGCCTAGCCATGGGTTTTCACCACGCAGGAGGCCATTTAAGTGCAGCAGCAAATTCAGCAGACACACACACTGAAGAGATTACCTGCTTCCAGCTACACACACACACACACGTGTTCATCTTGAACCTTCCCTACTTCAGCTGACTTACCTTAAAACTCAGTATGGAGGCACCAAAGGAGAGAGAAAACAAAAGAATTCCAAGCTGGATTTTCCTATCTTTTTTTTTTGCTACAATACCACACCCTTTATTGTGAACTTTCCTAAAGATGCCTGGCTTGTGCAGTTCTCTCCTCAGCGAGAATAAAGCTGCACAAACCCGATTTAACATTTAAGGCAAGCAGCTGCTAACAAAGCTAACAGCCCTGTTAGCCATCCCTGCAGTAATTATTCCCACTTCCAACATGTTTGGCATCATCAGGCTCTGTGGATAACCAAGCAATGAATTGTTTTATCCAGATACTTAGGTATGTTGAGAAAAAAATATAAAGAGTTAAAAAAAAACAATCGAGGTGTTAATGGCTTCTGAATGACCCAAATGGGAAGCTTGGCAGATGTGTTAATGGGTGCCAACAGAAGACATCTTTTACTTTAAAGGAAAGAAATACTGCACAACTGTCTTAACGTCAACGCTTGGAATATTATGCTAAACGCAGGGGTATGTATTGAGGCTGGTGCAAAAGGGAAATGAGAAGGTCAGAGCTCAATTCTGGATGAGAATCCTGCACTGACAGCATGATGATGCACGGGATTCCCCGGTCAGCACTGCCGACTGTTACTGCTGAAGGCCGATACCTCGTCTTGCAGTTCGAATATTTACTGTGCTCATTATCCTCTCTGCTGCCTTTCGGCACCTCCGCAGCTCAAATAAATGCATGCAAGCAATGCGGCCACCAGAAAGTTTAAAGGCTCCAGACTTCAAGCGGCAATTGTTTCAACACCCAACAGACTGGGCACTGAAATAGCAACATTAAAGACAAGCGTTCGGCTTCAACATAATTACATCTGCTATAAAGCGCAAGCAGTAAGTCCTTTATTCACTTGAGCATCTTTGGAGAGACACAGGGCAGCACACGCAGCTGGGCCCTAATCCTTGACTCAGGCTTTTCGGGGCTACTCAGGGTGATCGTTAGAGCGCAAGAAACGAAGGCAGGGCCGCACGAAACCACGACTGCCGGCCTAGCCGGTAATGCACCGGGGCAACACCTCCGCCAGCGAGGGACCGCACCGACCCCTGCCAGTGCTGCACCCGGAACGCGAGGCCGCTGCCGGCCTGCCGGGCGGGGGAGCCGCCACGGGCCGCTCCTGGCCCGGCGGAGAGGGCCCGGGGAAGCCCCGGGGCGGCGCTGGGGGGCCGGGCGAGCAGCGGAGGCCTTCGCCCCCCTTCAGCGGCGGCGCTCCCGCCTCCGCGCGGCGCCCAACGGCCCGGCCCGGCCGCGCCCGGCCCCACAGCGCGGCCTCCCCCTTCTTCTTCTGCTTCCTGGCTTCCCTCGCCTCGCTGGGCGGCGGGGAGCGGCTCTCCCGCCTCTCGGCGGGGCGGGCAGTGCAGGCCGCGGCCCCGCCGCGGGCCCCTCGCCGGCGGATTAGGAAAGACGCCACACGGCGGTGGCGGCGGCCCCCCTCCCGCCGCCATGGCCGGCCGGCCCCTCCCGCCGGGCGCCGCGCCGCTTACCTCCAGGTCGCGGCCTTTGTTCTTGAAGTTCTTCAGCCGCTGGTTGTCCAGTTTCTCGTTGTCGGCCATGGCGGGAGGGGGAGACGGGAGGGAAAGGTGGAAGAGAGCGCGGCTCCTCCGCCTCCTCCCAGGCCCGTGCCCCTGCCCGAGCCCGCCGGGATCCCCCCCCCCACCTCCTTCCCGGCTCTGCCGCCGGCCGCCGAACGCGCTGCCGCCTTGAGGCCCTCGGGCTGCGGCCCAGGTCGCCGAGCCGAAAAGCCGGTGAGAGGAGCGGTCAGTGCCCGCTGGGCCCCGGCTGCCGGCGCCCGAACGTGCCGGTAGCGAGGGACGGCGCGAGCGGGGGATGGGAGGGGGGGGAAAGAGGGGCAGCCTCGCTCTGGGCCGGCCGGCCGCGCCCTCCGATTGGCTGCGTAGCCCGAGTCCGGTGGCCAATAGGAGATAGGGGAGGAAGAGGGGGGGAGGGGAGAGGCTGCGCGGGGCCGTGACGCGCATTGTGACGTAGCGCGGGCAGGGGAGGGGGGCGGCGGCCTCGGGTTCTTTCGGCCGCTTCCCCTCAGCCGCCGCCGCCATTTTGGGTGGTGGGTTTTGCCGGGCGGAGAGGAGGAGCGGCGAGCCGCCGTGTGCTCCCCGCCTTCCTCGACGTCCGTGCTCGCCTGTGCCAGCTTGGGTCCGCTGTTTTCCCAGCCGAAAACGCGCCGTTTTCGCCGACACGCGTGTTTCCCAGCCGAAAGTCCACAACCGCCTGTGCCTTGCCCCGGTCGCCTTTGCGTTCCGTCCCCTCAGGACGCTGGAGACCTCGCCTCGCCCTATAATGACGCCGCTTTAATGGCAGTTTAATTAACTTTTCCCCTCCTCCCCCACCCCCCCAAAAAAAAAAAACAGAAGTCCATTTTTGTGCTCGGGACGCCCAGAAGCGGGTCCGCGGGCTGGCGCTGGGCAGCGCGGGTAGAGCGATCCCCGCTGGCCGAGGCGCCGGAGGGGAGGAGAGCAGTGGGGCAGCGCTGTCAGGGCTGCCGAGTCTCCGTGAAGCGCGCGGTAAAGGCTGAGCAAAACCAGCCGCTGCAGCTGCCGCGTTTGGCACGGCCCAGTCGCTTTCCTTTACCTGCCTTTGGCCCTGAGCACAAGTGAAGTGGGGAAGCACACGGAGCAGGGCATAGGGCACGGCGGCAGGTGTTACTTGGCAGCCTCTTGGCGACGTGGCTGAGCTCTCCTCAGGGAGAGGTCCAAAATAGGTTGCCGTCCCCTTTGGGACTCTGCTATCGCAGAAGTTTTTACCAGATTGATGATGACGGTGGATTCTGGCCAGCAATAACGACTGTAATTCATTGTCAGGTGATGTAGGTGGACGCTGTTGCCAAACTAATTACCAGCTTTCACCGCACAGGCTTCTCATGTCTGAGTGTAGTCATCAGTGTTAATGTCTGTAAACTCCCTGCTGGGACTTAACAACTTGCTTCCAGGCTGCTTTGTAGGGAGCAGCATCGCCTGTGTGTTATGCAAACTCTGTGGAGCTGCACAAAGCCATTCCTGAATTTGCATTGAACATGCCAGCAAAGGGAGTGATGCCATGAAGATTCCAGAGGTGGGATTTCTTTGAGCATAAACTGGGGCATCTTGCTCAGCCCGACTGCTGTGGCTAGCAGAGTGTGGCCCTGCGGCTCCAGGGCTCGGGGTGCTGCTGTAGGAGTAGTAAGCCTGATAACGAGGTGCCATCGGGCGAGGAATGGACGAGCTCCATGACTGCTCCAGCAAGGGAATGCCAGAAATGCAGAGGGCAGACAATCTCAGAAGTCCTCTCAGAAGTCCTTTATTACCACGTTGTAGAATTCCCAGCATTGCAGAGTCTCAGAGTGTCCTTAACAGAAGTAGTCCTGCAAGCCCTTAACAGATGCAGCAGCACAGGCTGGGAGGGGATCTGCTGGAGAGCAGCCCCAAGGAGAAGGAGCTGGGAGTGCTGGTGGACAACAAGCTCTGCATGGCACAGCAATGTGCCCTGGGGACCAAGAAGACCAATGGGATCCTGGGCTGCATTCAGAGGACCATGTCCAGCAGATTGAGAGAGGTTCTCCTCCCTCTCTACTCTGCCCCGCTGAGACCTCACCTGCAATATTGCATCCAGCTCTGGGCTGCCCAGCTCAGGAGGGACAGGGATCTGCTGGAGAGAGTCCAAGGGAGGGCTCCAAGGATGCTGAAGGGACTGCAGCACTGCCCTATGAGGAGAGGCTGAGGGCCCTGGGGCTGTTCAGTCTGCAGAGGAGAAGACTGAGAGGGGATCTGATCAAGGTCTATCAATGGCTGGGGGTCAGGAGGGCAGGGACAGGGACAGGCACTGCTCAGTTGCTCCCTGGGATAGGACAAGAGGCAATGGATGGAAACTGCAGCACAGGAGGTTCCAGCTCAGCATGAGGAGGAACTTCTTCCCTGTGAGGGTCCCAGAGGCCTGGAGCAGGCTGCCCAGAGAGGTTGTGGAGTCTCCTTCTCTGGAGCCTTTCCAGCCCTGTCTGGATGTGTTCCTGTGTGACCTGTGCTGGGTTCTCTGCTCCTGCTCTGGCAGGGGGCTTGGACTGGAAGACCTCTGGAGGTCCCTTCCAACCCCTAACATCCTGTGTGACAAAGTGGCTAACAGAAGTCCCTACAGAAGCCCTAGCAGTATATCCCTAACCCCCCAATCTCCAGTATTGCCCCAAATAGCTGCTTACATTCCCTTTCTTATCAATCAATTAACCAACAGAGTCTAACTGGGTGTGCAAACTAAAGCATGTTCCAATCAAAGGGAGCCAGCATGTAAGGAGAAATAAACCTCTGCCAGATACATAAACTAAATGCATTCTTCAATGAAATGAGCCAGGATGTAAGGAGGCTGGTTCCTGCAGGAATGCTTTCCTTAGGAATGTTGTTGTTTTGTTCCTTAATTTGTGAGGAAAAGATGCTCAGAGTAGTACCTGCTCCTCCCAGTCTGCCAGAATATTGGGGGGGAGGGGGGAAATTTGTTATCCAAACTGTTCCAAACAACTTGGTTAATTTTGACTGAAGTGAGATAAAGGATAGTGACAGAAATAGCCAGGCACACCTGCAGAGCAGAAGGGTTGTTCAATCTATTCCTGCTTCTATCATTTGATCCACAAAATAGTACCTCTGCACATAACTCAGAGCACTCCCTGGAATGCACACTGCCCTGATCTTGCATGTCATTTGGCCTCTTAATGACTGGAAAACCAAGTCAGGGGTTGTGGGGATTCCCCTCTGTGGAGTCCTGCATGTTGACAGAGCTGTTTTCAGCAGCAGCAGTGTGATGTTCCATGGCTCTCCTTGAGAAAAGTCAAAGCTATACTGAGAGACGCAGCCTCCCAAGTGTGTAAACCAAGTCAGTGACTACTCAGAGACTTAGGGAAAGAGAGAAGTTGATGTAGTTCTTTGTGAAAATAGGAGGGTGATGATCTTTCATACACTAGTCCAGCTTAAATACCATCAAGTAGTAAACCAGTTCGTTCACACAGAGCTGCAATTCCTGCAGGTAACACAGGACAGTCTCGCCTCAGGAGACTCCACAACTCCCATTCTTCCCAAGTTACAAACAAATGCTCCAAATCTACAGATTAAAAGGGAAAATTCTTTGGAGACAAAGTCCTAAGGCTACAAACAAGCACTCACAGCTGAGCCTCTTGCTGAGAATCAATCAGAGAATGGTTTGACTTGGAAGGGAGCTCCAAAGCTCATCCAGTCCCATCCCCTCTGCAGTCAGCAGGGACATCCCCAGCTAGATCAGGTTGCCCAGGGCCCTGTCCAGCCTCCCTTTGAATATCTCCAGGGATGAGGCCCCAACCACCTCCCTGGGCAACCTGTTGCAGTGTTCCACCACCCTCATGGTAAAGAACCTAACAGTGGCCTGGCAGTACCTGAGGGCTTGTTGCAGAGCTGCAGGTAGTGGGATGGGTAATGGTGTACCTGTTGATGTGTTTTATCTCCAGGAGATTTCTCAGAGAGTGGGGCTCCATTCTTACATAGAATGAGTCCACATCAGGACTGAAAGTGGCAGAGGTTTGAGTAACCACAGCCATGTCTGTCAGTGTTACAGTGATGTCAGGCAGGGTAAATTAGTCAATTAGTCCTGATGGCTTTCCATATAGACATAGCTGCTTGTATACCAGTATGTATCAAGGCTATGATATTGAGAGGCCATCCTTGATGCCAGTGCAGGCTGGGGGCTGAGGAGATTGAGAGCAGCCCTGCAGAGAAGGACTTGGGGGTGCTGGTGGGGGAGAAGCTGGACAGGAGCCAGCAATGGGCACTGGCAGCCCAGAAGGCCAATGGCAGTCCCAGGCTGCCATTGGCCTTCTGGGCTGCCAGTGCCCATTGCCAGACCTGGAGAGAGGGGAGCCTGCCCCTCTGCTCTGCTCTGGGGAGACCTCACCTGGTGTGCTGTGTCCAGCTCTGAGGCCCCCAACACAAGAGATGGAGTAGGTCCAGAGGAGGGACACAAAAAGGATCAGAGGCCTGGAGCACTTCTCCTATGAAGGCAAATGAAAGAGTTTGGGCTATTCAGCCTGGAGAAGAGAAGGCTTCCTCCTCTGAGGAAGGATTTTTCTATCCTTGAGAAACATTTTTGCAGAATGCTTTAAGATTGGACAGCATCTCTCTGTGCTGGGTTAGGAACTGGCTGGAGGCTGAGCCCAGAGAGTGGTGGTGAATGGTGCCACAGCCAGCTGGCAGCCAGGCACCAGAGGTGTGCCCCAGGGAGCAGTGCTGGGCCCCATCCTGTTCGATATCTTTATTGATGATCTGGAGGAGGGGATGGAGTCCATCATCAGTAAGTTTGCAGATGACACCAAGCTGGGGGCAGGAGTTGATCTGTTAGAGGATTGGAGAGCTCTGAAGAGGGACCTGGACAGGCTGGGCAGATGGGCAGAGTCCAAGGGCATGAGATTGAACACATCCAAGTGTCAGGTTCTACACATTGGCCACAACAACCCCAGGCAGTGCTACAGGCTGGGGTCAGAATGGCTGAGAGCAGCCAGGCAGAGAGGGACCTGGGGGTGCTGGTTGATGGTAGGCTGAACATGAGCCTGCAGCGTGCCCAGGGGGCCAAGAAGGCCAAGGGCATCCTGGCCTGCATCAGGAAGAGTGTGGCCAGCAGGAGCAGGGAGGTCATTGTGCCCTGTGCTCAGCACTGCTGAGGCCACACCTGGAGTCCTGTGTCCAGTTCTGGGCTCCTCAGGTTAGAAAAGATGTTGAGCTGCTGGAAGGTGTCCAGAGAAGGGCAATGAGGCTGGGGAGGGGTCTGGAGCACAGCCCTGTGAGGAGAGGCTGAGGGAGCTGGGGTTGCTTAGCCTGGAGAAGAGGAGGCTCAGGGGAGACCTTCTTGCTCTCTGCAACTCCCTGAAGGGAGGTTGTAGCCAGGTGGGGGTTGGTCTCTTCTCCCAGGCACCCAGCAGCAGAACAAGAGGACACAGTCTCAAGCTGTGCCAGAGGAAGTTTAGGCTGGAGGTGAGGAGAAAGTTCTTTACTGAGAGAGTTGTTATCCATTGGGATGTGCTGCCCAGGGAGGTGGTGGAGTCACCGTCACTGGAAGTGTTTAGGAAGAGTCTTGATGGGGTGCTTGGTGCCAGGGTTTAGTTGATAGATGGTGCTGGGTGATAGGTTGGACTTGATGATCTCAAAGGTCTTTTCCAACCTGGTTAATTCTACTCTATTCTAACTGGACTTGAGGTTGTTGCATTCCTGACTATGCCCTTTATCTTTTAATCAGTTCAAAGTCTTGATACCTTAAATCTTGATATTTTTATGTTGAGATTTTAATCAGCCTTTATGAAAGTAAAAAGTATGTAGTGTCCAAGATCCAACCCAGAAGTTTATGACAGGAAAGCAAGGCTATTCTGCTCCATCCCTGTTCCTTCCATAGGTATCTTTTCCATGCCTTGCTAAGCCAACACACACATGCTCATCCCACCTCCACCACCTGCCTCTGTCACCACACAGAGCTCTGACTGATCACAGCCCATGTGCTGTGGGAAGGACAGCACATTCTCCAGAAACCACAAGTGACTCAACCCCTTAACTAGTAACAATGACATTTTCATGACCTTCCCCCTGTGTTCTTGGGAAAAGATTGACAGAGACAAGGGACTGAGCAATAATTGTGTCCTTTTATGAGTAATCACTTGAAAATAGCTGAGAATCACTTTAGAGCTGTCTTCAAAGCTCATTGCTGGAGCACCTCTGCTGTGAGGACAGGCTGAGGGAGCTGGGGGTGTTGAGCCTGGAGAAGAGAAGACTCTGGGGAGACCTTAGAGCTGCCTTCCAATAGATGAAGGGATCCTCCAGAAAGGTCGCAGAGAGACTTTTCCTGAGGGTGTCTGGAGACAGGACAAGGGGGAATGGTTTGAAGCTGAGGGTTAGAGCGGAGCTGAGGAAGAAGTGGAACAGGTTGCCCAGGGTGGCTGTGGATGCCTCCTCCCTGGAGGTGTTCAAGGCCAGGTTGGATGAGGCCTTGAGCAGCCAAATACAGTCGAGAGGTGTCCCTGCCCATGGCAGGGAGGTTGGAGTAGATGATCACTGAGGTCCCTTCCAAGCAGAGCCATTCTATGCTGCTACGATTATGATTCTGTGATTCACCAGATCTATCAGACCCTTCTGGTGTGCATCATTTCCCTACTGTGTACCTCCACATGAAACATCAGAATGTCTTCACTGTGACTAAATTATGTATGCTTGGAGGAAGACTGTCCTGCAAGAGTCTTTGATCAGTAGTTCTGATCTGGTATCATCTGAAGAATAATTCATAGTGTGACTTCAGTCAAGACATAACCAGAGATTAATTAAGTGCATTTTGTTTTACTGTGGTCTGATTCATCTGGTTAGCTCTCAGAGGAGCCATTAGCAGGTTGCCTTCATCCTGGTTTGATTTCAGCTCAGATCTGCAGTGCAAATCCCCCAAGGTTTGGAAGACCAGTAGACCAGTTCCCCTCTGAACTGCTGACCTTGTGGCACTGGGCTATCTTAAAGGAAACCCAAGCAGATCATTTGATTCTATCATAGTATCAGTCAGGGTTGGAAGGGACCACAAGGATCATCTAGTTCCAACCCCCCTGCCATGGGCAGGGACACCCCACACTAGATCAAGCTGGCCAGAGCCTCATCCAGCCTGGGCTTAAACACCTCCAGGGACAGGGCCCCAACCACATCCCTGGACAACCCATTCCAGGGCCTCACCACTCTCATGGGGAAGAACTTCCTCCTCACCTCCAGCCTGAATCTCCCCACCTCCAGCTTCATTCCATTCCCCCTAGTCCTATCACTACCTGATATCCTGAGCAGTCCCTCCCCAGCCTTCCTGGAGCCCCCTTCAGATCCTGGAAGGCCACAATGAGGTCACCTGGGAGCCTTCTCTTCTGCAGACTGAACAGCCCCAACTCCTTCAGTCTGTTCTCACAGGAGAGGTGCTCCAGCCCTCTGCTCCTCCTCGTGGCCCTTCTCTGGACACCTTCCAGCACCTCCAGATCCCTCTTGGAATAGGGGCTCCAGAACTGGAGGCAGTACTCCAGGTGGGGTCTCAGCAGAGCTGAGCAGAGGGGGAGAATCACCTCCCTTGACCTGCTGGCCACACTTCTCTTGCTGCAGCCTAGGATCTGATTGGCTTTCTGGGCTGCAAGTGCACACTGAGAGCTCCTGTTGAGCTTCTCCTCCCCCAGCACCCCCAAGTCTCTCTCCTCAGGGCTGCTTTCCAGCCAGTCCCTGCCCAGCCTGGATTTGTGCCTGGGATTGCCTCGACCCAGATGCAGGACCCTGCCCTTGGTCTTGTTGAACCTCCTGAGGTTGGCTTGTGCCCACCTCTCCAGCCTGTCCAGGTCCCTCTGGATGGCCTCCCTTCCCTCCAGCTGTCTGCTGCACCACACAGCTTGGTGTCATCAGCAAACCTGCTGAGGGTGCACTCAGTGCCACTCTCCATGGCATCAGCAGAGATGTTGAACAAGCCTGGTGCCAGGACTGATCCCTGAGGGACTCTGCTTGTCCCTGGCCTCCACTGGGACATGGAGCCATTGCCAGCCACTCTTTGGGTGCAGCCATCAAGCCAGTTCCTTATCCATCTAGTGGTCACCCCTCACACCCATGTGTCACCATCCTGGAGCCCAGGATGTGCTGCGGGACAGTGTCGAAAGCTGTGCTCAGCTCCAGGCAAACAACAGCAGCTGCTCACCCCTCAGCTATTGATGTTGTCACCTGTGCAGAGAAGGCCACCAGGTTTGTCTAAGGTAGTTTCTCCTAGGAGGGCATGTTTTGGCTCAATGTAGGTGCTTACAACACAAGAAATTACACACCTGATCTAAACTCTTTTGGCAGACAGTGTTCAAGCTATCACAGTACAGAGCTTTTTATACCTTTGCATACTTATCAGAGTGGAAAATAATAGTAAAACAAATATAAAGATGTGGATTAGGTCCTACTCACCATCCAATCCTTCAAGCAGCAACAGGAAAGATACCAACAGCTGCCTTAACCTCTCATTAAAAAGTGGCTCTAAACTGCTTGCTCCTGGCACCTGAATATAAACTTGGCGTAGCTTGAGGTGGTTACACCTTGGGTAGGATTAGAGCTGCCTGGTGGTGTGCAGATGATAGACAGGAGATGTTATTTGGCAAGAAGGATTTTTCCCTCCAAATGACAAGCTTCCAGTTGATGTAAGGAGCAGATTTTGTCACTTTTCAATGGTTCTGCTGCATGGGCATCGTGCTCAGGCTCATAAAAACTTCAGCTTGCCCTGCAGCTGTGCCACAGAGAGACCATTCTGGCCTCAGAGATCATTTGGATCTTGGGAGAAAAAAAGGCAGAAGGTGTATGTTTGAAATGGCTGTTAGCCACCATCCACAGAACCCCAGCATGGTGGGGGTTGGAAGGGACCTCTGGAGATCATCCAGTCCAACCCCCCTGCTGAAGCAGGGCACCCACAGCAGCTTGCCCAGCAGCACGATGGCCAGGGGGGGTGTAAGACTCCCCAACCTCTCTGGGCAGCCTGCTCCAGGGTTACAGTTAATTTACAGCCATGGGACTTGCTTATATTAGGCAACTTTCCACTCAATTATGAAATTAGCAAATGTGTCATTATCAAGTTAGCTCAAAAATCCCCTTCAAGGAGTAATGTAGATGGATCTGAGATTTTTCACTCAGCTAAACACACATTTAGGCAAAATGAGTTACTGGAAGTGGCTTTTCAGAGCCAGCAAACCTCTCCCCCCAGTGCTGAAATTCTGTAAGACACAAAGCATGATGTAAAGCTGAGAAGATTTGTGTTGCACATAGCAAAACTCTCACTAATCCTGGGCTTTATCAAAATGGAATAGCTGGTATTAACAACAAACCCAACAACACCACCAAAAAGCAGCAGGCTGCTGGACTGCTGGTAGGGTATTTTCTGATAATCTTTTATCTGGTGTGCAGACACAGCTCTCATGTCCATCTTAGAGCATCTCCAAGTCTGGACTTGTCTCCATTTTAGGGCTCAACTCTAGCAGCTGCTCTGATCACCTGATGGCCCTTCTCCAGCAGAGAAGGGGATTGGGGAAAGGGGAAAACAACAAAACTGACACCAGTGCCAGTGGGAGGTAAATGAGGTAAAATTCAACCCAGCCAAGGGACAGCAGCCACTAAACAGGAAGGCAGCCCTCAAGGGCAGAAGGAAGAGGAGCAGGGTCAGGAGGAATCCAGGCAAGACCAGAGCAGGAAAGGGAAGAGGAGTGGGGTCAGAAGGAGCCCAGGCAGAAGCAGAGGCAGCATGAAGCTCTGTTCTCCTAGGCAACCTTCCCTTTTATACTGAGGATAACATTTCTGCTCTAGGATACACCTGTAGCCAACTCCAGTCAGCTGTCCTGGCTGACTCCAAACTGCACATGGCCTGCAGCCCATGGCTGGCCTAGGATTCTGTCCCAGCAAAACCAGGACAGGAATCCAGCTGCATTTGCTGGACAACCAATACTACTTAAAGTTGAACTGGGGTCTGCTCTGAATACTGCACCAGGTGAAAAGGACATGAAGAACTCACACACCAATAGTAAAGATACAAAACTGAGCTTCACAGAACAGGGACTTGATCTTCAAAGAGACATTATTGCCAAAAGTGACCCCCAGAAGACTGAACAAGACCAATCCAAGTAAAGCACCAGGGTGTTCTTGGGCTCCATTAAGCATCTCAAGTTCTTTTGCATCCCTTTTTATTTCCCCCTGCAGTGCTCTGCTGTAGCTCCTGCCCATGAACAGCATTCTCGAGCTGGAGCTGCTGGCAGAGGGGGCAGGCAGGTGAAGGCAAACTGATCCCAGAGACAAGGCAGTGCAGAGCCCTGAGCAGGAGCTATTGCAAACCCCACCATGATGCAACAGGTCATGAGCAGCAGGTGCCACACTTGCCTCAGTGAGGGTGGTGAGACACTGGAACAGGCTGCCCAAAGAGGTCGTGGCTGCCCCCTCCCTGGAGGTGTTCAAGGCTAGGCTGGTTGAGCAACCTGGGCTGGTGGGAGGTGTCCCTGCTCATGGCAGGGGGTTGAAACTGAATGATCTTTAAGGTCCTTTTCCAGCCCAAACCATCCTCTGACTCTCAGACCTGCCCACTGAAGGAACCATCAGCAGAGGCTGTGTCAAGGGACAGAACTCAGACACACTGTTGCAGAAGAGCACCTGGGACACCCCAAGTTCTCTGGGTGTGCAGTGATTTAATACTGCAAATGCCAAAGTATTTGAAAGACACATTTAAGGTCCAACCCTTTTCTGGGAGTAAGCAGGGGGCTGGAGGCAGAGTTTGGGGGGTGGGGGGTGCAGATTTTTATTTGTTTTGAAGATTGTCAGCCTCACCTGTTGCTGGTGCCTAAACACACACAAGTGAAAGCAAAACCAAAGAGAGCACAAACCAACCAACCACAAAGCCCAAACCAAACCAACAAAAAACCCCAACCAAAAAGTAACCAAACCCAAACCAGACAAATCCATGAAGGAGCTGCAACCTCCAGGACGTTGCCTTTTAGTGCAGTGCTTGATTTTCCTTCAGCCTCTGTATTTGCTTCTGTTGCTTGCTTGTTTTGCCCATGTGAGCTCCTCGAGCCTTGGTATTTCTTTTCTGCCTCAGAAAATGTTCATCCAAAGTTGGAATTCCTTCCTGAAGAAAGGCTTTCCTACCTGAGCCTTAATGACTGCCTGAGATATGCTTTGCCCCAGCAATATGCCTCTTCGTATTAAAGGCTGGACACTGACTGTCTGCAGCATGTCACTGCTGACATTTCCTTTACTCTGTTGTCTAGAGGCATCTGCAAACAGCAGCATGATGGACCATGCCCTGATGATACACCTGGCATGGATGTACATCATCAGGCCTTGAGCAACCTGCTCTACTGAGAGGTGTCCCTGCTTATGGCAGGGGGGTTGGAACTGGATGATCTTGAAGGTCCGTTCCAACCTAAACTCTTCTATGAATCTCTTATGAGTTAGGAATCATAGAATCATTGAATCAACAAGGTTGGAAAAGACCTCAAAGATCATCAAGTCCAACTTGTCACCCAACACCTCATGACTAGACCATGGCACCAAGTGCCACATCCAATCCCCTTTGGAACACCTCCAGGGATGGGGACTCCACCACTTCCCTGGGCAGCACATCCCAGTGGCCAATTACTCTTTCTGGGAAGAACTTTCTCCTCACCTCCAGCCTAAACCTCCCCTGGCACAGCTTGAGACTGTGTCCTCTTGTTCTGCTGCTGGGTGCCTGGGAGAAGAGACCAACCCCTTCCTGGCTACAACCTCCTTTCAGGTAGTTGTAGAGGGCAATGAGGTCTCCCCTGAGCCTCCTCTTCTCCAGGCTAAGCAACCCCAGCTCCCTCAGCCTCTCCTCACAGGGCTGTGCTCACGGCCTCTCCCCAGCCTCACTGCCCTTCTCTGGACACATTCAAGTGTCTCAATGTCCTTCTTAAACTGAGGGGCCCAGAACTGGACCTATTCATGCTGCTCTCTGCTTGGATGCATTCTGCACTCTTCAATTACAGCCAGCTTTCTGCCCTGCTTCCCTCCTCACTTGGAAAAAAATGTATATAAAAGGGAAAAAACCCAAAAAAGCTTTTTACTCAGTTCAGCTAATTTTTCAACTTGTTTTCCAAACTGTTATCCTAACTGACTGGCTTAAAGTTGTTTTCTGATGGAAATTGGCTGAAGGCCTTTGGATGCCAGCAGGGGAAAAAAAAGAGAGGTTTGCCTCAGAAATGCTTGCAGAGCTTTGCTATCTGTTGGCTTTGTTCACTCTCACTCAGGGGTCATTTTCTTTGCAGCAGGATGCTTCTGTTGCACTCAAGACCTGCAGAGTTCTGTGCCTGCGTCCCTTTGGTTTTCCTGTGCCCATTTGCAGCCATTGGGTGCCCTGTATTTTGACTTGTTTATTTTGTGCATGTAGAAACCAAATTATGTATTTACCCTCAGGGGGTTACAAAAAAGCCTTAGGCTGCAGTGGCATTTGACAACCCATTGTCTAGCATCACAGTTTCTTAGAGCAGTGGACTGCCCAGAACTGAAAAAGCAAATCAGCCTAAAAGAGCCTAAAATGTCCCAAACCTAGTAGGAGTCAATGCCTTTCCATTTGTAACACATCCATCATGTTGTACAAGGCACTAAAATTACTGAGAGCTCTTCTGCCCCTTGGTGCCAGTGCCCGTATCAGATGTTAATGAAGCCAAAGGCCTGCTGATGTCACCAGGCCAATTTAGTTGTAGTGCTCTCACTCATTTAGCACCAGCCTTGTCTTCCTGCCCTTATTTACAGCCCCAGTATCACAGAGGCCTTGAGGCTCTCCTCCCCCAAGGCCTGTCTCCATCTGAAACACCACATAATGAGGCCTTTTTCTTCCCTGTTTTCTGGTTAAAGAGCTGCAGATCCGTTTCTCTTTCCATTTGTTGGAGGCTACCATGCGATTAGCTAGGAGATAATGCACTATATTCTGTTTCTGCCAAAGGAGAGGCTGCAAACCAGATCCCCAGATGGTGCAAATTAGAGGTAGTTCCTCTGGCTTCAGTGGCCCTTTGCTGATTCATGTTGGCTGAACATCTGCTGCTGCATTGGAACATGAACTGAGGGCTCCCACATGCCTGCAGACACTAAGCAGGAGGCAGTCCTCTGCACATTTATGATCAGAGCTTCAAAGCTGTCTCTGAAATAGTACAGCAGCCTACTGCTCCTCTCACCCATTCTGCTTTAATGTCACTTTTAAATGTAATGTAACCTTTGATTTGGGCATCGAAAATCAGATTGGATCAGGCCCCTTACAGACACGTTGATACATCATGAAATGACCACTGCCAAAACTGTTTCTTGGGGCTGCAGCTGGGGTGGATCACAAAATCCAGCACAGACTCAGAGAATTGGTTTTGTTGGGAAAGCCCTTTAAGCTCATCCAGTCCAACCATTCTCTAACTCTGCCAAGCCTGGGCCTAAGCCATGGCCCTCAGCACCACATCTCTGCCTCTTTGAAACATCTCTAGGGATTGGCATTCAACCACCTCCTTGGGCAAGCTGGTCCAATGGTTGAGAATACTTTCAGGGAAGAAGTTGTTTCTAATATCCAACCTAAACTTCTCCTGCTGTAACTTGAGGCCATTTCCTCTTGTCCTGTCACTTGTTCCTTGGGACAAGACACCAACCCCCACCTGGCTTCAACCTCCTTTCAGGGACTTGTAGAGAGCCAGAAGGTCTCCCCTCAGCCTCCTGTTCTCCAGATGAAACAGCCCCAGTTCCCTCAGCTTCTCCTTGCCAGCTCTGTTCTCCAGCCCCTTCACCAGCTTCATTACCCTTGTCTGGATCTTCTCCAGCACTTCCATGTCATCCTTGGAGT
This sequence comes from Melanerpes formicivorus, assembly GCF_026170545.1. Lineage (NCBI taxonomy): Eukaryota > Metazoa > Chordata > Aves > Piciformes > Picidae > Melanerpes > Melanerpes formicivorus. The sequence continues at coordinate 267,178 of NW_027142430.1, forward strand.
GAGAACAACAATACAGCCCCAGCTCAAATAGCCACAGAAGAACAGGAACCAATCATGAACCAGCAGATTGTGGAGCTGCACTTCGCTGCTTTTGTCCTGCTGCTCTCTGTCTTCCAAACAGAACAAGGCCCTGTTGCAGGCAAGGGAAGAAAATGTCATTTGGGTTAAAAAGTGAGCGGATGGTAAGGGAAAGGACTCATTTCAGTGTTCCTTGGAGCACTGGGGCTGGGCTAAATAATCTCCAGAGCTCCCTTCCAATCTGGGATTCTGGGATCCAGAGATGTATCATTTCCATGCTAAACCCATTCCTTTTAAGAAGCCCCTAGGAACAAAGTCATCTTCTGGTAGCACCTCTGATAGTGAGGCAATAACAGAGAATGTGGCAGCTGCATGGTTTGGGTGAGTTCCATGCTGTTTCATGAAGGAAAGGAAAACCCCAGCATTCTGCTTTCTGTTCCACTTGCCTGCCTGCAGAAGAGGAAGTTGATTGCTCTCATAAGTTTTCAGATGGAAGGATGATCCTCAGAGGTTTAGCCTGGGGAAGAGGAGGCTCAGGGGAGACCTTATTGCTCTCTACAACTCCCTGAAGGGAGGTTGTAGCCAGGTGTGGGGGTTGGTCTCTTCTCCCAGGCAATCAGCACCAGAATATGAGGACACAGTCTCAAACTGTGCCAGGGGAGGTTTAGGCTGGAGGTGAGGAGAAAGTTCTTCCCAGTGAGAGTTGTTGGCCATTGGAATGTGCTGCCCAGGGAGGTGATGGAGTCACCATCCCTGGAGGTGGTCAAGAGGGGATGGGACGTGGCACTTGGTGCCATGGTTTAGTAGTCATGAGGTCTTAGGTGACAGGTTGGACTTGGTGATCTTTGAGGTCTTTTCCAACCTTGTTGATTCTATGATTCTATGATTCTATGATTTTAAAGGTGAATATATACAATCAAGAACCATAAATGGTTTGGAAAGGACCTTAAAGATCATCTAGTTCCAACCTCCCCCTGCCAAGGGCAGGGAGACCTCTCAGCTGCTCAAGGCCTCATGCAACCTGGCTTAGAACAATTCCAGCCTTGGAGCCTCCACAACCCCTTTGGGCAATTTGTTCCAGTCTTTCTCCACCTTCCTGGGGGAGAATTTCAATGTGCTTAGATAACTGAACTCTAGTATGGAGAATCAGGTAATAGGTGTTTGCCATTGTGCACACAAACACTGACAGGGTCACAAAGGCAGAGCCACTCAGGGAGCACCTAAAACTGAAGCTCTCTTACTTCTGGCTGTTGAGGCTGCCAGGGAGCAGAGTTTAGTCTATCAGATGGCATCAAATCCAAGAGGCAGCTTTTCCACCACAAAAAAAATGTAAATGTCCAGCTGCAGATTGCTATTGTCAGGGCTGGCTTTGCATGGAGACCAGAATACAACATGGAATAAAGAATTTCCAAAGGCTGGAGGCTGGATATTGCGGAGTGAAAATACCCTAAGTGTGCAGATCTCTCTGTTAGGCTGCAGTGAAGGAGATGAGTGCCTCTGAGCAGCGGCACTGACGAGGCCCATTCTCCTCCCCGGCTCTGACTGAGCACTCCTGCCTTTTCTGGTGGCTGATAAAAGGCAATAGCTCTCTTTCAGCTTTTCTTTTCAGGAGGAAGCAGGGCCACATCATTTTCCTGTAATATCTGGCTGTGGTGCTTTTAGGCTGGGCCTTCAAAATTTTGTAACAGGTTTCGAGCAGAAGAGTAGGAAAGTGTAAATAAATCACTCTTGGGTGTGAAAAGGGAATTAAAGCTGAAGCTGAGCAATTCCATTGGAGAGAGACCTGCCATAAGACTGCCTGTACCAATGAGAGGGCGATTGGCTGCGACATCTGTCACCCCATTGATCACCAGGGTTGGTTCAGCTGATCTGGGTGGCTAGGCAGGTGTCCCCTTCCTCCCTCATCGCTCCACGGGCGTCCCTCCCAAAGCTGCGTGCTTGGTCGAAGAGGGCGACCTGCACCCATCAAGACGGTACTGTTCAGCAGTCAAGGGTACACACTAGCTGTGCTCCCATGAAAGGTCAAGGTTACCCCATGCAGTGCTACAGGCTGGGGTCAGAGTGGCTGAGAGATGCCAAACAGAGAGGGACCTGGGGGTGCTGATTGACAGCTGCCTAAACATGAGCCAGCAGTGTGCCCAGGGGGCCAAGAAGGCCAAGGGCATCCTGGCCTGCATCAGGAAGAATGTGGCCAGCAGGAGCAGGGAGGTCATTCTGCCCTGTGCTCAGCACTGCTGAGGCCACACCTTGAGTCCTGTGTCCAGTTCTGGGCCCCTCAGTTTAGGAAGGACATTGAGACACTTGAAGGTGTCCAGAGAAGGGCAACATGGCTGGGGAGAGGCCTTGAGCACAGCCCTGTGAGGAGAGGCTGAGGGAGCTGGGGTTGCTTAGCCTGCAGAAGAGGAGGTTCAGGGGAGACCTCATTGCCCTCTACGACTCCCTGCAGGGAGGTTGTAGCCAGGAAGGGGTTGGTCTCTTCTCCCAGGCACCCAGCACCAGAACAAGAGGACACAGTCTCAAGCTGTGCCAGGGGAGGTTTAGACTCAAGGTGAGGAGAAAGTTCTTCACTGAGAGAGTCATTCATCCTTGGAATGTGCTGCCCAGGGAGGTGGTGGAGTCCCCATCCCTGGAGGTGTTCAAGAGGGGATTGGAGGTGGCACTTGGTGCCATGGTCTAGTCATGAGGTCTGTGGTAACAGGCTGGACTTGATGATCCTCGAGGTCTCTTCCAATCTTAGTGATACTGTGAGACTGTAAAAACATTCTGGGGCACTTTTCTTCTGCTCTCTTCTTCTCTCTTCACTCCAGAGAGAAACACTCATCTGCTTATACCTGACCTTGGCTGCATTGTTTTGGTGAAGTTCTAACAGCTACTTCCTATTTCCCTGCTCCTTTCTCCCTTTTGGACAGGGGCTGGGGGTGGGGCAGAGGGACAGCTCCCCTGGCCTTTGACCAGGGGGGGTTTCATGTTGTTTGTTAATTGCAAATACTGTAACTGCCCTGTGTTTTGCACATACTCACTGCATTCCAGTGGAGAGTGTCGTTTGTAGTTGTAGTTGTTGTAGATTGGAGCCTCCATTTGCTTCCAACTGAGCTGCACACAGTCTCAAGCTGTGCCAGGGGAGGTTTAGGCTGGAGGTGAGGAGAAAGTTCTTCACAGAGAGAGTTGTTGGCCATTGGAATGTGCTGCCCAGGGAGGTGGTGGAGTCCCCATCCCTGGAGGTGTTCAAGAGGGGATTGGATGTGGCACTTGGAGCCATGGTTTAGTTAGTCAGGAGGTGTTGGGTGACAGGTTGGACTTGATGATCTCTGAGGTCTCTTCCAACCTTATTGATTCTATGATTCTGTGGTCTGGCAAAGTTAATGTTGGGAGGGGAAATTTCAACCCACCACATTTACACTGGTGGTACTGTAGCTTCAGGAAGTCTCTGCCTCTGCCAGCTCACCTACACCAAGCCTATCTTGTGAGGGTCATTGCTTCTTTTTGTATTCAAAACCTCCTTTCAGTTCACCAGGACTCAGGGCTCTTAGAAATCACTACAAATTCAGGTGAAAAAATAACTGTCATTAATGGCAATTCCAGTTTAGGAACACATCATTATAATGTATATAAAGCCCAGCAGAGCTTTTGTCCTTTGCCCATTGTGATGGTCTGGGCCTGGGAGGCAGATGCAATGGGATTTTGTGGTGTCCCTGCACATGCAGCAGGAAGAGTGTGGCCAGCAGGTCAAGGGAGGTTCTCCTCATCATCCATGCTGCCCTGATGAGGCCACATCTGGACTATTTGGTCTGGTTCTGGGCTGCCCAGTTCAAGAGTGAAGGAACTACTGGAGAGAGCCCAGTGGAGGCTATGGTAGAGACTGCAACATTCACCTGCCTTCCAGGTCCATCTCTGCCCTGCTCACTTCTTCACACCTGCAGCATTATTCTCACAGAATCCCAGTGTGGTGAGGGCTGGAAGGGACCTCTGGAGATCACCCAGTCCAACCCCCTCGTAAAGCAGGGCACCCACAGCAGCTTGCCCAGCAGCACAGTGCCCAGGGGGGGTTGGAAGCTCTCCACACAAGGAGACTCCACAACCTCTCTGGGCAGCCTGCTCCAGGCCTCCAGCACCCTCACACCAAACAACTTTCTCCTCCTCTTCACATGGAAACTCCTGGGCTCCACTTTGTGCCCACTGCCCCTTGTCCTGTCCCTGGGCACCACTGAGCAGAGCCTGGCCCCAGCCTCTTGCCCCCCACAGCTTCTTTGTCTCTTGCTGAGCATTGCTCAGCTGCCCTCTGGGGCTGCTCTTCTGCAGGCTCTCAGCCCCAGGGCTCTCAGCCTTTGCTCCTCCCAGAGCTGCTCCAGGCCCCTCAGCAGCTTTGCAGCCTCCCCTGGACTCTTCCCAGCAGTTCCCTGACTCTCTCAAACTGGAAATCCCAGAACTGGACACACTTTCCATCTTAACATGGAACAACATCCCCTCAAGTACAGAAGTTTTCATTTAACACACAAATCAGGTTTATAAATACTTGAAATTGAGTCCCATCAATGTTGTAATTAGCCAGGGTTTGATATTTAGCTGAGTGGGTTAAACCTCTCAGAACAGGGAGCTCTCCAGCTGGTGTTTCAGCAGATAGTTGCCTTTCCTGTGCCCTGCAGTGTGTCCTCTACACCACAAGATGTCCCAGTGAGGAAATGCTAAGCTTCGAACCAGTTTTTTTTCGACTATTAAACAATTTCAGTGAAGATTTCCTACTATTTGGCTTGGGTTTTCCTGAACTCCTTCAATAGGAGGGATTTAGAAGTGTATGAGAAAAGTTCAGGGGGTGACAGGACAAGGGGCAGTGGGCACAAAGTGGACCCTAGGAGGTTCCATGTGAGGAGGAGGAGAAAGTTGTTTGGTGTGAGGGTGCTGGAGGCCTGGAGCAGGCTGCCCAGAGAGGTTGTGGAGTCTCCTGGTGTGGAGAGCTTCCAAAGCCCCCCCTGGGCATTGTGCTGCTGGGCAAGCTGCTGTGGGTGCCCTGCTGGAGCAGGGGTTTGGACTGGATGATCTGCAGAGGTCCCTTCTAACCCTCACCATGCTGGGGTTCTGAGCCTCTTTGATCTGGGAAACCTGAGGCATGCTGTATCCTGTTTCGCCTCAAAGAGATTCTCCACCAGGAGGTCTGGATGTGACAGTTTATAAGCTGACAAAGCCTGGGCCCGGGGAGCTGTCCTTCTGGCCACCCACTGGCCAGGTGACTGGGCTGTAAATTCATGATGAACTTCTGAGCTCTGCAGCAGCCATCATGGTGCTCATTGAGCACAGCTCCTGAGGGATGAAATGCTTAGGAAGGGAAGGTGTGGGGCAGCAGGAGGAACCCTTGCAGATTTGGACAGTAGCCCTCCCTCCTTTGCCTGAGATACAAATGAATCCTCTGCAGAGTCAGAGGGCAGGGCAGGGTCTGGGGGAGGCAGGACAAGGCTCTTCCAGGATGCAGGGCTGGGTGAGGCACTCAGAGTGTCTCAGTGGCCACCTCCTCCTCATTTCTGAGGAGCCAACTGAAACAACCAAAGGAAAGACTTTCATGTGTCAAACAAGCTCTAAGCCTGCTCCAAAGGGAGACAATACTTTGAAGTGCTGGCTGCACATTAAACTGCTTAAAGCAGGCTTTCTTCCCAAAGCAAATGACCCAAGCTGAGTTCTGTGCTGCTCCAATTAGCCTTCTTCCATTTATAATTAGCTCAAGTATTCCTCTTCAGCACAGGCAGAAGGATTCTGATTGTATCAGATCACACAGGCCAGATTATACAAGTCTCTAATTTAGGATGTAAACTCTGGAGGGTGGAGGCCCCACTCCCGAAGCTCACACCATCCTGCAGGGACAATTTGCAAATGTTCATGAATGAAACAGCAGCAAGGCCCAACACACCCCTCCAGAGGTGTGTGATGTGAACAGATTGTGCCTCAGATTCTGGTTGAGCTTCCACAATATTCTGTCCTTGAGCTGTGTTCTTGTGCCTTCCCCATTCATCCGCATCCAGCACCAAGCTGGGTTACACGGTCACAGCAACGCGGAATGTTAGAGGTTGGAAGGGACCTCTGGAGATCATCCAGCCCAACCCCCCTGCCAAGGCAGGGTCACCCAGGGCAGGTCACACAGGAACACATCCAGGTGGGCCTGAAATGTCTCCAGGGAAGACGGCTCCACCACTTCCCTGGGCAGCCTGCTTCAGGGCTGTGGCACCCTGTGATGGGTTGAGGCAGACCCCTTCCCCACCACGGGCAAAAATGAGACTCAAACGGGTTGCAGAAGTGGTGGAAAGTTTAAATGGAAAGTGGTGAATGTTTACAGAGAGCAGGAAACATAGGGAGGTCATTCTGCCCCTGTACACTGCACTGGTTAGGCCACACCCGAGTACTGTCCAGTTCTGGGCCCCTCAGGTTAGGAAGGAAGTTGACTTGCTGGAAGGTGTCCAGAGAAGGGCAACAAAGCTGGGGAGGGGTCTGGAACACAGCCCTGTGAGGAGAGGCTGAGGGAGCTGGGGTTGCTTAGCCTGGAGAAGAGGAGGCTCAGGGGAGACCTTCTTGCTCTCTGCAACTCCCTGAAGGGAGGTTGTAGCCAGGTGGGGGTTGGTCTCTTCTCCCAGGCAACCAGCACTAGAACAAGAGGACACAGTCTCAGGCTGTGCCAGGGGAGGTTTAGGCTGAAGATTAGGAGGAAGTTTTACACAGAGAGAGTGATTGCCCATTGGAATGGGCTGCCCAGGGAGGTGGTGGAGTCACCATCCCTGGAGCTGTTCAGGAGGAGACTTGATAGGGTGCTTGGTGCCATGGGTTGGTTGATCAGGTGGTGTTGGGTGATAGGTTGGACTTGATGATCTTGAAGGTCTCTTCCAACCTGGTCTATTCTATTCTATTCTATTCTATTCTATTCTATTCTATTCTATTCTATTCTATTCTATTCTATTCTATTCTATTCTATTCTATTCTGACAAAAGAGGTCCCTAGGCACACCCAGAAACATCCCATCCCCTCCTGAGGGTACACCCAAACCCCCCAGGGCTCGCTCTTCCCCTCCCCCCCCTCCACTGCTAGGCTAGTCTCAGCTGGCCAGATCTGAGGCTGCCCATCCCCCCGGCCCTGGGCCTAAGCAGGCCCAAAAGGCTGGGGGAAACCTCCCCCCAGTTACCAGGTGGCGGTGAGGGAAGAAAAGAGCAAGAGCCAGGACCCCCGCTGAGATCTCATAGGGGAGCAGGGCATTATGGGATGAAATACCTGGCTTCCTGTGCCCACCCACCGGGCTGGACTCCTTCGGGACACAGGAAGTGTTCCTCATGTGAACACAGCAGAGGGCATCCAGCCCAAACTGCTACACACCCTTAAATTACAGAAGTTGCTCCTCATGTTCAGATGGAACTTCTGATGTTCAAGTTTGAGCCCCTTACCCCTTGTCCTGTCCCTGGGCACCACTGAACAAAGCCTGGCCCCATCCTCCTGGCACCCACCCTTCAAGTATTGATCAGCACTGACCGATAAAATCTCCCTTCAGGCTGCTCCTCTCCAGGCTAAACAGCCTCAATTCTCTCAGCCTTTCCCCATCAGAGCTGTTCCAGTCCCCTCAGCATCTTTGTAGCTCTTTGCTTCACCCTCTCCATCAAGTCCCTGTCTTTCTTGAACTGGGGAGCTCACAACTGGACCCTGTACTCCAGATATGGCCTCAGCAGGGCAGAGTAGAGGGAGAGAAGAACCTCCCTCCTCCTGCTAGCCACCCTCTTCTTGCTGCACCCCAGGATGCCACTGGCCTTCTTGGCCACAAGGGCACATTGCTGGCTCATGGCCATCCTGTTGCCCACCAGCACTCCCCGGTCCTTTTCCCCAGAGCTCCTCTCCAACAGATCAGCCCCCAAGCTGTAGCAATCCATGGGGTTGTTCTTCCCCAGATGCAGGACTTCACACTTGTCCTTGTTGAATTTCATTAGAGGTCTCTCTGCTCAGAAGACACCCAGAGACAGCTCCCCTCGGCCTCTTCCACCTCTGCAGCCCCTCCTCAGCCACATGCTTAGAGGTGTCTGCACAGCAGAGTTTTCTCCTCTCCCTGTCCTTCACCACTTACCAAAATGGTGATGTCACTTTTGGTTCTCTCTTCCCTGAGTGATTTGTGCTTGCTCCCACACTGCTCCTTACACTTGGAATTACCTAAACACACACTTCCAAAGCCCTGGAAGTGTTTGCTTCCAGATCCTTCCTTCAGGCTTTCCTTTCCCACAAGCACTCAGAAGCCCTGCCTGGGTGTCGTTAAGGTTTTACAGCGAGGCCCCAGCCCATAGCTCTTGATGAGTTTCCTTTTACTATTTCCTTGTTTTCCCCGTATTTACTCCTCTCTTCCCTTTTGGCCTCAGAATGTGCTTTCCCTGGTGCAAACACTGTCTGTTTCTCCTGTCTTTGTACTGCCTGATTGATGAGAAGAGTTTCTGGACCTTATACTACTGCTAGCAATAGGCAGAACCTGATGGAATACCTGCTCAAAGTAGTGATTTGAGGAGTTTAACTAAAGCAAAGCTCTGAAACCTGAGCCATGCCTGTTCTGTTCTTCCTTTTCAGCATACAGAGCTGAGGACTGCAGGAACAACCTCATTGATCCCAAGGCTAATCTCCCTTACAACTGTCCTTGGCTGTTAAAGGATAACTGTGCTCTAATCAATAATTTTCAGTGACTTTATCTAGAGTGTGCACATTAATCACTGAAGAATTCTGGTCTCTCAGCCCTCCCTCAACTGATTCCTAGATCCCAAAAGTTCTGAGTTATTATAGAACTGTCACAGATACAGGAGCAAATCTCTCACATCATTAAGATGCAAAACAGACTGGAAAGGTGTTCTGGGAACAGCTTAATTACAAGATGATAAATGATCAACAGTCTCCTCCCTGGCTGGCTCTCTGCCAGGCCTCCAGTGCTGGAGGTGCTGCCATTTCATGTATCCCCCCACCCAGAGATGACTTTGGACTAGATTCCTGTGGCTTTGCCTTTGCTGAGGATTTATGTTTAAGGTTCAATGTATCTAGAATGTGTATCTGTGTTCACAAGATGAACGGAGAAGAGAAGGCTCCAGGGAGACCTTAGAGCTGCACGTCAGTATCTGAAGGGGACGTACAGGAAGGCTGGGCAGGGACAGTTTAGAAGGGCTTGTGGGGATAAGACAAGGGGCAATGGTTTAAAACTGGAGCAGGGGACATTTAAGTTGGACATCAGGAGGAAGTTCTGCACGATCAGAGTAGTAAAATACTGGAACAGGCTGCCCAGGGAGGTGGTTGAGGCCAAATCTCTGGAGACATTCAAGATCAGACTTTTTGTAGCCCTGTGCAGACTGATCTAGTTGGAGGTGTCCCTGCCATCAGCAGAGAGGTTGGACAAGGTGACCTTTGAGGGCCCCTTCCAGCCCAGCACAATCTGTGACTCTGTTAGTGCTTACCTACTAATCAGTTATTTCACAGCACCCCAGCATGGTGGTGGGGGCTGGAAGGGACCTCTGCAGATCACCCAGTCCAACCCCCTCCTAAAGCAGGGCACCCACAGCAGCTTGCCCAGCAGCACAATGGCCAAGGAGGTCTGGAAGCTCTCCACACAAGGAGACTCCACAACCTCTCTGGGCAGCCTGCTCCAGGCCTCCAGCACCCTCACACCAAACAACTTTCTCCTCCTCTTCACATGGAAACTCCTGGGCTCCACTTTGTGCCCACTGCCCCTTCTCCTGTCCCTGGGCACCACTGAGCAGAGCCTGGCCCCAGCCTCTTGCCCCCCACAGCTCCTTTGTCTCTTGCTGAGCATTGCTCAGCTGCCCTCTGGGGCTGCTCTTCTGCAGGCTCTCAGCCCCAGGGCTCTCAGCCTTTGCTCCTCACAGAGCTGCTCCAGGCCCCTCAGCAGCTTTGTAGCTTCCACTGGACTCTCCCCAGCAGTTCCCTGTCTCTCTGGAAATGGGGAACCCAGAACTGAACACAATCACTCCCCTTTGTGTTTCACCATCTCAGAGATGCAGCCTTTAGTCCTTCATGGTTGGATGGAACCATCTGCAGACTCCAACAGGCACAGCAAGCCTTCTCTGGGCCCTTCAAAACCCATTAACCTGTTTGTAGTGAGTATGCTACATAAATCTCAATAATAAACCAAGACTTGTGCAGGAAGAACCTCTGCTCACAGTGCTCTGGGTTGTATTTGTTAGCACAGGCAGACTTCCACGTTGCTGTGCTCTGAAGCACAATTTCTGCTCATTGCATCGCTCAGCCAAGCGGTCACAAGATCTCTGTTTACAGCAGGATGAAGCTGTAAAAATGCCTCTGCAACTTCCTGGCTCTTGATTTCACCACACAGCACCTGATGGGATGGGATGGGATGGGATACAAAGCAATTCCTAGCAGGGAGCAGACGGTCCCCTGCCTGAGGGCAGAAGGTGTAGATGCCATGCTGAGTGATCATGGATTCATAGAATGGTGTGAGTTAGGAAGGGACCTTAGGGATCATCCAGCTCAAATCCCCCTGCTGTAGGCAAGGACACCTCCCACTGGCCCAGGTTGTTCAGGGCCTCATCTAACCTGGCCTTAAACACCTCCAGGGAGGTGTATCCACAGCTTCCCTGGGCAGCCTGTTCCAGTGTCTCACCACCCTCACTGGAAAGAATTTCTTCCTCATCTCCAGTCTCAGTCTCCCCTCTTCCAGCTCAAAGCCATTGTGCCTCATCCTGGCACTCCCAGCCCTTGTCAAATGTCCCTTCCCCCTTCAGCTACTGGAAGGCTGCTCTAAGGTCTCCCTGGAGCCTTCTTTTCTCCAGGCTGAACAGCCCCAACTCTCCCAGCCTGTCCCAACAGGGGAGGTTCTCCAGCTCTCTGGTCCTCTTTGTGGCCTCCTTTGGTCCCTCTCCAGCAGCTTCAGGTCTTTCCTGTGCTGGGAGCACCAGAACTGGAGGCAGATGGGCCCTTCTCCAAGTTATCCTCATCATCAAATCACAGAGTGCTTTGGCTTGGAAGGGACCTTGAAGATCATCCAGTGCCAATGCCCCTGCCATGGACAGGGTCACCTCCTACCAGATCAGCTTGTTCAAGGCCTCATCCGGCCTGGCTTGGAACATTTCCAGCCTTGGAGCCTCCACAGCTTCTCTGGGTGACCTGTTCCAGTGCCTCACCACCCTGATGGGGAAGAATTTCCTCTTAAGGTCCAATTTAAATCCAGCTTCTTCCAGTTTGAAGCCATCACCACATCCCTTTGTGAAAAGTCCCTCCCCAGCTCTCCTGTAGCCCCCTTCAGACCCTGGCAGGCTGCTCTAAGGTCTCCCTGGAGCCTTCTCTTCTGCAGGTGGTTTCTGAGCAGAGCAGAATCCCCTCCCTGTGCTTCTGCTCTCCCTGCTTTGGATGCAGCCCAGCACACAGCTTCCTGCTGGGCTGCCAACGACCTCATGTTGAGTTTTTCATCAACTGACACTCCCCAAGGCCTTCTCCTCCAAACTGCTCTGGAGGTCCTGCAGAGGTCCTGGTCCCTGCTGCCACAGACAACTGGCCTTCCTCCACAACAAACTGCACCCTGCTTGTGAGGTCCCCTCCCAAAGAGGCAGAGCAGTCAGGGAGATTATCTACTGCAGTTGTAGGAAGAAAATGTTAAGCAGTGGATTCTTTTTCTCCTCATCCTCCAGAAGCCCCCAGGTGCATTATTGACTCAGGCAGCACAGAAAAAGCTGCCGGCCAACCAGCTCCAGGAGCAGAGATCATTAACTCCACCCTCTGTGGATTTTTGTCCTCTTATGGACTCTCCTGTGGCTAAAATGGAACATTTCTCTCCTGAGGGATTAGTCTTCTGGACCTTCTCAGCCTTGCCTTCACTGGGGGCACCAGTGTGGTCACTTTTCCCTATCTCACTGAGCTTTTAATTAAACTTCTTGGCCAGTAATTGCTTTAAGACCCTGTGCCTCTATCAACTTGATTCATCCTTGTTTTAAAGCTTGTTCAGAAAGGTGGGGGTCTCCAGGGCAGACCCTTCTCCAGCAAACCAAGCTCTTATTAAAACCAGGCTGTAAATGTTTCATGTTTTGCAAGGTGAATGGAAGAGAGGTTTTCTTACCTCCTCCGAAGCATAACATAAAAGATTTTCTTCAGGTCAGGGTGAATATCATCTGCTCTGGTTTGATAAGGTCATGAAGTTCAACAAAGCCAAAGGCAAGGTTCTGCACTTGTGTTTAGGGCTGGGTGCTGGGTGGAGAATAGATGGAGAGCAGCCCCGTGGAGGAGGGCTTTGGTGTGATGCGGGGTGCAAAGCTGGACAGGAGCTGGCACTGAGCACTGCCAGCCCAGCCCCAGCCTGGCCTGGGCTGATCCCCAGCAGTGTGGGCAGCAGGGGCAGGGAGGGGATTCTGCCCCTCTGCTGTGCTCTGCTGAGACTCCCTTTGCAGTGCCAGGGCCAGCTATGGAGGTCTCAGCACAGACAGGAACCTGTTGGGGCAGGGCCAGAGGAGGCCACAGCAATGCTGGCAGGGCTGGAAGCCCTCTGCTGTGAGGCCAGGCTGAGAGAGTTGGGGTTGTGCAGCCTGCAGAGGAGAAGGCTCCAGGAGACCTTAGAGCAGCCTGCCGGGTCTGAAGGGGCTACAGGAGAGCTGGGAAGGGACTTTTGACAAAGGGATGTAGTGACAGGATGAGTGGAGATGGTTTCAAACTGGAAGAAGCTGGATTTAAATTGGACCTTAAGAGGAAATTCTTCCCCATCAGGGTGGTGAGGCACTGGAACAGGTCACCCAGAGAAGCTGTGGAGGCTCCAAGGCTGGAAATGTTCCAAGCCAGGCCGGATGAGGCCTTGAACAAGCTGATCTGGTAGGAGGTGACCCTGTCCATGGCAAGGGCATTGGAACTGGATGATCTTCAAGGTCCCTTCCAAGCCAAAGCACTCTGTGATTTGATGATGAGGATAACTTGGAGAAGGGCCCATCTGCCTCCAGTTCTGGTGCTCCCAGCACAGGAAAGACCTGAAGCTGCTGGAGAGGGACCAAAGGAGGCCACAAAGAGGACCAGAGAGGTGGAGAACCTCTGTTGGGACAGGCTGGGAGAGGTCGGGCTGTTCAGCCTGGAGAAAAGAAGGCTCCAGGGAGACCTTAGAGCAGCCTTCCAGTAGCTGAAGGGGGAAGGGACATTTGACAAGGGCTGGAAGTGCCAGGATGAGGCACAATGGCTTTGAGCTGGAAGAGGGGAGACTGAGACTGGAGATGAGGAAGAAATTCTTTCCAGTGAGGGTGGTGAGACACTGGAACAGGCTGCCCAGGGAAGCTGTGGATACACCTCCCTGGAGGTGTTTAAGGCCAGGTCAGATGAGGCCCTGAACAACCTGGGCCAGTGGGAGGAATGTGGGAGGAAGGGCCCATGTGCCTGAAAGCCTTTATGAGCTTTATGAGCTGGTCTCTTCCGCTGTTTCTCCCTTCAGAACTTCCTTCTTGCCTGATTACAGGCCCTGGTCCACTCTCACTAGGTCTCTCTGAGGAAGTCCTGAGGCCAGTGAAGCAGCTTCAGATTTCTAGTAGCTGAAGCTAGTGGAAGCATTCAATATGAACCTCCACACATGTCCCTGCTGCTGAATGTATTGATCTGAAATAGGCCATTTGAACACAGCCAATCGTTTGGTTTAGAAAATTCATGTTGCAGACCTAACAATCCTTTGGTTTGGTTTGGGGGGGAGAAGATGTTTTCTCTTGAGCTTAAATCCCTAGCCCAGGCCATGGCAAGTCTAAATAGCCTCCTTTCAGCAATGTAGGCTCGACATGAGTCAGAATTTCGCCCCCGGGAGCCGCTGCCAGTATTAATAAGAGCTGCTCTTGAGAAACATCCCTTTACTATTTCAGCAGATTCACCTGATGATGATGATGATTTTTGTGTGTGTTGTGTGTGTGTATGTGTGTGTTTGAATAATCTGTGCATGAGACAACAGCCTGGGAGCTTTTCTTGCTGCTTCACCCTTTTATAACTTGAAATTCCTGCCTGTTTGTTAGCAAGAACTCTGTGGCTATTTCTCATGTGAATTACTTGGTGTGTTCTTTTGTCACGGGAGGACTCAGCATGACTTTTGCAGAGCAAATTCCTTTTGCCAAGGGCTTGTTGAGGCACTGGGTGCTTGGATGTCTTGCCTATGGTCAGAGGCTGTCATAGAGACAGAGAAAAAAAATACAGATCAAGCTACCCAAGCAAGCATCCTCCCTACTGCAGCATCCTCCTCTGCAGACACTGCTCAAGAAGGCAGCAATAATTGGGCTGGATTTGCTCTGACTGTATAACCAAAAGTTATTGGTCTCTTTTGCATTTAAAGCACAGGCCCTGGGAAACTTCTCAGCCTCAGTGGTTTCATGGCTGAATCAGTTGCATTAGGTTTCTGCTTATCACCCCCTCATTGCTTCAGTGGCACTCAGAATCCTGATTCACTCCTTTATCACCCAGAAAATGGGAACAGAAAATTCACTTGGAATTTTTTTTTCTTACACATTGCCCCCTGCTCTGCCCTAGTGAGGTCACAGCTGGAGGACTGAGTCCAGTTCTGGGCTCCCCAGCTCAAGAGAGACAGGGAACCACTGGGGAGAGTCCAGTGGAAGCCACAAAGCTGCTGAAGGGCCTGGAGCAAAGGCTGAGAGCCCTGGGGCTGAGAGCCTGCAGAAGAGCAGCCCCAGAGGGCAGCTGAGCAATGCTCAGCAAGAGACAAAGGAGCTGTGGCAAGAGGGCAAGAGGATGGGGCCAGACTGCCCAGGGACAGGCCAAGGGGCAGTGGGCACAAACTGGAACCCAGGAGGTTATATCTCAACAGGAAGAGAAAGTTGTTTGGTGTGAGGGTGCTGGAGGCCTGGAGCAGGCTGCCCAGAGAGGTTGTGGAGTCTCCTTGTGTGGAGAGCTTCCAACCCCCCCCGGGCATTGTGCTGCTGGGCAAGCTGCTGTGGGTGCCCTGCTTTAGGAAGGGGTTGGACTGGGAGATCTCCAGAGGTCCCTTCCAGCCCTCACCATGCTGGGACTGTGGGATCCTGTGAAACTGTAGTAATGGGATGAGCAATCTTGTGCCTTTTCTGTAAAATTTAATCATATCTAAACTGATCAGTAACAAAATTTCAGGTGTGGCTTCAGTACAAGCAGGAAAGGATCCATCAAGATCTATAAAATGCTGACCAAGGAGCAGATCCCCTCCTTCCTCCCCCTTTATCCCCCATCCCCAAACCAACAGGGCTCAGCACTTGGCAGGACTGATCCCATGCTGGCTCCCTCTGCAATCCAAGAGTGCAGAAACCACAAACCCAGCACATGAACTGTAATGAGGAGATACCAGCCCTCCACCTCACACACAGCACTGGATCTCCACTCTGCCTGTGGCTGGGTGAGGAGCAGATCCCCTCTGTTAGAATCTGTATGGAGCAATCATTTCTAGAGTGCAGAAATAATCCAACAAGTATTTCAGGCTCATAGGTTCTCTGGTAGAGAACTAAGAGGTTAGGCTCTAAAGTCACCATAATTTCACAATAAATACACCCAGGGGGCATTTATTGCTCACTAACAGTTTCTCTCCCCCCTTTCCTTGCTGCACAAACAGCTCCTCTCATTCACATCTCCACACAGTGACTTAAGTATTTTAAGCACCTCTCACCTATTTCCATCTCCACCTGCTCAAACTCAGCAGCTCAGCTCCACTTTTCCCATCGTTCCACAGCCACACTGCTGAGCCGAACATCCCCAAGTGCACTACCACTAATGAAACCTTGCAGAGCAGTATCTCACAAGCACCTGCAGGCACAACTCCACAGTGTGGAAGTCCTTTATACATATTGAGAAGGGTTCTCCAGCATCCAGCATTTGCAGGTGTAGGGCTGTCCAACAAAATGAGCCGATTAACGTTCCCCAGAGCTCAACGGCAGCACCTCCTAAAGCGTCTTGATCTCCTTAAAGATGGTGGAAGTCTCCTTTGATCTGCTGTACTGCCTTGTGAAAGCAGTTAGGATTCGGAGCGCTTCTGACAAGCCTTCTCCTGTGATAGCGCAGCAGGGCTGCACGTACCAGTTCCTGTCGCTGCAGTACTTCTTCATGTTGAGCCTCCTCGTTACCTCCTCGGCGTTCCAAGCCCCTGGCAAATCCTGCTTGTTCGCCAGCACCACCACGGGGATGCCTTTGAGCGATTCAGTCTTTAAAATGACTTCAAACTCTTTCTTTGATTCCTCCAGGCGTTGCTTATCAGAGCTGTCCACCACGTAGAGCAGTCCGTCGGCCGTCTCCAGGAAGCTGCACCACGACTGCCTCATTTTCTGCTGTCCTCCAACGTCCCAAAAGGTCAGGGTGAAATCCTTCTGGGTTTCAATCATATCCACGTTAAAGCCAATCGTTGGACTCGTTAGGAAAAGGTCATTGTACCTGAACTTGTACAACAGTGTTGATTTCCCTGCAGAATCAAGTCCTAACATCACTATATTGGCTTGCTTGACTTTGGAGTGCTTGGCGTTCTGGAGACCCATCGATGCCGTGGTGTTCCCGAGGACAGCTGGAATTCTCTGTCTCCCCTGAAGCCAATTCTTGCCTTCCCGCTTGAAGTGAAGCACAGAGAGCAAAGAAAAGGAAGGGGAAGAAGCAGCTTGGTGCTATGAAAAGTAAGTAACAGCTCTGTCCAAACACACGCTGCCTTTTATCAACGTGATAACACGCAAACAGAATGAAGGTGCAGTGCTGAGTGCCAAGCCCGTGGGTGGAACAGCTGTGAGTAACCTACCAATTGGTCACAGGCACAAAGGTTACAGTCCTCCAACGTGTCTCAACGGTGAATCTCACTTCCAGAACCCTTTCTGTAGTAAATGGTGTGTGCCAAACCAGCAGCAGGGTTATTCTCCCTAATCCCCTGGTCCCGGGAACCACTAGCTGCCTGCCCTGCTCCAGAGGTGAATCCCTTCACCACCACCTCCCTTTGGAAAAGGAATGAGACACAAACACAGCCGGGGGGGAGAGGAAGCTATGAGGTTTGTCCAGAAAATGACAAGGTACCTGATTTGTTGGTGCAGCTCATCTTCCAGCCATGAGCTGACCTCAAGGGGTTTCTAACGTGGGTCTACATGGGCACCTGGACTCCACCAGCTCACAGAGGTCCATGTTAAAACGTGCCCTGCTCTAAGCAGACTCCCTCAGGGACTCCTCCTGCCTGCTCACACGTGGACTTGGCTGTTTTGGGTTATAAATTTAGTGAGTGTATGAACAAGTTTAATGCACTCTGCCTAGTGGAGACTAAATAAGGTTATTGCTGGGATTCAGCCCCCTGACAGTAACAATTCCTGTTAGTGTCATTACTCACAGGTTGCATCAGGTTGGAAGGGACCCTCAAAGGTCCTCTGGTCCAACCCCTGCAGTCAGCAGGGACACCTCCAACTAGATCAGGCTGCCCAGGGCCACAGCAAGTCTGATCTTGAATGTCTCCAGGGATGGGTCTCAACCACCTCCCTGGGCAGCCTGTTCCAGTATTTTACTACTCTCATTGTGCAGAACTTCTCCTGATGTCCAACCTAAATCTCCCCTGCTCCAGTTTTAAACCACTGCCCCTTGTCCTATCCCCACAAGCCCTTCTAAACTGTCCCTGCCTAGCCTTCCTGTAGGTCCCCTTCAGATAGTGAAATGCAGCTCTAATGTCTCCCCAGAGCCTTCTCCACACTCCATACTCCTGATGCCCACTGCTGTACGATCAAGATTTCCTTCAGGAAAGGAATGAAAAGAAGTAAAGCAACTGAGTCATTATTTTTTGGGGGGGGGGGGGGGGGTGTTGGGGGAAGGTAAGGTAGAAAATTTATTCTCATGTAATTTAATGCACATTGAGGCTCCATTCTGTGGTCAGTTAGCAGACTTATGCTGACTGGGTTGATTAGCAGACCCCACACATACCCAGCATCACAACACTCACTCGCCCTTGCGCCCCATGCACGAGGATTACTTATCTCCACTTGTCTTTGCTTTAGAAAGTCCCTCATCAGCAAAAGCACATAAAGGTCTCCTGGGCAGTGAGCTGCTGACTGATAGGTTAATCAGTCTGATAATTATGGCACTAGCTGCTCAGATATTACACGCATGGCATAAAACAAACCTCAGCCTTGACAGGCAGGTCCTAATCTGGTTTCCCTCAGAGCTAAAAGGGTTGTAGCAGAACTAACTGGGGGCAACACAAGGTGGCAGTGACACAGAATCATAGAATCATAGAATCATAGAATCATAGAATCAATAAGGTTGGAAGAGACCTCAGAGATCAACATACTCACTGTTGTAGGTTTTTCATACTTAATATCATAGATTAAGTTCAGGGTTGGGGGGTTTTCAGCAGCAGGTCACCACGTATTAAGTCAGATTGCTTGCATTTCTTTCTAAGTAATGCAGGGAAACAGACTGGAAGATGGGGAGGCAGGAAACTGTGCAAAACCCAGTCCAATGAATCATAATTCCCTGCAACACAGCCTGCCATCCCTTGAAATATGGTCCTCTGGATCCAAGGGCAAAACCTGCCCTCTGTGCGAGCCGCAACAGGACGGAGGGACGGATGGATGGATGGATGCTCTGGGTACTGGGCAGTGCTGTGATGTCAACATTACTCACAGTTCTCTGCTCTGTGTGCTTGCTCAGACCCTGTTAGATGTTTATGATCTTCACTGTTGTTTTATTACATCAGACTTATCAGTTTAAAAAAGGGATTAAGCAATGTCTGGCTTTTTACAAGCTAATTCCATTTATTTCCAGCCAGCTTCTGAAGTCCCCATGGCTTTGCGGTGTTTAATTACACCCAGACCAAATATGAGTTTGGTTCAGCATAAGGTTTTCTTTTGCAGGGCCACTTCCAGTGATCATTTCTCCCCATTGCTTTGGAGTGCATGTTCCCATGTGAGACCAAAACCGAGCTGGAGTCTGTGGCACAGGACACGACGTGATGCAGCCTCCTGCTTGCAGGTTCTAAAGCTCCAGTTGCCCTGAGAGATGAGTGTTTGAAGGAGCGAGAAATCTACCTTTTGGTCGTCCAAAGGTGTGTTTGCTTTGCTGGGGTGAGGCTATCTTACTTGTGTAGGGTTCACCTATATCTTCAATTTTAAAACCTTGGGAGTAATAAACCTGTGCTGATTGGCAGCTGATTTACCATCAGTTAACCCCAACTCAAACTTTGCACAACAAACCTTTCATCACCTGTGTAGGTTCACCTAAACTATGCAGGTTTACTGCGAAACTGTGCAGGCTCCCAAGTGGTCCGAGATGGATATTCCACCGCAGGCTTCCAAGTCCTCACCACCGTCAGCTGCAGTAGCTACACGGTTTGAAAGCGCCTGCCTTTACTTCCTGCCTTTTCTTCCTGCCTTAGGAAGAATTATTTCACTGTGAGGGTGACAGAACTGGCACAGGCTGCTCAGAGGGGCTGTGGAGTCTCCCTCCCTGGAGATACTCGAGACCTGCCTGGCTGAGTTCCTGTGTGAGCTGCTCTAGGCGATCCTGTTCTGGCGGGGGGAGGTTGGCTGGGTGACTTCTCTCGGTCCCTCCCAGCCCCTGACGTTCTGTGATTGTCTTCCCTGGAATCCATAAACTATACCCTCACACCGAACCATGGTTTCTGAAGCAGGGGCCAGCCGGAGCGGTCAGGGGGCCGGCAGGCACGGAGCCGCGCTGCAGCCATTGGCTGGCGTGCAGGGGCTGTGGCAGACCCCGTCTGAGGCCTTGCCGGCGCCCTGCCGCGGCCAGCTGCCCTGGCAGGAGGCGGAGGAGGAGGCGAGCATTTCCGGGTGCCCCCGCGGCCAGCCGGAGCCCGCTTCCCTTCCCGAGCCCTGCGGGGCACCGACCGCTACGCGTGGGAAGCGGGACGGGGCGGGGCGGGACGGGGCGGGGCGGGACGCCCTGCCCTGCCCGGCCCTGCCCTGCCCGGCCCTGCCCTGCCCGGCCGGTCAGCGGGCGGCACGGCAAGGGTAACGAAAGGGAAGGGTGGGTAGAGGAGGGCACATCGCGGCTCCACGGGGCCGACATTGGCGCTGTGGCTGCGCTGAGGCGGTGGGACCGGAGGAAGCGGGGAACGGTTACAGGTGAGGGAGGTGAGGGAGAGCGCTGGGGGCTGCTTGAGGGGAGAGCAGGGTGCGGGACGCGCTGCTGGCAGCCTGCCTTTAAACCGAAGCCAGGGAAGTGGCTTCGCGTTTGCCACTGTTTCGGCAGAGGGCGGCACATTTCCTCCTAACGAACCCTCACCTCTCAGTGCATCCCGGCGCTGCGAAAAGTTTCCTCCGAATTCTTACCTCCCAGCTGTCACCTCTCTGTGCATCCCGGCGCTGCGAAAAGTTGCCTACAACGGAGCATTAAGGTTGCTTGGGCAATCTGAAGCGAGAGCAAGTCGCTGTTAAGGGTTATTTTAAACGACTCTTTTAAAGTGGTGTTACATTAGATCAGCTTAGCTCAGGATCTTGCAAAAACTCCTTTGGTTCCTCCTGGTTATAAGCCACAGGACTCAAGGTCTTCCCCAGAACTGTTCGGGTTGGAAAAGCCTTCTAAGATCACTGAGTCCAGCCATCAACCCAAGACCACCGTGGCCTTAAGGTTTAGACCTTAAGGTCTTAAAGATTAGATTTAGAATAGAATAGAATAGAATAGAATAGAATAGAATAGAATAGAATAGAATAGAATAGAATAGAATAGACCAGACCAGGTTGGCAGAGACCTTCAAGATCATCGAGTCCAACCTATCATCCAACACCACCTAATCAACTAACCCATGGCACCAAGCACCCTATCAAGTCTCCTGCTGAACACTTCCAGGGATGGTGACTCCACCACCTCCCTGGGCAGCCCATTCCAATGGGCAATCACTCTCTCTGTCTAAAACTTCCTTCTAACCTCCAGCCTAAACCTCCCCTGGCACAGCTTAAGACTGTATCCTCTTGTTCTGCTGCTGGCTGCCTGGGAAAAGTGACCAACCTTTGCCTGTCTACAACCTCCCTTAAGGCAGTTGTGGAGCACAATAAGGTCACCCCTGAGTCTTCTTTTCTCCAGGCTAAGCAACCCCAGCTCCCTCAGCCTCTTCTAATAGGGCTTGTGTTCCAAGCCCCTCCCCAGCTTTGTTGCCCTTCTCTGGACACCTTCCAGCAGCTCAACATCCTTCCTAACCTGAGGAGCCCAGAACTGGACACAGGACTCAAGGTGTGGCCTAACCAGTGCAGTGTACAGGGGCAGAATGACCTCCCTGCTCCTGCTGGCCACACTATTCCTGATGCAAGCCAGGATGCCCTTGGCCCTTTTGACCTCCTGGGCACACTGCAGGCTCATGTTCAGCCTACCATCAACCAGCACCCCCAGGTCCCTCTCTGCCTGGCTGCTCTCAGCCACTCTGACCCCAGCCTGTAGCACTGCCTGGGGTTGTTGTGGCCAATGTGCAGCACCTGGCACTTGGATGTGTTCAATATCCTGCCCTTGGACCCTGCCCTGTCCAGCCTGTTCAGGTCCCTCTGCAGAGCCTCTCTGCCCTCCAGCAGATCATCACCTAGGGTTCTGTGAGTCTGTCTGAAGAAAAGGAGAAGCCAGGCACAGTAACAGATCTATTGCCAAATTATTTCTACTGGTAGGTTAAAAAGGGGATTCATTTTTCTGTTTTTCTGTGAAAGTTTCTAACACTATAAATCTGTGGATTTTAAATGGGACTATCCATTGGTTATTGTAGTTGCTTGGATGAACAGGGGAATTTGCCACCTCTTATCCTGTCTGCACTCAGGAATTCCTAACCTGTAGCAGTGTGTGAGGAGTCATAGAATCATAGAATCAGTAAGGTTGGAAGAGACCTCAGAGATCATCAAGTCCAACCTGTCACCCATTAGACGATTCCTCAAGATTTAATGGTGTCAAAGATGTTTTGCTGAAGATCTTGGGGACTTTTTTTTCTTCTAGTTTTTTTTTGCAGAGGTGAGGTTTGTGGAGGGGAAATCTCCAAGGTGAAAGCTGTGAGAGTTCCTCAGTGCTCCTCTCTGGGACACAGCTGATTCTCTGTGTGTGTAGCAGCTGGAATGGTGACTGCAGATTTGTCTTTGTTCTGTTGCGGCACGCTTTCAAGTGACGCTTCTGACAACAGAAGACAGACAAATGTTTGAGTAACAGCATTCTGGAAACTACTTTTTCTCTTCTTTTTCAGTAAGGAACATGCTTCAGGGGCTGTGCTGTGGATGTTAGAATAGAATAAACCAAACTAGGTTGGAAGAGACCTTCAAGATCATCGAGTCCAGCCCATCAACCAACACCACCTAAACAACTAACCCATGGCACCAAGCACCCTACAAAGTCTCCTCCTGAACACCTCCAGTGATGCTGACTCCACCACCTCCTTGGGCAGCCCATTCCAATGGGAAATCACTCTCTCTGTATAGAACTTCTTCCTAACCTCCAGCCTAAACCTCCCCTGGCACAGCTTAAGACTGTATCCTCTTGTTCTGCTGCTGGGTGCCTGGGAGAAGAGACCAACCTCTGCCTGTCTACAACCTCCCTTAAGGCAGTTGTGGAACGCAATAAGGTCACCCCTGAGTCTCCTCTTCTCCAGGCTAAGCAACCCCAGTTCCCTCAGCCTCTCCTCACAGGGCTGTGTTCCAAGCCCCTCACCAACTTTGTTGCCCTTCTCTGGACACCTTCCAGCAAGTCAACCTCCCTCCTAAACTGAGGGGCCCAGAACTGGTCACAGGACTCAAGGTGTGGCCTAACCAGTGCAGTGTACAGGGGCAGAATGACCTCCCTGCTCCTGCTGGCCACACTATTCCTGATGCAGGCCAGGATGCCCTTGGCCTTCTTGGCTACCTGGGCACACTGCAGGCTCATGTTCAGCCTACCATCAACCAGTACCCCTAGGTCCCTCTCTGCCTGGCTGCTCTCAGCCACTCTGACCCCAGCCTGTAGCACTGCCTGGGGTTGTTGTGGCCACTGTGCAGCACCTGGCACTTGGATGTGTTCAATCTCCTGCCCTTGGCCTCTGCCCATCTGTCCAGCCTGTCCAGGTCCCTCTGCAGAGCCTCTCTGCCCTCCAGCAGATCAACTCCTGCCCCCAGCTTGCTGTTGTCTGCAAATTTACTGATCTTGAAGGTCCCCAACACACTTCTGCGGAGGAGTTACCGCCCTGCGGCAGTGAATGTCATGCGTATGAGAAGGCTGCAGTGGATGTTCTTGTTTCTCCTTGCCTTCTGTGTCCTGACTCTCTGGTATGTCATCTGCCCTTCTGATGCTGGGAGTGAGCGGCTGAACCTGCTGTATTTCTATGACTATGAACCGCTTCACAGGCAGCGCTACCTCTTCACGCTGCGGGAGCGCCCCCAGTGCAAGGACATGCGTCCCTTCCTCGTCATCCTGGTGGCTTCCAGGCCTCGGGATGTGGAGTCGAGGCAGGCCATCAGGATAACCCGGGGATCTCAGCACTTCTGCTGGGGACAGCAGATTCTAACTCTCTTCTTACTAGGCAAGGATGCTGAGGGGGCAGCGCTGTTGGTGGAAGATGAGAGCATCCTGTATGGTGACATCATCCGCCAGGACTTCATGGACCCCTACAACAACCTCACCTTGAAAACCATCATGGCCTTCCAGTGGCTCACCGAGTTCTGCTCCAGCGCCAGGTTCCTCAGGAGAAGTGTGGCCAGCAGGTCGAGGGAGGTGATCCTTCCCCTCTACTCAGCCCTGGTGAGACCCCACCTGGAGTACTGTGTCCAGTTCTGGAGCCCCTATTCCAAGAGGGATGTGGAGGTGCTGGAAGGTGTCCAGAGAAGGGCCAGGAGGAAGAGCAGAGGGCTGGAGCACCTCTCCTGTGAGGACAGACTGAAGGAGTTGGGGCTGTTCAGTCTGGAGAAGAGAAGGCTCCCAGGTGACCTCACTGTGGCCTTCCAGTATCTGAAGGGGGCTCCAAGAAGGCTGGGGAGGGACTTCTCAGGATCTCAGGTAGTGCTAGGACTAGGGGGAATGGAATGAAGCTGGAGGTGGGGAGATTCAGGCTGGATGTGAGGAGGAAGTTCTTCACCATGAGAGTGGTGAAGCCCTGGAATGGGTTCTCCAGGGAGGTGGTCGAGGCCCCGTCCCTGGGGGTGTTTAAGCCCAGGCTGGATGAGGCTCTGGCCAGCCTGATCTAGTGTGGGGTGTCCCTGCCCATGGCAGGGGGGTTGGAACTAGATGATCCTTGTGCTCCCTTCCAACCCTGAATGATACTATGGTACTGTGATACTATGAAGACCGACGACGACGTCTTCATCAACACCCCCAACCTGGTGAAGTTCCTCCTGAGGCTAAACTCCTCAGAGGACGTTTTTACTGGCTATCCTCTCCTCGACAACTTTGCCTACAGAGGCTTTTACAGGAGGAGGTACATCTCCTACCGCGAGTACCCCTTCAGGCTGTACCCTCCCTACTGCAGCGGCATGGGTTACATCCTGGACGGCAGGCTGGCTCTCAGGGCTTACGAGCTGATGAGTCACGTCAAGCCCATTAAATTTGAGGATGTTTATGTTGGAATCTGCTTAAATCTGCTCAAGGTGAACGTCAGTGTTCCAGGAGAGAACCAGTTCTTTCTATATAAAATCAGGTTTGATACCTGCAGGTACAGGCAGCTGATCGCAGTGCACGGCATTATGGCCAGGGAAATGATCAGCTTCTGGCAGGATTTGTCCTCACACACTGCAGTTACCTGCCTTTGAGTCTGTCTTTATGTATAAGCTTCAGCCTGTTTGGGGTAAAAATGTTTAAAATCCAGGGCAACACAAATGTGATGGCTTGAGGCCGACCCCCTCCCCACCACGTGCAAAAATGAGACAAACGGATTGCAGAAGTGGTGGAAGGTTTAAATGGAAAATGGTGAATGTTTACGGAGAGCCAGAAGTGCAGTGACAAAAGAGATCCCAAAGCACCCCCAGAAACATCCTATCCCCACCTGAGGGTACACCTAAAACCCCCAGGGCTCTTTTTCCCCCCACCCCTCCTCCACAGTTCATGAGGTCTGTGGTGACAGGTTGGACTTGATGATCTTTGAGGTCTCTTCCAGCCTTTGTGATACTGTGAGTTAGGCTAATCTCAACTGGCCAGGTCTGAGATTGCCCTTCCACCAGGCCTTGGGCCTAGCCAGGTCCAAGGTTGGGAGACACCTCCCCCCAGTTACCGGGTGGCGGCGAGGGAAGAGAAGAGTAAGTGCCAGGACCCCCGCTGAGATGTTATAGGGGAGCAGGGCATTATGGGATGAAATACCTGGCTTCCTGTGCCCACCCACCGGGCTGGACTCCTTTGGGACACAGGAAGCGTTCCTCATGTGGACATAGCAGGGGGCACCTGGCCCAAACTGCTACAACAAAGAAACCAGAGCTCCTTCAGCTGAAGGAGGGCTGTGCTGCTGGGGCAGAACTGCCACCACAGCATGTCGCTGGGATGTTCTGATGTCCTTAGATAAAAACCCCAGGAAATCACACAGCATTTTTCCTTGTCTGTATCCTACACATGCAGGATACTTGGGAATACACTCTCCTGGCTTCTCTGACACTTGTCCATGTGGTCTGGTGGAACCACAAGACTTATACCTGGATCTTCTGCCTGTCAGTGAGGAATTATGTTTATACCAAGGCAGATGCTTCCCACATTCCCACCTGGATTGGGTTTTTTATTGTTTCTTTACAACTGCATCATCCTTGGCCACTCTCAAGTATTTGTTCTGTGCCTGGCATAACCATTCGAAGGGAGGTTGTAGACAGGCAGAGGTTGGTCTCTTCTCCCAGGCAGCCAGTACCAGAACAAGAGGACACAGTCTCAGGCTGCACCAGGGGAGATTTAGGCTGGAGGTTAGGAAGAAGTTCTACACAGAGAGAGTGATTGCCCATTGGAATGTGCTGCCCAGGGAGGTGGTGGAGTCACCATCACTGGAGGTGTTCAGGAGGAGACTTGATAGGGTGCTGGGTGCCATGGGTTAGTTGTTTAGGTGGTGTTGGATGATGGGTTGGACTCGATGATCTTGAAGGTCTCTTCCACCCTGGTGGTTGTTTATTATTATTATTATTATTATTATTACTATTACTATTATTATTATTATTATTATTATTATTATTATTATTATTATTATTCCAATGACTTTTCTATCAGTTTCACCTCTGAGCCTGTTACACCTTCTTATGTAAACACATCACCTCCATCAGCACTCCTGAGTGCTACAAAGCTGTGGCTCTTGGAGGGAGAGCAGAAGCTGTGGGAAGTTCTGAATGAATGATGCAATTTCTCTGTGTGTGTGTGTACATATTTATATTTACATAATATAAACCAGAATTGCTGGGGTGGCTTTGCTCACACTCATGTTCACAGACTGCCAGAGGGATACATCAGTGCAATTCAGTTATGAGACATCTCTCATACATCAGGATAATCAAAACCCAGGCATGTACACACATGCCTGTGCATACTGAAGAGTCTCCAAAGCTCTGGGACCAAGCAGGGAATCACAGCATCCCAGCATGGTGGGGCTGGAAGGGACCTCTGCAGATCATCCAGTCCAACCCCTCTGCTAAAGCAGGGCACCCACAGCAGCTTGCCCAGCAGCACAGTGCCCAGGGGGGGCTTTGGAATCTCCCCAAAGAAGACTCCACAACCTCTCTGGGCAGCCTGCTCCAGGCCTCCAGCACCCTCACACCAAACCACTTTCTCCTCCTGCTCAGAGAGAGCCTCCTGGGTTCCAGTCTGTGCCCACTGCCCCTTCTCCTGTCCCTGGGCACCACTGAGCAGAGCCTGGCCCCAGCCTCTTGCCCCCCACAGCTCCTTTGTCTCTTGCTGAGCATTACTCAGCTCCCCTCTGGGGCTGCTCTTCTGCAGGCTCTCAGCCCCAGGGCTCTCAGCCTTTGCTCCCAGAGCTGCTCCAGGCCCCTCAGCAGCTTTGCAGCCTGCCCTGGACTCTCTCCAGCAGTTCCCTGTCTCTCTTGAACTGAGAAGATTCAAAAGGATCCATTTATATCATGACTTTATTCCTGAAACTGTTTCCTTCCTTCAAACGTTCACATGAGCCAAGGAAGAAATTCTGAGCTCTTGTACTCCTTAAAGACAACAAACTCTGCTCCATCTGTAAAGACAGGGATTTGAATCACTTTATTCATGTCAGCAAGGCCAAGTTTTCAGTAGTTTACACTTCTAACAGACAACAACACAGGGTTTGCAACTGCACTAAGAGAGTTATTCTTGACACACCCACTACACAGTGAAGAGAGAACGGTTACATCCTGTACATGGAGCATGGCAGAGCACTGCCACCTTTCCTGTGCTACAGCTAAGATGTGGTGGCATATTTACATTTGGCTGTCTTGCAGATAGTCTCTTAGAGACAAATTAGAAGAGGTGCAGAAACCTCTAAGTACCATGGTTGAGGTTTCCCCAGGCTTCTTTGTTTTTCACCTCATGGTTATGGTCACTGTTGGGTTTTTGCTGTGTTTTCTGCAGCTGCACATGGGTTTGGGATGCTTGGGTACAAAAATGAGGTCTTGGGGAGAATGTTCTCAAGGTGTTTCAGATGTTGGTGTTCTAAGGGTGGATGAAGAAGGGCAAAGATTGGCAAAAAGATATTCTTTTGTTAAACCAAAATCACTAAAGAGACGATATTACAGAGAATCCCAGCGTGGTGGGGGCTGGAAGGGACCTCTGGAGATCATCCAGACCAAGCCCCCTGCTAAAGCAGGGCACCCACAGCAGCTTACCCAGCAGCACAGTGCCCAGGGGAGTTGAATCTCTCCACAGGAGGAGACTCCACAACCTCTCTGGGCAGCCTGCTCCAGGCCTCCAGCACCCTCACACCAAAGAGCTTTCTCCTCCTGTTCAGGTGGAGGGTGCACCCTGGGAAGAGAGGTGACAGTACAGGTGCCCTGTGGAGCTGTCACCTGGCTGTTGTTCTGTGCTGAGATCCTGAGAGCTCTGTGAGAAGTTTGACTTTTCTTTGATTGTTTCTGCAGCTTAAACCCCCAAAACCTCCCCCATTTTTTTTATCAGCCTGCCAGGTTAAATGCTTAGAAATGAATGATCTGTCACAGGAACACTGACACTGCAGCACAGTTTATATTGCTTTTGCCCAAACCCATGGATTCTGAAAGACTCTGCAGCAACTGGATAATAGATCAAGCAGCCAGTGCTCATGTGGAGAGAACTAGAGATGAGGATCAGGCTGAAGTGGCTGTGCAGGACTGTCACCAGGCAAGGTACCTCTTAGGTTTGTACCCCACAATAAGGCTGATCATAAGTCTGCACACAGTGATCTGTTCCTGCCACCTGAAACTGCCCCCTCCAGTGGCATCAGTTCTGCACAAACAGTGTAAAATGCTCCTGCTGCTGGGGTTTAAAAAGCCAACTCATTTCCAGCCTGGTTTGTAGCTGAGTCTGACCTTATTATTGCTTAAAAGACCATAAAACCTCATGCCTGAGCTGATGTTGCTGCTTAAAGCAAATAGCAGGGAAGATCCTAATGGGAAGAGGTGAAAAAAGCTTCAAGCTGTGAACTGGCATCAGCACTGGAGTCAGTGGAGGGAGCAGATTTGATTGCATCTGCCTCAACATTGTACTAAAACCAAAGCCTAAACCACAGGCTGAGCTTTAACCACATCCCAAGATGTGCAGGCACCTGGTTCAGAAAGGCAGCTTCAAGCAGAATTCCAAGCAGTTGTGATTGTGAGGGGAAAGTGGTGGGACTTTGTGACTGGAAAAGCCTAACAGTGATGCATTGGTCAGAGCTGTTTGGAAAGCCCTGCTGGGTGGATTGCAGAAGGAGCTGACAGTGAGGAGTTTGAGTGCAATAAAAATCAATAACCTGATTTTGTCAGGTTCCTTTCAAACCCAAACTCCTGATAGGTGTCTGGTTTTTTTCTGCTGAAGAAGTTTGGGGGCAGAGCTTGGCTTAAATGTTCCTTCAGATCCTTTGTTGTTCCTTCAGCTCCTACTCTGTCCCAGCAGTGTGCACCAGTTGGGTAATCTCTTTAGCACCTTGCAGTTTGTCTCAAAGGGAGCTGGCAGGGCCCAGGGACGGGAAGCTTCCTGCAGTCTCTGTCACATTAAGGTCCCAGGTTTGGATGTTGTTACCGAGTTGAAAACCATGCCCAAGTGCAGATGCTCCATGGAGGAGGGACAAAAACCACTTACAATGAAGCCCAGCAGATCACAGTGGTAGGGGTTGGAAGGGACCTCTGGAGATCATCCAGCCCAACCCCCCTGCCAAGGTAGGGTCATCCAGGGCAGGTCACACAGGAACACATCCAGGTGGGTCTGGAATGTCTCCAGAGGAGACTCCATCACCTCCCTGGGCAGCCTGCTCCAGGGCTGTGGCACCCTTAAATTACAGAAGTTGCTCCTCATGTTCAGGTGGAACTTCTGATGTTCAAGTTTGAGCCCCTTACCCTTTGTCCTGTCCCTGGGCACCACTGAACAAAGCCTGGCCCCATCCCCCTGGCACCCACCCTTCAAGTATTGATCAGCACTGACCGATAAAATCTCCCTTCAGGCTGCTCCTCTCCAGGCTAAACAGCCTCAATTCTCTCAGCCTTTCCCCATCAGAGCTGTTCCAGTCCCCTCAGCATCTTTGTAGCCCTTTGCTTCACCCTCTCCACCAAGTCCCTGCCCTTCTTGAACTGGGGAGGCCAGAACTGGACCCTGTACTCTGGCTGTGACCTCAGCAGGGCAGAGTAGAAGGGAAGAAGAAGCTCCCTAACCTGCTGGCCACCCTCTTCTTGCTGCATCCCAGGATGTCGTTGGCCTTCCTGGCCCCAGGAGCAGATTGCTGGCTCGTGGCCATCCCATTGGCCACCAGGATGGTTTGCTTTGGTGGTGGGTTGGGTTTTTTTCTCATGTGTAGCTGAGTCCACAACCTAAAATCTTAGAGACTTCAAACTGTAAACCAAACCCAAACCTAGCCCCCTCTGGATGGTGGGTTTCTACATCCAGGGGGGATGGTGTTCAGCCCTGCTGTGAGATGCAGCTAGAGAGAAGGGTCACAGTGCACAGGGGACAATGGACACTTCAAATGTCACCATTCCCCTCCTGGGCTATCGATTTTGAGGCCATTGGTTGGGTTCCACGCTTAGGCCACTAGACGGAGCTCCCATGCCACCTAACCAGGCTGCCACCTCCACTGGGACCCTCACAGCTGCTCCAGAGGGTGGGCCTTTTGTAACAAGCCTTCCTTAAAGGCTACTTCTGAGTCTGGCAATCAGAATGCTACACTAATCAGTGTCTAGAATCCGAATGAAAAGCTAAATGGTAGCACCCTCACAAGGTGAGGTGACCTCTTGGCTTGTAAAACCCCTGGGAAGAGCCCAAACCCTTCGAGGTGCTGGCTCAGCTGGCCTGTGACAAGCCACATTCTTTTCACACTGGACCATACAAAAAATGCTCTCTGGCAGCAACTCAACCTCTCAGCAGCAACTCAACCTCTCAGTTTCCTGCCATTACAAACCAGCATTAACCAGGTGATCTTCAAACACAGCCCAAACCATCCTCTGAATCTATGAATTACCTGATGAACACATCACTGATGGAGCCACCTGGGCTTAAGTGACAAAACCCCTCCACAGCACATCCAGCAGGACTCTGGGTGCTCTCAGATGGCTGCAAGCCACCTTACCCAACATCTCCCTGGTTTTGGAGGGGTGCCCAGGCAGGAAGCAGCCCTGAGGAGGGGGTGCTGGTAGGATTGTCTCTCTCCAGCGCTGGACCAGTTTGTCATGCTGCTCCAGTGTGCCTGGGGACACTTCTGGCAACTCTGTCCAGATGATTCTTTCCAGGGAGGGTGGGCAGACACTGGCACAGGTTGCCCAGGGAAGTTGTGGATGTCCCCTCCCTGGAGATGTTGAAGGCCTGGTTGGATGAAGCCTTGAGCAACCTGGGCTGGTGGGAGGTGTCCCTGCCCATGGCAAGGTGGGGGTTTGGAACTGGATGATCTTGAAGGTCCCTCCCAACTCAAAGCATTCTGTGAATCTCTGAATGTAGGATGTGTAATGAAGGCAGTGGAGGAGCTGCACACTCGAGGTGTGCATTGCTCCATCTCTGCCACCCAACAGCTGGGTGTCTCGTGATGGAATCTGGCACAGATCAGCACAGCTGGGAAGTGGCCAATGTCTGGAGCTGAGTTCAAGATGGGGGACAGGCATGAGTGCAAGATGGGCATGGGTGAGGGAGACTGCACAGAGCATCTCGTCTCCATTACTTCCTCTTCAAACCTAAAGCAGCTGTAACTGTGTTTGTAAAGTGATCAAGCCCAAAGCCAACAACCCTAGCAGAGATTGCTGGCATGGAGGTCTTTGGCCAGGGAAGGGCTGCTGGAAAGTTGGCAGTGCTGCAGAGAGGGTGCAAGGTGCTGAATCAAGCACCAGCTGTAACTGCAGGCACTTGGGGGTTGAAGCTGGGCTGATCTGGAGGCTGAGTGGCAGCCATGAGCTTTTTCTCTCAAGTGGTGTTAGCCTAGAAGGAGTTGTGGGTGGGTTGTTGGTTCTATTTTTATCACAGAATCACCATGGTTGGGAAAGACCTCTAAGATCATGGACTTGGTATGGAAAAAGGTCTGCACCCAAAGGGCTCTCAAAGACTGGAACAGGCTGCCCAGGGAAGTGGTTGCATCCCCATCCCTGGAGGTATTGGGAAGTCCATCTAGATATGGTGCTGAAGGAAAGGGGCAGTAGTGGCCCTGCCAGAGTTAGCCAATGGTTGGACTTGATGATCTCTGAGGTCTTTCCCAACCATGGTGATTCTACAGTTCTGTGGAGGCCAGCCATAACTGAGCTCTGCCAGGGCCACTACTGCACCATGTCCTCCAGCACCTTGAGCTGAACTGTTCCAATCCCAACCTCTCCAGTGCCCCTGAAGGATCAGCAGTGATGTCTTTCTCTAGGGCTCTGCAGGCTCCTGGCTCTAATTCTGCTTTTCCCTGGGCAGCTCTTTTGACAACCATCCATCCAGAGAAGCCAGCACAGTGGAAGCTCCATCTGTGAAGGACAAAGTAAAGGCAAACAGCCCATGCACCAGGAGCTCTGCCTGCTGGAGCAGTGCTGAGGAGATGATGAAGCACTCCCATGAAGATAGCACAGGAGGTTTCCATTTCACAGCAGGTTGACCCCAAACACCTTCTGCCAGTGAAAGAACTGAAGCAGTTCTGAACGTCCCCTGTCTGCTGCTCAGCTGAACTGCAAAGACATGTTTCAAATTCACTGCATGGGCTGCTGCTTCAGACACTCACAAAGTCCTCAATGTCCTGTCCCCCACGAAAGGAGCAGTGCAGGCTGGGTGCTTGCTGCCTTCAGAGGGTGCTGGACACTTCCACACCTCTGTTTTCTCCTCAGAGTTGAGGGGCTCTACCCTGAGATCAGAAAAGGCTGCTAAAGGATCTGTATTAAACTGGAATCACCCTGGGATCAGCAACAGATCCAGTTAGGAGCTGTGATTATCTCCAAAAGAGCTAAAGCAGGGAAGCTTGTCAGGGAAGAGAAGGCCTAGGAACAAAAATGGAAAGGCTAAGATGGGAATTCCTCCTGGAGCAGGATTTGTGCTCTCTCCTGGGTGACTTCAGAGGCACACAGCCACCACACATCCTGGTGCTTTAGGGACCAGCCAGCCACCTGCCCAGGAATACTGGAGGTGGGTGATGAGGAACAGGCATCTTTTAATCAAGTGACATCCCATCTTTACCAAGAAGAAAGAGCTCTGAGCAGCCTGGGCTAGTGGAGGTGTCCCTGCCCATGGCAGGGGGGTTGGACCTGGATGGCCTTCAAGGGCCCTTCCAACCCAACCCATTCTGTGAATCTATGAACAACGTTAACCGATGCATTATATCCCTGATTCACCTCAGCACCCAGACACTGACAACCTCCAGCACCCTGAAGACTCCAGCAGGTCACCCAGGACCACATTCTGCAGGGAGGGGGTTGTGGTGAAACAGGATATGGGTGAGGAAATGCTGACCTCCAAGCTCAGCCCCTGGCTCAGCTCCTCCAGCACGCATTGCCCCATCCTTCTGCTATTGCTGCCTCTCCACCATCGAGTTACCAGATGGAGATCAGACTGTCATCATTGGAACTTTGGAGCCACAGATTCCAAAAGACAGTGAAGTCCTGGAAGTTGGACCTATGCATGTTTTAATCTGGATTGAACACAAGCTCTCACCTCTGCAGTGCAGTGGCACTGCCTGGCATCCATACTTGGGACCAGACATGGTTCTAAGGAGGCCTTCCCCTGGATTAACACCACAAATGAAAAGCCTTTAATGGGCTTGACTCCCACCAAGGCAGCTCTAAGCAGCACCTTATTTTAATTAGGTCTTCCAAACAGTTGCTAATGAAATTAATTTCACCTTCCATCACTTTCTTTACAGGCCCACAGAGTCCATGCCAAAAGCCTAACCTGTGGCTGAGCCTTGGGAAACCACAGACACTCTTCTGTCACAACAGACCTAGCTGCTGGTGGAGAAGGTGTTCTGCTGGAGCTTCACAGGACTTGGTTGGATACAGCATGGCACAGAGGGAACACTGTGAGAGTGATGCAGAGAGTGAATGAATGTGGTTTCAGCTCATCCAGCAGCCAGACCTCACCACATGCTTGGCAGGGATTGATGTGAGGGGAGGTTCAGCAAAAGCAAGGCAGCCAGTTCTGTGCTAGCAGGCTAATATTTGGCTCCTCTTCCTCCTTCACATCCACAAACCTTCTGCTGTACAGATGAAAAAAAAAACCACAAAACAAAACAGAAAGAAAAGAGAAGAGAAGAGAGGAGGAAGATGAGAGCATCACTGTGGAAAGTCACAGCCAGGAGTGAACACAGAGTCACTGCCCTGCCCCTGCCCTGCACCTGAAGGAGCCTCTCGAGCATCAGCAATGAGAGGGGAGGGATCAGATGAGAAGTCTACAGAAGAGAATGGCAGGTTACAGTTAGTTTGTGAGGAGCAGGGGGGGCACAGGGAGGAGTGAACAAACCCTTTGCACTCAGAGGGGATGTGTTGTATTGCTCCTTTGTTAAGCCAAGGACAAAGCCCAGGGGGATCTCCTCCTCTTGGGTGGGATCTGAACGGCGTGACAAGAGCTTTCTACTAGGTTTAAAAGGTCAGAGAGTCTGTTTGCAGTTCAGCCTCTGGTCATCCATCACTGTTCTTCTGTTTTGCTGCTATTCCTGAACTTCACCACCATCACTGTGATGTTGTCAGGACACCCTCTGTAGAAGGACTGTAGGACTATGCTCTTGGCACCAAAGTGGGGCTCATCCAAGCGTTCCTTGATGAACCGGACGGCTTCCTCATTGCTGAAAGCATCCCACAGGCCATCTGAGGCCAGGATCATGAACTCTGGCTGCAGTTTGTCCAGGTCAAAGGTAAGAATGTCAGGGTCAGGAATGACAACGTTCAGGTTCTTCAGAGGGTAGTCTCCTAGGGAGCGGGACATGGCCAGGATGCCCTGGACGCGCCACGAGCCGTTGAAGCTGATGAAGCCACCTGGGGAGAAACAACAACACTGAGAGCAGGGCTTGGGAAAGTCAAAGCCTTGCTCTGCCTTCCTGCCACACCCACCCAAATATTCAGCCTGCTGCATCCTCAGGTCCCCAGGTGTCACAGATCTTTCCACTGAGGCTGGGGAGACACTGGCACAGGTTGCCCAGGGAGGCTGTGGCTGCCCCTTCCCTGGAGGTGTTCAAGGCCAGGCTGGATGAGGCCTTGAGCAGCCTGGGCTGGTGGGAGGTGTCCCTGCCCATGGCAGGAGGGTTGGAACTGGATATCTTGAAGGTCCCTTCCAACCCAAACCCTTCTGTGATTCTATGCCATATGTAAATCACAGAATCAGAGAATGTTAAGGGTTGGAAGGGACCTCTGCAGATCATTGAGTTCAATCCCTCTGTCAGAGCAGGACCACCCAGGCAGGTCACATAGGAATGCATCCAGCTGGGTTGAGAATGACTCCAGAGAAGGAGACTCCACAACCTCTCTGGGCAGCCTGCTCCAGGGCTCTGTCACCCTCAGCAATCAGAAGTGTCTCCTCATGTTGAAGTAGAACATCTTGGGTTCCAGCTTGTCCCCACTGCTCCTTGTCCTCTCACTGGACACCACTGAAAAGAGCCTGGCACCTTGCCCCCCACCCCTCAGCTATTGATAGACATTGATCAGATCTCTCAGCCTTCTCTTCTCCAGACTAAACAGCCCCAGGGCTCTCAGTCTCTCTTCCCAGGGGAGATGCTGAAGTCCCCTAAGCATCCTCCTGGCTCTCCCTTGGACTCTCCCCAGCAGGTCTCTGTCTCTCTTGAACTGGGGAGCAGAGATGTTCCAGTCCCCCACTCATCCTTGTAGCTCTCCACTGGACTCTCTCCAGCAGGTCTCTGTCTCTCTTTAACTGGACACAGTGTCCCAAGTGTGGTCTCACCAGGGCAGGGCAGAGCAGAGGGGGAGGATTCTCCAGGGAAGAGCTGGATTGCTGCCACTGGTGCTGCAGGGACAGCTGAAGCAGGGAATGTTTTGCTGCTGTTCCTCAATGGAATGGTTCTGCTTTCAAAGGAAGCAGCTTCATGCTTCCCTACTCCCCTAGAGGTCCTGAAAGGCCTGAATACAGCTGTTCCTGTACCACACAACTTCAAGCTCAGTTGCTCAATGTTAAGATGAGAGCCCTGCAAGCAACTCTTTATGTCCTGGTGTGAGCCAGTCCCTTTGTTCCCTGCAGTTCCCCACTTCAGAAGAGGGATGAAGCAAAGACCCCTGCAAACACCCTGCAGCAGCACTCACAGCTCACCCCCAGGCATAAAGCAAGGCAGCAAGTGAACAAAGCCCAAACATCTCTAGGCTGTTCTAGCAAACAGCCTGGAATGAGCTGGGTCAGAAGGCACCAAAGCACTGCTGGGAGCAAACCCTGCACAGTCTCAAGCTGCACCAGGGGAGGTTTAGACTGGATGTTAGGAAGAAATTCTTCACAGACAGAGAGATTGGCCATTGGAATGGGCTGCCCAGGGAGGTGGTGGAGTCACCATGCCTGCAAGTATTTTAAAAGAGACTGGATGAGGCCCTTGGTGCCATGGTTTGGTTGATTAGATGGTGTTGGGTGGTAGAATAGGCTAGGCTAGGCTAGGCTAGGCTAGGCTAGGCTAGAATAGAATAGAATAGAATAGAATAGAATAGAATAGAATAGAATAGAATAGAATAGACTCAAATAATAGAATCAATAAGGTTGGAAAAGACCTCAGAGATCATCAAGTCCAACCTGTCACCCAACACCTCATGACTAACTAAACCATGGCTCCAAGTGCCACATCCAAGCCTTTTTTGAACACCTCCAGGGATGGGGACTCCACCACCTCCCTGGGCAGCACATCCCAGTGGCCAATAACTCTTTCTATGAAGAACTTCTTCCTAACATCAGCCTAAACCTCCCCTGGCACAGCTTGAGACTGTGTCCTCTTGTTCTGCTGCTGGGTGCCTGGGAGAAGAGACCAACCCCCACCTGGCTACAACCTCCCTTCAGGGAGTTGCAGAGAGCAAGAAGCTCTCCCCTGAGCCTCCTCTTCTCCAGGCTAAGCAACCCCAGCTCCCTCAGCCTCTCCTCACAGGGCTGTGCTCCAGACCCCTCCCCAGCTTTGTTGTCCTTCTCTGGACACCTTCCAGCAGCTCAACATCTTTCCTAACCTGAGGAGCCCAGAACTGGACACAGGACTCAAGGTGTGGCCTCAGCAGTGCTGAGCACAGGGCACAAGGACTTCCCTGCTCCTGCTGGCCACACTCTTCCTGATGCAGGCCAGGATGCCCTTGGCCTTCTTGGCCCCCTGGGCACACTGCTGGCTCATGTTCAGGCAGCTGTCAATCAGCACCCCCAGGTCCCTCTCTGTTTGGCAGCTCTCAGCCACTCTGACCCCAGCCTGTAGCTCTGCCTGGGGTTGTTGTGGCCAATGTGCAGCACCTGGCACTTGGACATGTTGAATGCCATCCTGTTGGACTCTGCCCATAGGTTGGACTTGGTGATCTCAGAGGTCTTTTCCACCCTGGTTAGTTCTGTGATTCTGTGTGAAACTTCAAGTCAGAAGAACAGGAGGTGAGATTTGACTGAGCTGCATGGATTCATGGAATTGGCTTAGGTTGGAAGGGACCCTGAAGACCATCCAGTTCACACCTCCCACCAGCCCAGGTTGCTCCAGGCCTCCTCCACTCTGGCCTTGAACACCTCCAGGGAGGAGGCATCCACAACCTCCCTGGGCAATGTGTCCCATTGTCTTCCCACCTTTAAAGGTCCCTTCCAACCCAAACCATTCTATGATTCTGTGTTGTTCTTGTCATCTTGAAAGTCACCTGGGGATAAACAGCTTGCAGAGGTGGGTCATGGAAAGGTACAACCATAACGGGAGAGCTGTTGGCTTCTGTTATCTCCATGCTGCCTTCTCCCCTGCTCTTAACAAATGTCTTTGCTGTTATCACAAGTTTGCAGCTCAGCACTTCAGCCCCCACATTATTTGTCTGTCACCTCAATCTTCTGACAGCCCCTCCATTCCTGCCTGCTTGAGCTGATCTGTAAAGCCTTCTGCTTTCAGGTGAGGCTACATTTCATGTCATCATCCATTCCCCTTTAAAGCTTGAAACTTGATTTGTGTTCAGCCCAGCAGAAATCAACACTTTTTAGCTGGGTGTTTTCATGGACACTTCTGTGGAGCCTCTGTTATGAAGATGTCTCCTTCCATAGTCACTGGTGAGCCCACTGCAACTGCTCATCCAACCAGGAGGGTGGGCAGGATGAGAATGTAGTTTTTGAGGGTGTTGAGGGTGACACAGCCACCTACTCCCCATCCCAGGGGGGCTGCCTATGTGATGAAGACTCTAAAACCCGGAGTACAACCCTGGGTATCACTCAGCCCTCACCCTCATGTCACTCACTGTGTTGTTCACCTTGCAAGGCAAGGACCAGGTTCAGTTCTGAGCCACTCACTCCAAGAAGGACACTGAGGGGCTGGAGCAGGTCCAGAGAAGGGCAACAAAGCTGGGGAAGGGTCTGGAGAACAGGGCTGGGGAGGAGAAGCTGAGGGTCCTGGAAGTGTTTGGTGTGGAGAAGAGGAGGCTGAGGGGAGACCTCATTGCTCTCTACAGCTCCCTGAAAGGAGAGCTGGGTTGGTCTCTTCTCCCTGACATTAGGTGATAGGACAAGAGGAAACAGCCTGCAACTGTGCCAGGGGAGGGCTAGGTTGGAGATTAGGAACAATTTCTTTGCTGCAAGAGTGGTCAGGGACTGGCAGAGGCTGCCCAGGGAGGTGGTGGAGTCCCCACCCCTGGAGGTGTTCAAGAACCTGCAGCCATGGCACTTGGGGACAGGGTTTGGTGGCCACGGTGGGGTTGGGTTCATGGCTGGACTGGATGATCTTAGAGGTCTCTTCCAACCAACACAACTCTCTGTGTATGGGTTGGGATGCCAGGGAAGGAAAATGCACTTGGGAACAGACATTTCTGAGTAGCTGCTTTCCCCACAGAGGGCTCAGCAGTGCCTGTGCCTGCTGCTGCTCTTGCAGAGGACACAGCTGCTGCTGCTGGCTCTCTGTGCCAGGCCTGCTCCAGCCTGCAGGTCCAGCTTACGAGCACAAAGTGGTTCTTGGTGCCACTCTCAGAACTGCTGACAGCATAAGCTGGATTCCTGGGGTTTGCTGAAGTGTCTGCTGGCACCGCTGGTGTGTTCTCTTACAGAGCCACCCATGAAGAACAGAGAAATGCTCCTGAAAAGCAGATATCCTGCAGCACTGGCTGTCACCAGAGGAGAAGAGGCATTCAAGGAAGAGAAGCCTTTTGGCAGCTGCACAAAGGTTTGGTGTGCCAGCCAGAGCTGAGCTCACAGGATTATCTTCAAGGTGAAGGACTTGAGTTCCTGTCCAGGCCACTTACCTGCTGGCTCTTCCTCAGCAGCCAAACCAGGGCTGTTTCAAGGCCTTATGCTGGGGCTACAAACACAGCTCAGGCTCCTCATCATGAGCTTGCTGGGGAAAACCAGGCCAGGCTGAGGGAGATGGGGTGGTGCAGCCTGGAGAAGAGAAGGCTCCAGGGAGACCTTCTGCTGGCCTTGCAGTGCTGAAATGAGCCAATTAGAAAGCTGGGGACAGACTTTTGTGCAGGACCTGTTGTGACAGGACAAGGGGGGATGGTTTGAACTGCAAGAGGAAGATTCAGGCTGGAGAGAAGGAAGAAATGTTTTTAAGATGATTCTGATGAGAGCCTGTCCCAGGGTGCCCAGAGAGGGGGAGGTAGGAGCTGCCCCATCCCTGGAACCATTCCAGGTCAGGTTGGTTGGGGCTGCAAGCAGCCTGCTCTAGCTGGGGATGTCCCTGATGACTGCAGGGGGTTGGACTGGATGACCCTGAAAGGTTCCTTCCAACCCAATCTATTCTGTGAGTCTATGCAAGCAGCATCCTTGTACCCTGGGATG
This sequence comes from Melanerpes formicivorus, assembly GCF_026170545.1. NCBI lineage: Eukaryota > Metazoa > Chordata > Aves > Piciformes > Picidae > Melanerpes > Melanerpes formicivorus. The sequence continues at coordinate 306,550 of NW_027142430.1, forward strand.
TACCTTCCCCTGTCCCACGGGGTGGAGCAGAGTGGTAGGACCTCAGTCCCAAGACAAACAAGACAAGGGCAGCACAGCACTCAGACCTGCTGACCACTGCTGTCACCTGCCACAAGACCTGAGTGATAGCTTCTGGGGCAGCCAGAGCTGCCTGAGCCACGTTGAACTGACAGATGGAAACATTTTCCAGGCTATGGGTTGGCCAAGACTTTGGAGACAGCTTCTGGGAAGCAGGAAGAGAGAGAGACTGAATTCCTTCTCCATCCACTGAAAGCAGCAAGCAGTGAAGATCCTGAAGCTCCAGCATGGCAGTGAAAAATGAGAGGTTAGCTTAGAGTTGTCATTCTGATGTTAAAACCCTGCTGAAATGCAGAGGACACCTCAGGCTCTGCTCTAAGCTGCTGCTCTGGGCTGCCTCAAACTGATTTCTGTCAGAGGGCGGCTTGAAGCAGAGCTTCTCAACTGTGACCGCAAGGATTTCACTTTGAAATGAGGCCTCACCCTGCTAACAGAGCGGTGCAGGCACTGCAGAGCTGCCTGCAGGGGCCTGGGCAGTGCAGCTGGGTGGGGAAATGTGAAGGTGGAAACCCAAAATGTATCACAGTGCTGGTGATTCTCTGCTGTATTGCACATGACAAGGAGTGGATGGTGGGAGTCAGGTCCCTCTGGCACAGCTGAGCTGCATGATGCATAGTTCAGCCCAGGCCCTCTGCTTCAGTCTTACACTGTATGGAAGGAAATTATCCAACTGCCCTGCTCTGAGCTGGCCCAGCAGCAGCTCTGCTCAGGCTGGGAGTGCCCAGCTCAGGCTCTGCTCACTCAGGCACTTGCTGAAGCTCAGGACAGCTTGGCACAGCCAGGGGCTGCTGCTAGCAGGGAGAAGCTGAGGGGCAGAGCTCCTGCCAAGGCCTGGGGGGCACAGAGCCTCTGCCTCAGGCTTGCTGCTCTGCACACCAAGGGCACTGCCACAGCTCTGCCCCACCTTGGGGGGCAGAAAAGCAGAGGGGGCAGCTGTGGGCAGGAGCAGACAGCTCAGGGGAGTCTCAAGTGCCCCCCAAGGGATTGCAGCCCATGGATGGCATCTTCAGCAGCAAGCTGAGGGCTGCCCAGGCTCAAGCCTCTTCTTCCCTGGCTGCTGTCCCAGCAGGACTCTCTCCCTTCTGCCTTCCATCCCCAGCCCTGTCTTCCTCACTCCAGCTCCAGAATCCAGCTCCTGAATCCGCTTCCCATCTGCTGCTGAGCCCAGGCTGGGACTTGCCCAGGGCCTGCCCCCAGCAGCAGTGGTGCCAGTGGTGCCATCCTTGCCCTCAGGGCTTGGCTTCCATCTTGCTTTGTGTCTCTGTGTCTCTATCCCATGGCATTGTTCTTCTTCCCATCCCAGCTGGGTTAGTTTCTTCCCCAGCCCATCAGCCTCTCTCCCTTCTTCCCTTTCTCTTCCTTTTGGGGAGGCAGAGGGGTTCCTGCAGAGCTTGTGGCACTCCTCTGGTGCCCAGCCCAGCCCTGACCCCTGCCAGCAGCAGCAGTGTCATCTGGTCTGTGTGTTTGTCACAGCACTGTGAGGCCCTGGCATGATAAACCAACAGGGCCATGGCTGAGAGAGAAGCAAACTCATGAAGGCACTGGGCTGGAGAGAACTTCTCTATCTGCAGGTGGTTTTAACGTTCACCTGGCCATTAAAATCATTTTTTTCCCTAGTGGAAATTCCTCCCAAGCCCCAGGCCCATCCTCCATGCTGTTGTGTTACACAGCCTCACCCTCAGGCAAATTAAGCTCCCAGGGGATTCCTTTCCTGAGGAGCTGCAGAGCAGCCCTGGGCTGGGCTGGGAGGGCAGCGACGTTACAGCAAGCTCTCCAGCCCTGAGCTGGAGCAAAGCCAGGCCAAGGTTTTGCTGCTCCTCCTGGGCACCTGCTGGCTTTGGCATGCCCTGAGGGGAAGGTAGCAGCAGGAAGCATCCCCACTGCTCTCACTGCTCCTGGGGGCTGCAGGCAAGCCGGGAGGGCAGCACAGGGATGGACGCCTGTGCTGCTGGCAGCCTGCTGCTGCCCCTCTGGGCTTTACAGATGTTTTCTACTCAGGGAAAAAATGCTTTGTACTGAGGGAGAAACTCAGTCTTTGCACTCCCCAGATGCAGCTGTGGAGGCAGAGCATGTCCAGAGGCAGTGCTCACTGGTAACTGTGATACACACAAGAGCAAACCTCTTTGTCAAGTAATTTGCTGCTGCTGTGGGAGCCAAAGCAGAAATGGGCTCAGAAGAGGCTTTTGACATATTCCTGGAGAACTGGCTATTAAACTTTGATGATCCAAATGAAGCTTCTAGCCCAGGAGGTGGCTAAACTGACAAGTGATGAAAGCTGGAAAGATTTATGGCAGAAAGGTTGCTGCTTCTTGTTCCTTCCCTCTACTCCTACTGCAGCTTACATGTAGGTGCTCGTTAGCAGCCACTGGGTGGGAACAGAACCCAGCTCTGATGAATCAGATTTGTGCTCTGCTGCTTCTAGCAGCTCAGCCTCATTCTGCTTCAGACCCAGCCTCTCACACTGCTGCTGCTGGCAGGGTTTGGTGTGAGAGGCCTGGAGTGCTGCTGCTCCTCTTCATTCATTTGCTTCCTGCAGAGGTCAGAAGGGACCTGGGCAGGGCAGCCAAGTGGCTGCTGAAGGTTCACAAAGTCACAGATCGCACTGGGTTGGAAGGGACCCTCCAAGGGCATCTTCTCAGTCAGCAGGGACACCTCCAACTGGCTCAGGCTGCCCAGGTCCACAGCAAGTCTGATATTAAATGTCTGCAGGGATGGGTCTCAACCACAACCCTGGGCAGCCTGTTCCAGTGTTTCACCACTCTCATTGTGCAGAACTCCTGCAGCCCAACCTAAACCTCCCCTCCTCCAGTTTCAAACCATTGCCCCTCATCCTATCCCCACAGCCCCTTCTGAACAGTCCCCCCCAAGCCTACCTGTAGATCCCCTTCCTGTATTGAAATGCAGCTCTGAGGTTTCCCTGGAGCCTTCTCTTCTCCAGGCTGAACAGCCCCAGCTCTCCCAGCCTGACCCATAGCAGAGGTTCTCCAGCCCTCTGATCATCTTTGTGGAACCATCAGGTCCATATCCTTCTTCTGCTGGACACAGCCCTGCAGGTGAGGTCTCCCCAGAGCAGAGCAGAGCAGAGGGGCAGGATCCCCTCTCTCCATCTCTGGCCACTCTGCTTTGGGTGCAGCCCTGGCTGCCGTTGGCCTATTGCTGGCTCCTGTCCAGCTTCTCACCCCCCAGCATCCCCAAGTCCTTCTCTGCAGGGCTACTCCTACCCCTACACTGGCTCACTAAGGCATAGGCTTAGGCTTCCATTTCTCTGTCTGCAGCACCCCAGCCCTCTGCCAAGTGCTGTATTAGTAACAGAAGAGCTGCTCTGTGGGTGCCTCAGCCTGGCGCTGGCCAGCCTCAGGGGGATTGCTCTGGGCAGAGCGGAGAGAGCCAGGGAGGTGACCCTTCAATCCAAAGCAAAGAGGTGAGGACTCACCAGCTCTCTTAATCCTCTTCCTCTCTTTCAGCTGGTAGGGCTTGTGGTCGTGTGAGAGGGGGATGGCATTGCCGTCCTTGTCACACAGGACCCCTCGGGAGTCTCCCACGTTGGCCACCGTCAGCTCCTTGTCCGACAGCAGCGCGATCAGACAGGTGGTGCCTGCACGGGAGAGAAGGCACAGGCATGGGGGGCACAAACTAGCACCACCAGCAGGGACATCTTCCTCTCCATAAGGGCAGAGAGGGGCTGAAGCAGGAGGGGCACATCCCAGCCTCTGTCTGAAAGCCAGCACTTCCTTCTGGCCGAGGCAAGGAACAGGAGGAAAAGGCCAAGGAGCCTCCACTGACAGCTCTGGCAGCTCCAGCTGCTGCAGAGGGATGAGCCACAGCTCTCTCCCCTCAGCTCTCTCCCCTCAGGCCCTCCAGAACTGGGGTCTGGATTTTTAACTCTTCATTGACAAAAGGAAAAGATTTGACACTTTAAATTGCTTTACCCTCCAAATACACAGAGAATGCAATTAGTCACTGACCACCCAACAGGCTTTGGGTTTGTGGGCTGAAGTGGCAGGGGAAAAATATCTGAGGGCTGGGGGTCAGGTGGAGGGGGCCAAGCTCTTCTGGGTAGTGTGCAATAATAAGCCAAGGACCAATGGAGACAAACTTGAACAGAGAAGGTTTCAGCTCAACATGAGGAGAAACTTCTTTGGTGTGAGGGTGCTGAGCCCTGGAGCAGGCTGCCCAGGGAGGTTGTGGAGCCTCCTGCTCTGGAGACTTTCCAACCCCACCTGGATGCATTCCTGTGCAGCCTGCCTGGGTGAGCCTGCTCTGGCAGGGGGGTTGGACTGGATGATCTCTGGAGGTCCCTTCCAGCCTCTCATGTACTGTGGCCCTGTGAGAACACTGGAGATGTTGCCTGGGTTTTAAGGGCAAACACCTGAAATGAGAGCTTTCATGTTCATCACATGACTGCTGCTGAAGGGAAGGGGCTTCAGGGGCTTCACTTTTGAGGGTGTCAGGGAGTGATAGGACTGGAGGGAATGGAGCAAAAGTAGAAATGGGGAGATTGAGATTGGATGTGAGGAAGAAGTTGTTGCCCATGAGGGTGGTGAGAGCCTGGCACAGGTTGCCCAGGGAGGTGGTGGAAGCCTCCTGCCTGGAGGTGTTTGCAGCCAGGCTGGCTGTGGCTGTGAGCAACCTGCTGCGGTGTGAGGTGTCCCTGCCCATGGCAGGGGCTTGGAACTGGCTGAGCCTTGAGGTCCCTTCCAGCCCTGATAATTTTATGATTCTATGATTCAGAGGTCCCCTCCAGTAGTCTCTGAATGTTGAGCAAAGCAGAGCCTGTTAATGCCCTGCCATTCCTCCCTGTTCCCCTCCCAGCCACAGCCAGCTGCACTCAGGAACCCTCCAGCTCCTACCAAGATTCCTTGGCACAGGCTTGGGACCAGATGGCACAATTTCCTTCCTCTTGCCCCCTGGTTTTGCTCCTGAGGAGCTATCTGAGGGTTTAAGTCTATGCTCTGTGCTCTTACCGCTGCACTTTGCTGCCCAACCCTGCAGTTCAAAGCTCTGCTGTGCTGTTCCCATGGCAGGAGCTGAGTATCCCATGGGTGGCATAAATAAAATAGCCAGGAATAAACAGTCTGTGTTTAGATGCACTGTGTTCTGCAGACCGATTTAGCTCTGTGCTCTGTCTTGCAGGGCTGTAAAGTTCAGCTATTTTTGCCCAAGGCAGCCAAAGCTATTGAGATATTTTTGTCACTTATTTATTTATTGTTTCTAGGGTTTTTTCCCCCCTAGATCTGTTTTATATAAATATAGCTTTTTTTTCCACAGCTCACCTAAGGGCAGGACCTAAGGAGGGGACAAATCAGTGCAGTGGGGTTGCAGCTGGGTCACAAAAGCATGAGCAAATGGGATTCACAGATCCACAGAATGATTTGGGTTAGAAGGGGCCCTAAAGATCTTCTAGTTCCAACCCCCTCCTTGCCCTGGGCAGGGACAGCTCCCACCAGCCCAGCTTGCTCAAGGCCTTCATCCAACCTGGCCTTCAACACCTCCAGGGAGGGGACATCCACAGCCTCCCTGGGCAACCTGTGCCAGTGTCTCCCCACCCTCACTGCAAAGAATCTCTTCCTCATCTCCAGTCTCAGTCTCCCCTCTCCCAGCTCAAAGCCATTGTTCCTCATCCTGTCACTCCCAGCCCTTGGCCAAAGTCCCTCCCCAGCTCTCCTGGAGCCCCCTCCAGGTACTGGAAGCTGCTCTGAGATCTCCCTGGAGCCTTTTTTTCTCTATGCTGCACAGCCCCAACTCTCCCAGCCTGTCCCAATAGGGGAGGTTCTCCAGCTCTCTGGTCCTCTTCAGGGCCTCCTTTGGACCCTCTCCAGCAGCTCCAGGTCCTTCTTGTGCTGGGGCCCCAGAGCTGGAGGCAGTGCTGCAGGTGGGGGCTGAGCAGAGCAGAGCAGAGGGGCAGAATCCCCTCCCTGTGCTGCTGCTCTCCCTGCTCTGGATGCAGCTCAGCACTCAGCTGCCTGCTGGGCTGCCAGGGACCACTGCTGGCTCCTGGGGAGTTTGTCACCATCTGACACCCCCAAGGCCTTCTCCTCCTCTCCAGCCTCTCCTCACCCAGCCTGGATTTGTGCTTGGGATTGCCCTGACCCAGGTGCAGGACCTTGCCCTTGGCCTTCATGAGGTTGGCTTGGGCTCATCTCTGCAGCCTGCCCCAGGCCAGCATCCCTTGGCTTCAGCACTGAGGTCACCTCCTGCTCTACCTGGACAAACACTATCAACTCTGCAGGTGCACAGAGCTCTGATCCAGTGACACAATGACAGCAGCAAAGAGCTTCCCTCTGCTCTTATTTATGACCCTTCAGGCAGTGCTGTGCTGGCAACCTTCAGGAAGTGTGCTGGATACCTGCAAGGGCCTAGAGGGCTGGAAACTGCTGGTCTGAAGCTGGTCTGAGACTTTGCCTAAATTTCAGGGAGAAGAATAGCAACCTTTGCAGCTTGGGCTGAAAACAAAACCTGTGGGATGTGAAATGGGGGTGGAAAATGCAAGCCCTGTAGGATGGGAACACACAGCCAAAAAACAACTGCAGAAAGTTCCTCACATGCTGCAGGATGGAGGCTGATGTGCTGCAGAGGAGGCTGCAAATCTCCATGACCCAGCAGCCAAACCATGGCTCCTGAAGGTCAGAGCTCCAGCTTTGCTTGTAGCTGCTGTCTTGGCCTTGTGTCCTGCTCTGAGCTGGCCCAGCAGCAGCTCTGCTCAGGCTGGGAGTGCCCAGCTCAGGCTCTGCTCACTCAGGCACTTGCTGAAGCTCAGGGCAGCTTGGCACAGCCAGGGGCTGCTGCTAGCAGGGAGAAGCTGAGGGGCAGAGCTCCTGCCAAGGCCTGGGGGGCACAGAGCCTCTGCCTCAGGCTTGCTGCTCTGCACACCAAGGGCACTGCCACAGCTCTGCCCCACCTTGGGGGGCAGGAAGGCAGAGGGGGCAGCTGTGGGCAGGAGCAGACAGCAGAGGGGAGCCTCAAGTGCCCCCCAAGGGATTGCAGCCCATGGATGGCATCTTCAGCAGCAAGCTGAGGGCTGCCCAGGCTCAAGCCTCTTCTTCCCTGGCTGCTGTCCCAGCAGGACTCTCTCCCTTCTGCCTTCCATCCCCAGCCCTGTCTTCCTCACTCCAGCTCCAGAATCCAGCTCCTGAATCTGCTTCCCATCTGCTGCTGAGCCCAGGCTGGGACTTGCCCAGGGCCTGCCCCCAGCAGCAGTGGTGCCAGTGGTGCCATCCTTGCCCTCAGTGCTTGGCTTCCATCTTGCTTTGTGTCTCTGTGTCTCTATCCCATGGCATTGTTCTTCTTCCCATCCCAGCCGGGTTAGTTTCTTCCCCAAACCATCAGCCTCTCTCCCTTCTTCCCATTCTCTTCCCTTTGGGGAACTGGCACTTGTTTGGTGCCCTGACCTTGGACAGGGCTGCAAATTCAGTTTCCCTGTGTACCAGCCTAGCTCACCACTCCACACATTCCTTCACCCTCATCATCACACCAGCCCTAGGTGTATTTTTCTTATGCACCAGAGTAAAACTCATCCCTTTCCCAGGGACAGGGAAAGGAAAATGCTTTACAAACACAATGATCCCTGCCACAGACCAGCAAAAAAGGGCAAAGCTTTGCTGTGCTGGCTTCAGAGACAGGGCTGGGGGCTCTGGGGTGACATTAGTGGTGCTGTATTTTAGTGTCAGGCCCCTTGTCCCAGTCCGGGCTGTGGTGGCTCCACCAGTGCTTAGAGACCTGCTCTGGTGAGAGCAGGGAAAGCCACCAGGGTGCCATGAGACCTCATCAGTGCATTAAAAGGCTTTAGAGAGCCCAGGCATGAGCCAGCTCACCCTGCAGCTGCTGCAGACCTCGTGCTGCAGGTGTGGTGTGAAGGAATCCTGCAGACACCTGGCCCCAGCGTGGGCTATGGATGAGAGCTCTTCACAGCCTCACAGGGTGTCAGGGGTTGGAAGGGACCCCTGGAGATCTTCCAGTCTAAGCCCCCTGCCAGAGCAGGAGCAGAGAATCCAGCACAGGTCACACAGGAACACATCCAGACAGGGCTGGAAAGGCTCCAGAGGAGACTCCACAACTCCTGTGCTGTGTGTGGCTGGAACTGGTGGAAGTTCCCTCAGTGCCCTCCTCTGTTAGCAGCAGTAGAGTTCTCTCACCAGGGGCTCACCACATCCTCTCTGTTCTTCCTCTTTGCTGAGTTCTTATTCTGTTTTCCTAGGCTCTCAGGCCATCAGCAGACACAACCTCCTCCTTTCCTCTTTCCCTTCCTCGCTGTCTTTGACTCAGAGCTTTTGCCCATCCCTTGGTGAGAAATCACAGCCCCACCTTGCCCTTACCTCAGGCTCTTCAGTGGAGAATCACAGCACCAGAGATCTGTTTGGGTTGGAAAAGGACCAACCTAAGGCCACTATGTCCTGATGTCCCAAAGTCCCTGGCCAAGGCTGTCCCTCCTGAAGCCCTGGCCTTTCCACATGTGCATTCTCACTCCTTTTCCCAGTCCTTCTCCTGTTGCTCCTCAGTCCCTTTCTCACACAAAGCTGGGGACTGGGACTTGCCCCTTCTCCATTTGCACCATCACCTCCCCACTGGCACAGCACCAAGCTGAGGCTGCTGGGTGCTGCCTCCTGTGGACTCCTCTTCCTGCTCCAGGGACTTGGAATCAACCAGGTTGGAAAAGACCTCAGAGATCAAGTCCAACCTAATCCTTAATACCTAACACCTCCTGACAACTAAACCATGGCTCCAAGTGCCACATCCAATCCCCTCTTCAACACCTCCAGGGATGGGGACTCCACCACCTCCCTGGGCAGCACATCCCAATGGGCAATCACTCTCTCTGTGTAGAATTTCTTCCTAACCTCCAGCCTGAACCTCCCCTGGCACAGCCTGAGACTGTGTCCTCGTGTTCTGGTGCTGGGTGCCTGGGAGAAGAGACCAACCCCCACCTGGCTACAACCTCCCTCCAGGGAGTTGCAGAGAGCAATAAGGTCTCCCCTGAGCCTCCTCTTCTCCAGGCTAAGCAACCCCAGCTCCCTCAGCCTCTCCTCACAGGGCTGTGCTCCAGACCCCTCCCCAGCTTTCTTGCCCTTCTCTGGACACCTTCCAGCAGCTCAACCTCTTTCCTAACCTGAGGAGCCCAGAACTGGACACAGGACTCAAGGTGTGGCCTCAGCAGTGCTGAGCACAGGGCAAAATAACCTCCCTGCTCCTGCTGGCCACACTCTTCCTGATGCAGGCCAGGATGCCCTTGGCCTTCTTGGCTGCCTGGGCACACTGCTGGCTCATGTTTAGGTGGCTGTCAATCAGCAGGTCCCTCTGCAGAGCTCTCCTAGCCTCTAACAGATCAACTCCTGCCCCCATCTTGGTGTCATCTGCAAACTAACTGATGATGGGCTCCATCCCCTCCTCCAGGTCTTGATTTTGGTAATTTTCATCCCTTGTCCCTCACCCAAGTGCTCCTTTAGCTCTTGTTGTTTTGCAGCACAACTTTGCAATGCCGCTCTGAACCCCACCACAGCCCTTGCTGATGTAGCACAGCTCTTCTGTCTCACCTCTAAGATCACTGAAGATGCCTTTTGCAGTCACTGCTGGAGGTTCTCCTTCCCTCCAGCTCCACAAAACACCTCCTCCAATGCAGCTTCTGCCCCAGGCTTGCCATCAAAACATCTTCTACCAAGCCCACAACAGCATTATCCAGCCACAAGAGCTTCTGATTATCCTCCAGCACAGCCCCTCAGGGCTGCTTCTAGAGACATCACAGTACCACAGTGTCACAGTACATGAGAGGTTGGAAGGGACCTCCAGAGCTCATCCAGCCCAACCCCCTGCCAGAGCAGGAGCACCCAGGGCAGGCTGCACAGCAATGCATCCAGGTGGGGGTTGGAAAGTCTCCAGAGCAGGAGGCTCCACAACCTCTCTGGGCAGCCTGCTCCAGGGCTCACACCAAAGAAGTTTCTCCTCATGTTGAGCTGAAACCTTCTCTGTTCAAGTTTGTCTCCACTGCTCCTTGGCTTATCACTGTGCACCACCCACAAGAGCTTGGCCCCCTCCACCTGACCCCCAGCCCTCAGCTATTGATAGACATTGATCAGATCCCTCTCAGCCTTCTCCTCTCCACGCTAAACAGCCCCAGGGCTCTCAGTCTCTCTTCACAGGGCAGATGCTCAAGTCCCCTAAGCATCCTCCTGGCTCTCCCTTGGCCTCTCCCCAGCAGGTCTCTGTCTCTCTTGAACTGGGGAGCCCAGAGCTGGCCACAGGATTGCAGCTGTGGTCTGAGCAGGGCAGAGCAGAGGGGGAGCAGAACCTCCCCAGCCCTGCTGGCCACACTTTGCTTGCTGCCCCCCAGGATGCCATTGGCTCTCTTGGCCCCCAGGGCACATTGCTGTCCCATGCAGAACCTGCTGCCCCTCAGCACTCCAAGGTCTTTCTCCATGGAGCTGCTCTCCAGCAGGGCAGTCCCTAACCTGTCCTGGTGCCTGATGTTATTCCTCCCCAGCTGCAGGACATTTCTCTTCTCATTTTCTCCTGTGCTTCTCTAACTGTGTCCCTGACAACCCTGCAGTCCTCTCCTCTCCCAGGCTCACTCTCTGTGGAAGGTGCTCTCTTTTCATGGCACATACTAATCCCAACCTTTTTCCTTCCATCTCCTGCAGCTCATTTTGGATGGGATGAGCTCAGAAACAGAGGCCTTCATCATTATCTACAACAACAAAGGATGTGGGGAGGTGGTGTGTGACTGCTGAGATGATGAGCATTGCTCCCATCTGCCCTCCAGCAGGGCTACCAATTCTAACCCAAGCCACAGAATAGATCCAATATCCACTGCTCACCTGTGAGAGAAACAATGAGGAAACCAAGCTGCAGATGTTCAGTTTGCATTCCTGCTGTGGCAGGGAGAGCAACTGTGAGACCTGCAAGGGTCCTTGCTCTAAGGATCCCCAATCCATGGTGTCTACACAGAAAAGGAGGCTCAAAGCCAGGTATTGAAACTATCAAACTGAGAAGAAATGATCCCAACACCCTGGAAGTGAGGTGGGACCAGAGGTGGAACCACTGTGAAACCTTTGTACAGAATCAGAGAAGGGCTCAGGCTGGAAGGGAGCTCAGAGCTCATCTGCTCCAAGCTCCCCACCATGCCCAAGGACACCTCTCAGCTCCACTCAGCTGCTCAAGGCCTCAGCCAGCCTGGCCTCAAACACCCCCAGCAAGGAGGCAGCCACAGCCTCCCTGGCCAGCCTGGGCCACACTCTCACCACCCTCACAAGCAACAACTTCTGCCTCAGCTCCACTCTCACCCTGCTCTGCCTCAGCTTCAAACCATTCCCCCTTGGCCTGGCTCCAGACCCCCTCAGCAAAAGTCTCTCTGCAGCCTTCCTGCAGGTCCTGGCAGGCAGCTCTGAGGTGCCCCTGGAGCCTTCTCCTCTGCAGGCTGCACACCCCCAGCTCCCTCAGCCTGTGCTCCCAGCAGAGCTGCTCCAGCCCTTGGATCATCTTTGTGGCCTCCTCTGGGCTCCCTAGATCCTCCCCAGTGCCTCCCTCTGGGTTCCTCTTCTAAGGCACCACTTCTCACCTACATTTTCAGCTTCTCTAAGGACACTTTGTGCAAGGCCAAGCTGCTGGTGCTCATCAACACTTCTTTGTCCCTTCCCTGGCTGCTTTGTGGGTTACTGAAACGTGTGACTAGCTGCATCACTTCTGGTGGAAGCAATGAAGGTGAGGAAGCTGCAGTTACAGCCTCAAAAATACAGCTGGGGCAAACCACTGGGCCAAGCAAATCAACTGCTGGTGCCTCAGCAAGCCTCTCCAAATGTGCATTTTGAGAGCAGCCCCCTCCTTGCCCTCAGATGGACTCCAGGATCTTAGAGGGTCTCTTCCAACCCAACCAATTCCGTGCTTCTGCATGTCCTCCTGCCAGCTGGATGGTGCTGAGGAGCCCACACAGCATGCAGGCAGCTGTCCCTGAAGAGCCTCAGGGATGCTGCTTCCTGCAGCTCAGCTGCACCTGCCCCTAGCTTCAGTGAAGAGTTCTGTCAAAGTCAATTCTGTAAGGAAGGAACCCAAAAAAAACCCTTCAGCAAATGTCTGTCATTCCTTCAGCTTCTCAGCACCACTCCCCCCTCAAATGGAAAAGAACCTCTCTATGATCCCATCACTCTGTAACTGCCTCTGTTAAAACAGGTGAAAAGAATAGAACAGAGTACAGAATGAACCAGGTTGGAAGAGACCTTTGAGATCACCAAGCCCAACCTATCTCCCAGCACCGTCCCATCAACCAAACCATGGCACCAAGCACCCCATCCAGGCTCTTCCTAAACACCTCCAGGGATGGTGACTCCACCACCTCCCTGGGCAGCACATTCCAATGGCCAAGAACTCTTTCTGTGAAGAGCTTCTCCCTAACATCAGCCTAAAGGGGAGGTAGGAGAAAATCTTTTCGATGGTACTAGGCTGGGAAGCTGCTGAGGGGCCTGGAGCAGCTCTGGGAGGAGCAAAGGCTGAGAGCCCTGGGGCTGAGAGCCTGGAGAAGAGCAGCCCCAGAGGGGAGCTGAGCAATGCTCAGCAAGAGACAAAGGAGCTGTGGGGGGCAAGAGGCTGGGGCCAGGCTCTGCTCAGTGGTGCCCAGGGACAGGCCAAGGGGCAGTGGGCACAAAGTGGAGCCCAGGAGGTTCCATGTGAAGAGGAGGAGAAAGTTGTTTGGTGTGAGGGTGCTGGAGGCCAAGAAGGGCAACAAGGCTGGGGAGGGGTCTGGAGCACAGCCCTGTGAGGAGAGGCTGAGGGAGCTGGGGTTGCTTAGCCTGGAGAAGAGGAGGCTCAGGGGAGACCTTCTTGCTCTCTCCAACTCCCTGAAGGGAGGTTGTAGCCAGGTGGGGGTTGGTCTCTTCTGCCAGGCACCCAGCAGTGGAACAAGAGGACACAGTCTCAAGCTGTGCCAGGGGAGGTTTAGGCTGGAGGTGAGGAAGAAGTTCTTCATAGAAAGAGAGATTGGCCACTGGGATGTGCTGCCCAGGGAGGTGGTGGAGTCACCATCACTAGAGGGGTTTAGGAAGAGCCTGGATGGGGTGCTTGGTGCCATGGTTTGGTTGATGAGATGGTGTTGGATGATAGGTTGGACTTGATGATCTCAAAGGTTTCTTCCAACCTGGTTAATTCTAATTCTAATTCTAATTCTAATTCTAATTCTAATTCTAATTCTAATTCTAATTCTAATTCTAATTCTAATTCTAATTCTAATTCAGGCTGCCCAGAGAGGTTGTGGAGTCTCCTGGTGTGGAGAGCTTCCAACCCCCCCCGGGCATTGTGCTGCTGGGCAAACTGCTGTGGGTGCCCTGCTGGAGCAGGGGGGTTGGACTGGGTGATCCCCAGAGGTTCCTTCCAACCCTCACCCTGCTGGGATCTGGGACTTTGTTTCTCTCTGGGGCAATGTGGTGATGTTTTGTGAGGTTGGAAGAGCAGCAGTTCCCAGATGCAGGAGGCATTACAGCCCCTCTCCAGCAGGTATAAATCAGAGGTGCTTTTATGACTGACTTAAGCACAGAAGCTCCACCAAACAGATAAAACCACATTTGGGGGCTGGTTTTTATTTGCTCTTCCTGCACACAAAGCCACATTTATCAAGTGCTCCAGCCCAAGTCCTGGAGGGTTTGTGTTGCTCCTGACGCCCCAGCTGCTAGCTGACAAAGTGAAACAGCTAAATACCCACTTCAGCAATTGATGAGGAGGTGAAGAACGCTCCCCAGGCAAGCAGGCACCTGTCAAAGTGCTGGCTCTGCTCTCAGCTCCTGCTGAAAGGTTGTAATTACAGGGGTGATAAAAGCTGTGTCTGAACAGAGCTGGAGGATGCAGCACGCTCAGGCTGCCTTCAGGACAAGGCTGCTGATTACAAACACTGCCAAGGTTCCAGAAAGCTGGAAGACCACAGGGTGGGAGAGTGGCACAGATTGCACTGAAGCTACTCTCTGAAGTGGAGTTCAAGGGCTTTATGTGGACAGCTCCCAAGCAGAGCTGCCTGCCTGGGGTTTACTTGTGAGCAGAAGCTGCTTCACAGAATCCAGCAGGCCTGGCAGGATGGGGTTGGAAGGGACCTCTGGGATCACAGAGTCACAGAATGTTAGGGGTTAGAAGGGAACTCAAGAGATCGAGTCCAACCCCCCTGCCAGAGCAGGACCACCTACAGCAGCTCACACAGCAGCTCAGATAGAATATAAGAGAATGAACCAGCTTGGAAAAGACCTTTGAGATCACCAAGTCCAACCTATCACCCAGCACCATCTAATCAACTAACCTATGGCACCAAGCACCCCATCCAGTCTCCTCTTAAACCCCTCCCGGGATGGTGACTCCACCACCTCCCTGGGCAGCACATCCCAGTGGCCAATCTCTCTTTCTCTGAAGAACTTCTTCCTAACATCCAGCCTAAACCTCCCCTGGCACAGCCTGAGACTGTGTCCTCTTGTTCTGGTGCTGGCTGGCCAGGGATCACCCAGTCCAAGCCCCTGCTCCAGCAGGGCACCCACAGCAGCCTCCCCAGCAGCACAATGCCCAGGGGAGGTTGGAAGCTCTCCACACCAGGAGACTCCACAACCTCTCTGGACAGCCTGTGCCAATCCCTGACCACTCCTGCAGCAAAGAAATTTTCTCTCATCTCCAACTTAACTCTCCCCTGGCACAATTTCCTCTCCTTCTATCACCTGAGACTAGGGAGCAGAGCCCAACCCCCACCTGGCTCCAGCCTCCTCTCAGGGGAGCTATAGAGAGCAATGAGGTCTCCCCTGAGCCTCCTCTTCTCTACACTGAACACCCCCAGCTCCCTCAGCTGCTCCTCCCCAGCCCTGTTCTCCAGACCCTTCCTCAGCTTTGTTGCCCTTCCCTGGACCTTCTCCAGCCCTCAATGTCCTTCTTGGAGTGAGGGGCCCAGAACTGAACCCAGGATTCAAGGTAGAACAGGGAGCAGCCTTTCTGCTTTTGCAGTAAAGCAGTGCCAGGATTGGACTGATGAGTGAGCTCCCTCTCTGTGCTCTAGAGGTGCTTCCACCTCCTTGTGGGGAGCTGAAGTTCTGGCTTTTTACTTCCAGCCAGTTGTGAGGGTGTGCAAGTGCTGGGATTACCCTGAAGCAGCTATTGATGGAGCTCCTCACCCCCTTGTTTCACTGTGACAGAAATACCCCTCAGGGTGCTTGGAGCAGTTGGGATGTTGATTTTCCCTCTCCAATGAGGCACTTTGCAGTGAAGGCTAATGCTTGCTTTTCCTCCTGCCAGGAGGCACTCATCTCCTCCACTGCACCTCCCTCCTCCCTGACAAACTCCTATCGATCCAAATGCCTGGGGAGATGAATTGACCCACCCAGGGAAAGAGATTTACATCAGCCACTGCACTGCTCACTTCTGCTGCTCAGCAGAAGCCACAGAGAAGCAACAACTTTGGTTTTGCCTGCAGCATTCCCAAACATGCCACTTGTGACTGCACAAATCTCCCCTGCCCTCACGCTGACTCCGCTGCCCTTTGAGCCTCCCAGCTCCTTAAGCAGCTGACTGTGGTCTGCAGGCAGCTCTGAAGGGGCTGGGGAGTGATTGAGATCAAAGCAGCTGAAGAGAATCAGCCTTCACTGACTGGGGGCAAGGTCAGCACCAGCCAGCAGTGTGCTCTTGTGGTCAAGGAGGTCGATGGACTCCTGAGGTGCAGGCAGAAGAGTATAGCCAGCAGGTCAAGGGAGGTTCTCCTGCCCCTCTGCTCTGCCCTGGTGTGGCCACAGCTGCAGTAGTGAGTTCAGTTCTGTGCTCCCCAGTTCCAGAGAGACAGGGAGCTGCTGGGTAGAGTCCAGGGGAGGCTGCAGAGATGCTGAGGGGCCTGGAGCAGCTCTGTGAGAGCAAAGGCTGAGAGCCCTGGGGCTGAGAGCCTGCAGAAGAGCAGCCCCAGAGGGGAGCTGAGCAATGCTCAGCAAGAGACAAAGGAGCTGTGGGGAGCAAGAGGCTGGGGCCAGGCTCTGCTCAGTGGTGCCCAGGGACAGGAGAAGGGGCAGTGGGCACAAAGTGGAGCCCAGGAGGTTCCATGTGAAGAGGAGGAGAAAGTTGTTTGGTGTGAGGGTGCTGGAGGCCTGGAGCAGGCTGCCCAGAGAGGTTGTGGAGTCTCCTGGTGTGGAGAGCTTCCAACCCCCCCTGGGCACTGTGCTGCTGGGCAAGCTGCTGTGGGTGCCCTGCTGGAGCAGGGGGTTGGGCTGGGTGATCCCCAGAGGTCCCTTCCAGCCCTCACCATGCTGGGGTTCTGTGGTGGACACATGTTTATAGTTGATACCACACAGAGCACTGTACCTCCCTGTCATTACCTCAGCTCACAGCCCTTTGAGCACCCTGCTCACACACTCTGCAAATAGCATTTTAAGATGCTTGAGCACCTTGGAGATCAAAGTAAGGTAAGAGAATCGTTCTGCCTGTGAGTGGGAGTCTGAGTGGGAGTCTGAACAAAGTTGGTAAGGAGTTTGAGTATCTGAAGTGCTTCAGGGCACTGCAGCTTGAGTACAAAGCAACAGGGCAGAATAACAGCAGCATGGTGGTGCTGGGTGTTCCAGAGAAGCTCAGGTGTCAATGTGTCACAGAATCACAGAAACCTTCAGGTTGGAACAGAGTCTCAGCATCACCAAGTCCAACCCAGAGCCCTACTCTGCAAGGCTCACCCCTAAACCAGAGCCCCAAGCACCACAGCCAAACTACCCTGAAACACAGCCAGGCTTGGGGACTCCACCACCTCCCTGGGCAGCACATTCCAATCCCTCACCACTCTGCATGGGAAAAGATTCTTCCTACTGTCCAGTCTAAAGCTCCCCAGTGGCAGCTTGAGGCCATTGCCTCTTGTTCTGTCACTAATGACCTGTGAGCAGAGACCAGCAGCAGCCTCTCCACAACCTCCTTTCAGGGAGCTGTGGACAGCCAGGAGGTCTCCCCTCAGCCTCCTCTCTTCCACACTAACCAGCCCCAGCTCCTTCAGCTGCTCTCCATCAGATTTCTTCTCCAGGCCCTTCCCAGCTTCCTTGCCCTGCTCTGCCCTGGCTCCAGCACCTCCACATCTCTCTGCTATTGAGGTGCCCAACACTGGAGCCAGCACTCGAGGTGTGGCCTCCCCAGAGCTGAGTGCCAGGGGACAATCCCCTCCCTGCTGCTGCTGGCCACAGCATTGCTGATCCCAGCCAGGAGGCCTTTGGCTTTCTTGGCCCCCTGGGCACACTGCTGGCTTCTGTTCAGCTGCTTGTCCATCAGTACCCCCAGGTCCCTTTCTGCCAGCAGCTTTCCAGCCACACTGCCCCAAGCAGTGCCACCTAATCTAACAGCAGTGATGCACTCCAGCTGGTGCCTGATAAACAGCATCCAAACAGGGTGAAAAGCCCAGATGTGAGTCTGAGGCTTCTGCCTGAAAGAGCTGAAGGGAAAACTCTGAGCTGAGCTCAGCATGATCCCCAAAGGATTTGAGCAGCCAAGTCTAGTTGAGAGGTGTCTGTGCCCGTGGCAGGGAGGTTGGAGTAGATGATCTACACTGCTCTGGTGAGTCCCCAACTGGAGCTCTGGGTCCAGTTCTGGAGCCTCTGTGCCAGGAAGGATCTGGAGGGGCTGGAAGGTGTCCAGAGAAGGGCCACGAGGAGGAGCAGAGGGCTGGAGCTGCTCTGCTCTGGAGACAGCCTGAGAGAGTTGGGGTTGTGCAGGCTGGAGAGGAGAAGGCTCCCAGGAGACCTTCTGGTGGCCTTCCAGGATCTGCAGGGGGCTCCAAGAAAGCTGGGGAGGGACTTGTGAGGGTGTCAGGGAGTGATAGGACTGGGGGGGATGGAGCAAAACTAGAAGTGGGGAGATTGAGCTTGGCTGTGAGGAAGAAGTTGTTGGCCATGAGGGTGGTGAGAGCCTGGCACAGGTTGCCCAGGGAGGTGGTGCAAGCCTCCTGCCTGGAGGTGTTTGCAGCCAGGCTGGATGTGGCTGTGAGCAACCTGCTGTGGTGTGAGGTGTCCCTGCCCATGGCAGGGGGTTGGGACTGGCTGAGCCTTGAGGGCCCTTCCAGCCCTGACAATTTTATTACTCTAATTCTCGGAGGTGTCCTCTAGCCTGAGCCACTCTGATTCTGTTGTTCTAAGCCCTAATGCTGAGGAGCAGGGCTGGCAGGGAGCAGGGCTGGGAGGGAGCAGAGTTGGGAGGGAGCAGAGTTGGGAGGGAGCAGCTCAGTTTCATCCCCAGGCAGGCTGAGGGGAGCACTGCCATACCTGCCTCATCGTAGGACACCGTCAGCTTTTCCAGCATCTCCCGGTCGATGGAGAGGATCTGCTGCTCCAGGATGGTCTGGTAGGACAGCACACTGTTCTCCTTGTCCTTCTCATAGTCCTGCAGGTGCTGCTTCAGCACTTCGGGCAGGCGGGACTTCACGTACTCTGCCGCCGACTGTGGGAGACAGCAAAGCTCTGATCAACCCCTGCCCTTCCAGGAGCTCCGTGCACACCCAGAGGGACTGCACTCGGTTTGAACTTAAAGCCCTCCCCAGTCCACCTCCTCCTGCAGCCCAGCAGGCAGCTGTGTGCTGGGCTGCAGCCAGGGCAGTGTGGGCAGCAGGGCAGCAGAGGGGATTATCACAGTCTCACAGTATCACCAAGTTTGGAAGAGACCTCAAAGATCATAGAGTCCAACCTGTCACCACAGACCTCATGACTAGACCATGGCACCAAGTGCCACATCCAATCCCCTCTTGAACACCTCCAGGGATGGGGACTCCACCACCTCCCTGGGCAGCACATTCCAATGACCAATCTCTCTTTCTGGGAAGAACTTCTTCCTAACCTCCAGCCTAAAACTCCCCTGACACAGCTCGAGACTGTGTCCTCTTGTTCTGGTGCTGGGTGCCTGGGAGAAGAGACCAACCGCCTCCTGGCTACAACCTCCCTTCAGGGAGTTGCAGAGAGCAAGAAGGTCTCTCCTGAGCCTCCTCTTCTCCAGGCTAAGCAACCCCAGCTCCCTCAGCCTCTCCTCACAGGGCTGTGCTCAAGGCCTCTCCCCAGCCTTGTTGCCCTTCTCTGGACACCTTCAAATCTCTCAATGTCCTTCTTAAACTGAGGGGCCCAGAACTGGACACAGGACTCAAGGTGTGGCCTAACCAATGCAGAGCCCCTTGGCTCTGCTCTGCTCAGACCTCACCTCCAATCCTGGCTCCAGTTCTGGTGCCCCCAGCAGTGGTGTCCACAGGTGCATTCCACACACAGACTCCTCTGCATTTGTTTCTGTTGGCACAAGGCACTAAGGGAACAGGGATTAACACAAGGTGGCATGGTTGCACCGATGTTACAGAGCCTCCTGCTCCATAGTAGTAACCACTGAGGGTATCTGCCTCAGGAAAGGGGGCAGGCACCCTGGAACCATCCAGGTCTGATGTCCCCAGCAGAAGGACACAGAGCTGCTGGAGAGAGTCCAGAGGAGGCCACAGAGATGATCCAAGGGCTGGAGCAGCTCTGCTGGGAGCACAGGCTGAGGGAGCTGGGGGTGTTCAGCCTGCAGAGGAGAAGGCTCCAGGGGCACCTCAGAGCTGCCTGCCAGCACCTGAAGGCATCCTGCAGGAAGGCTGCAGAGAGACTTTTGCTGAGGGGGTCTGGAGCCAGGCCAAGGGGGAATGGTTTGGAGCTGAGGCAGAGCAGGGTCAGAGTGGAGCTGAGGCAGAAGTTGTTGCTTGTGAGGGTGGTGAGAGTGTGGCCCAGGCTGGCCAGGGAGGCTGTGGCTGCCTCCTTGCTGGGGGTGTTTGAGGCCAGGCTGGCTGAGGCCTTGAGCAGCTGAGTGTAGCTGAGAGGTGTCCCTGGGCATGGTGGGGAGCTTGGAGCAGATGAGCTCTGAGGTCTCCCCTAGGCTGAGCCACTCTGATTCTATGATTCAGTCCAATTTTTAACCCTGCACTGCCAAGTCCACCACTGAACCCCATCCCTACCACCACATCTACTGATGCTCAAGTTTCTCTGAGGCTTACACCAATGCCAAGTGCCCCTCCCAGGTGGTTGGGTTTTTTTCCCCTCCTGGGTGAGCAGCAGAACAAAACACTCCTGCTCAGCCCACTGCCTTTCAGAACACGTCTGGATGTCATTAAAGATTTAAACCCCCGAGCCAGGATGAAACTGATACAAAGTCCTGTTGCAGGAGGAAAGGTGATCAGGCACAGCACTGTAATTACATCCCCAGCTGAACTGCAGAGATGAGGCAGAGCCTGCTTCATTCTGCTCTGCACAGAACTCATTTCATCTTGGTTTTAGAGAGTCACTTCCACTGCCTGCAATATTGCTCAGGAAAACTGTGAGGTGTGAGGGCATCTGTGCATTAAAGCAACCAGGAGGCTGAGTGCAGGGCTCTGGGTGAAAGGATGAAAAGAAGGCTCCAGGCAGACCTTAGAGCAGCCTTCCAGTACCTGGAGGGGACTACAGGAGAGCTGGGGAGGGACTTGTGACAAGGGCTGGGAGTGCCAGGATGAGGGACAATGGCTTTGAGCTGGGAGAGGGGAGACTGGGACTGGAGATGAGGATGAAATGTTTGAGAGTGAGGGTGGGGAGACACTGGCACAGGTTGCCCAGGGAGGCTGTGGATGTCCCCTCCCTGGAGGTGCTCAAGGCCAGGCTGGATGAGGCCTTGAGCAAGCTGGGCTGGTGGGAGGTGTCCTTGCCCAGGACAGGGAATTGGAGCTGGATGATCCTTAAAGCCCTTTCCAACCAAAGCCTTTCTGCAAAGAGGAAATGTCCTCAGGTTGCACCAGGTTTAGTTTGGACATGAGGAACAATTTCTTCTCCAAAAGGGTTGTCAAGGCCTGGCCCAGGCTGCCCAGGGCAGTGGTGGAGTCCCCATCCCTGGAGGGGTTTCATAGCCCTGGAGATGTGGTGCTGAGGGCCATGGTTTGGTGGGGAGCTGGCAGGGCTGGGCTAAGAGTTGGTCTTCATCTTAAAGCTCTCTTCCAACCAAAAGGATTCTGTGATTCTGTGAGAGCAGCCCTGGTGCCCTGTGCACTGGTGGCACTTGACACACTCCAGCAGGTCTCATTAAGCTGTGCCATGGACTGAGAAACACCAAGTGGTGATGCCCTGGGCCTCTGCTTGCTGCTGGCCTCAGGCTGGGCTGGGGGAGGAGGAGCAGCAGAGCATCAGGGCTGGCTCCTTAATTACAGTGCTTGCACACAGAGCTCCAGGGGCAGGTGTGCAAACATGCACCAAGTGCCCTGAGTGACCAAAGGTGCTAATTCAGACATCAAGTGTTAAGCAGCTCCATGGCCCTGTGGAAAGGGAGCAGAGCCGACAGGAGCTAGGGGAAGAGCAGCACAGGGCACAGCAAGCAACTGAAGGATCTACTTAGGTGGAATGGACATTATTGATAACCACTGATCTCCAGCTTCAGACATGGGAGATGGAGAGCTGATTGCCTCAGACCTGCACTCCCTGACCCCTGTGATTGACAAGGAGAGGAAGGGAAACCACAAGTTCATGATCTGAATCTTCTTGAGGCCATTCACTGTCTGCCCAGCTGCTGCAAGACCACAGGAGCAGGCAGGAGGCATTGCTGAGTGTGGCACTGCTGGTGGGACACCAACCACCCAGACCCCTCTGTCACTGCCAGGGATGGAAGGGACCTCAAGGCTCATCCACTTCCAACCCCCTGCCATGGGCAGGGACACCTCACACTGCAGCAGGTTGCTCACAGCCACAGCCAGCCTGGCTGCAAACACCTCCAGGCAGGAGGCTTCCACCACCTCCCTGGGCAACCTGTGCCAGGCTCTCACCACCCTCATGGCCAACAACTTCTTCCTCACAGCCAAGCTGAATCTCCCCACTTCTAGTTCTGCTCCATCCCCCCAGTCCTATCCCTCCCTGACTCCCTCACAAGTCCCTTCCCAGCTTTCTTGGAGCCCCCTGCAGATCCTGGAAGGCCACAAGAAGGTCTCCTGGGAGTCTTCTCCTCTCCAGCCTGCACAACCCCAACTCTCTCAGGCTGTCTCCAGAGCAGAGCAGCTCCAGCCCTCTGATCCTCCTTGTGGCCCTTCTCTGGACACCTTCCAGCCCCTCCAGATCCTTCCTGGCACAGAGGCTCCAGAAGTGGCCCCAGAGCTGCAGCTGTGGTCTCAGCAGAGTGGAGCAGAGGGGCAGAATCCCCTCCCTGGCCCTGCTGGCCACACTTCTCTTGCTGCAACCCAGGCTCTGCTTGGCTCTCTGGGCTGCAGGTGCTCACTGCTGGCTCCTGTTGAGCTTCTCAACATCTTGCTGCCTCTGCTTTTCAGAGTCCCAGCACAGTGAGGGCTGGAAGGGACCTCTGGAGATCACCCAGTCCAACCCCCTGCTCCAGCAGGGCACCCACAGCAGCTTGCCCAGCAGCACAATGCCCAGGGGGGGTTGGAAGCTCTCCAGAGGAGACTCCACAACCTCCATGGGCAGTCTGCTCCAAAGCCTGAGAACCCTTTCTGTGAATCAATTCTTCATAACACCCAACCTGAGCCTGTCCTGGCACAACTGAAGGCTGTTTCATAGTTTCATAGTTTCATTCAGGGTTGGAAGGGACCACAAGGATCATCTAGTTCCAACCCCCCTGCCATGGGCAGGGACACCCCACACTAGATCATGTTTGCTCTTGTCCTGTCCCTTGTGAGAAGAGACCAAGCCCCACCTCACTGCAAGAGAGTTGTAGAGGGTGATGAGGTCTCCCCTCAGCCTCCTCTTCTGAAGACTAAGCAACCCCAGCTCCCTCAGCCATTTCTCATAGGACTTTGTGCTCTAGACCCTTCACCATCTTGGCTGCCCTTGTTTGGAGGTGCTTCAGCTCCTCCATGTCCCTCTGGGAGCGAGGGGCCCAATGTCTGTAAGAGTCATGGAAGTCAAACGCTGGGAGTGAAAACCCCAGTGCAGAGTAACCCTGGGAAGGAACCTGGCTAAGTCAGAAGCTGCTCAGTGATCTGAGGAGGGCAGATTGAGACTGGATATTGGAAGGAAACTCTTTCCAGTGAGGCTGGGCAGACACTGGCACAGCTTGCCCAGGGAGGCTGTGGCTGCCTCCTGCCTGGAGGTGTTCAAGGTCAGGTTGGATGAGGCCTTGAGCAAGCTGGGCTGGTGGGAGGTGTCCCTGCCCATGGCAGAGGGCTGGAACCAGTTCCAACCCAACCCATTTTGTAAAGCTAGGAACTTCAAGCTCCAGAAGGACACCTCTGCACAGGTGGAACACTCTGTGAATACCAAAGAACAGCAAACAAATGGAGACTGAAGGGAAAACAAATACTTAGGAGGCAGCAAAGGCAGCAAGAAAAGGGTCTACAAGTCTATGTGTCAGGAGCAAAAGCCCAGCCCAAACCCTGCTGTGCTGCTCAGCAGAGTAGAAAAGCTCCTGACAGATGATGCCAGGGAAGCTGAAGTGTTTCTTGTATTGTTCTTTGGTTTGCTTGCCCCAGAACTCGCCACCTGTACCTTGCAGCTAACACAAGAGGCAAATCACCACAGAGCAAGGCAAGAGCATGTTGGAAAGGGCTGATGAAGATGAGGGATTTTCCAGCTGGCTGGGCCAGATGAAATTCCCTCAGCTGTACAAAGCTAGTGGGCTGAAACAATCCCTTTAAGGACCTCTGTCACTGCAAACCCACGGAGGCTGGCCTGGTGCTCTTTGCAGAGGGCAAGAGTCAGGGGCACCTCTGGAACAGCAGAGGGGGAGAGCAGCGGAGCTGCAGCCTCGGCAGTTAGCTCTGGTGCCTCAGGAATGGGACTGAAGAGCACATGAAAGCACTGAGAGCAAAGTGGCTCTCTGGGGGGTAAGCAGACCCCACCTCACTCAGGGCCTACCCTACAGCTCCCTGAAAGGAGGTTGGAGTGAGGAGGGGAAAGCCTCTGTTCCTTGGTGGCAAGGGACAGGAGCAGAGGCAATGGTTCCAGGCTGCAGCAGGGCAGGTTCAGGCTGGGTGCTAGGAAATACTTCTTCCCAGAGAGGGCTCTCAGCCATTGGAATGCTCTGCCCAGGGCAGTGCTGCAGTCCCCATCCCTGGGGGTGTTCCAGCAGCTGTGGAGCTGGCACTTGGGGACATGGTTTGGTGCTGACCCTGCAGTGCTGGGCTGAAGGTTGGCCTGGATGAACCTGGAGGTCTCTTCCTACCAGATGTTTTCTGTGACTCTGATTCTGTGAAATGGCCTCAGGTTGCACCAGGGGAGCTTTAGGTTGAACATGAGGAACAGTTTCTTCCCCAAAAGGGCTATGAAGCCCTGGAGCAGACTGCCCAGGGCAGTGGTGGAGTCACGTCTGGAGGGGCTTCAAGGCTTGGGGCTGTGGTGCTGAGGAACATGGGAGTGGGCATGGTCATGTTGGGTTAATAGTTGGACTTGATGGTCTTAGAGGTCTTTTCCACCCTGAGCATTGCTGTGATTCTGTGATAACTGCAGGTGAGGGAGGAAGTGCTCCCAGCTCATTCCAGCAACCCAGCCCCTGCTTAACCATCTCAGTACCACTGACCACATCAGCAGCACAGACAGAGCTCCCCTGCTGTTCTCCTAAGCCTTAAGGGATCCAGAGAAAAGCCTTCCAAGGAAATGAGGATGTGGATCCCACACAGATGAAGCCTTTTGGAGAATCTTCTGATGCATCACCAGGGCCCTCTTGGACCCAGCTGGTGTGTGGTGCTCTTGGGGAGAGGGGTCAGTTGTTGAGTAGAGTCATGGAATGGGTTGGGTTGGAAGGGACATTTCAAGGTCATTCATTCCAACCCCCCTGCAGTCAGCAGGGACATCCCCAAGTGCAGCAGGTTGCTCAGAGCCCCAAACAACCTGACCTGGGATGGTTCCAGCCATGGGGCATCTTCCACCTCTCTGAGCACCTGGGACAGGCTCTCACCACCCTCAGCTTAAAACATTTCTTTCTTCTCTCCATCCTGAGTCTCCCTTTTTCAGTTCAAACCATCCCCCCTTGTCCTGTCACATCAGGCCCTGCTCAAAAGTCCATCCCCAGCCTTCTGCTCAGCTCCTTTCAGCACTGCAAGGCCACCAGAAGCTCTCCCTGGAGCCTTCTCTTCTCCAGGCTGCACAACTCCAACTCTCTCAGCCTGGCCTCACAGCAGAGGGCTTCCAGCCCTGCCAGCATTGCTGTGGCCTCCTCTGGCTCTGCTCCACCAGGTCCCTGCCTGTGCTGAGGACTCCAGAGCTGGATGCAGTACTCCAGGTGGAGTCTCAGCAGAGTGGAATTGAAGTCTCCCAGTGCCACCACCTGAGCTTCATTCAGCACTCCACCATTTCAGCTGGAGGTGCTGCTTGGAAGAGAGAATATTCCCACCTGGGATGTGCCATTGCACATTTCAGACCAGCATTCCTGAGCAAAAAGCTCTTTCATACACAGCTTTCTGGACTCACACCTTCAAAACACCAAAACCCAAGCCCCAAACACCCCCACAATTCATCATTCTAGGAGCAGTGCACTTAACTTAGTAGATCTCTCCCCCTAGAGTGGTAGAAACCACAGCATAATGAGGTTGTGGACAAGAAATGCTGTCCAGAGAGGCCCTGAGTGACTTTGTTTTGGTAGCAAAGCTCTGGGGCTTTCTTGTTTCTGTCAAACAAGTCCAGAGCAAACCCAGTTACACCTAAGAAATCACACCTGAGATGGCATAAACAGTGTGGGGGTCACAGAATCACACTATCATACAATCAACCAGGTTGGAAAAGACCTCAGAGATCATTAAGCACAACCTATTCCCTCATACCTAACACCTCCTGACAACTAAACCATGGCTCCAAGTGCCACATCCAATCCCCTCTTGAACACCTCCAGGGATGGGGACTCCACCACCTCCCTGGGCAGCACATCCCAGTGGCTAACAACTCTCTCTGGGAAGAACTTTCTCCTCACCTCCAGCCTAAACCTCCCCTGGCACAGCTTGAGACTGTGTCCTCTTGTTCTGGTGCTGGGTGCCTGGGAGAAGAGACCAACCCCCACCTGGCTACAACCTCCCTTCAGGGAGTTGCAGAGAGCAAGAAGGTCTCCCCTGAGCCTCCTCTTCTCCAGGCTAAGCAACCCCAGCTCCCTCAGCCTCTCCTCACAGGGCTGTGCTCCAGACCCCTCCCCAGCCTTGTTGCTCCAACTGTTCATCAAACACAGCCAGGTCACCACTAAACCATGGCCCTCAGCACCACATCTCCACAGCTTGTCAATCCCTCCAGGGGCATCAGAACTCCACCACTGCCCTGGGCAGCTCATTCCAGGTTTTGACAACCCCTTTGGGAGAAAGAAATTGGCCAACCTAAACCTCCCCTGGAGCAACTTGAAGCCACTTCCTTTAGCCCTATCCTAGGGAGCACATTTATTCCAGATCCCTGACATCTCAAGAGTCATGTCTTGGCACCCTGAAGTTCTGTTGAGTGTCTTTGTGTCTTTACTGGAAAGAAAGGGTTCTTTGCATTCCTGCCTCTCCAAGAGCTGAGCTGACTGCAGACAAACCTCCTTTGTGACCTATAGCCAGCAGGGCCAGGGAGGGGATTCTGCCCCTCTGCTCCACTCTGCTGAGACCACAGCTGCAGCTCTGGGGCCAGTTCTGGAGCCTCTGTGCAAGAAAGGATCTGGAGGGGCTGGAAGGTGTCCAGAGAAGGGCCACGAGGAGGAGCAGAGGGCTGGAGCTGCTCTGCTCTGGAGACAGCCTGAGAGAGTTGGGGTTGTGCAGGCTGGAGAGGAGAAGGCTCCCAGGAGACCTTCTGGTGGCCTTCCAGGATCTGCAGGGGGCTCCAAGCAAGCTGGGGAGGGACTTGTGAGGGTGTCAGGGAGGGATAGGACTGGGGGGGATGGAGCAAAACTGGAAGTGGGGAGATTGAGATTGGCTGTGAGGAAGAAGTTGTTGGCCATGAGGGTGGTGAGAGCCTGGCACAGGTTGCCCAGGGAGGTGGTGGAAGCCTCCTGCCTGGAGGTGTTTGCAGCCAGGCTGGCTGTGGCTGTGAGCAACCTGCTGTGGTGTGAGGTGTCCCTGCCCATGGCAGGGGGCTTGGAACTGGCTGAGCCTTGAGGTCCCTTCCAGGGCTGACAATTCTGTGAGTCTATGATGCTATTGACACTGCAGTGCAGGAAGGACTGCTGCTGAGTGGAGCAGATACACAAAGTGTGAGCCCAGGCCCACAGGAGCCACTTCAGCTGATTCCAGAGCAGCCTGGGCACAGCAGCCCTCCCTCACACTTGGTGTTCAGGATCAGATGCCTCTGCTGCAGCAGCATGAACCATGAATAACTCTGAAGTCAGTGGGATTGTGCTGAGGCAAAGCTCTTGGACTAAGGACATGAAGCTATGAATAGCTACTCAAAAGGAAAACACAGGAGAGCAAAACATAGTCTGCTCCCCAGAGGGTTAGACAAGGTCTGCAAATGGCACCAGGACAAATGTCCTGCCCTCTGCAGCAGGAACTACTTAAAGGAGAAACACCAACAGAAACCTGGAAGGGGAATGTTCCTGTAGTGCAAACTTCAGGGACATGTACAGGGGCAGGGCTGGGCTGGGCACCAGCTGAGTGCCAGAGGCTCTGCAGGAGCCCCTCTGCCCACTCTAAGGGAAGAGAAAGGGAAGAAGGGAGAGAGGCTGATGGGCTGGGGAAGAAACTAACCCAGCTGGGATGGGAAGAAGAACAATGCCATGGGATAGAGACACAGAGACACAAACCAAGATGGAAGCCAAGCCCTGAGGGCAAGGGTGGCACCACTGGAACCACTGATGCTGGGGGCAGGCCCTGGGCAAGTCCCAGCCTGGGCTCAGCAGCAGATGGGAAGCGGATTCAGGAGCTGGATTCTGGAGCTGGAGTGAGGAAGACAGGGCTGGGGATGGAAGGCAGAAGGGAGAGAGTCCTGCTGGGACAGCAGCCAGGGAAGAAGAGGCTTGAGCCTGGGGATCCCTCAGCTTGCTGCTGAAGATGCCATCCATGGGCTGCAATCCCTTGGGGGGCACTTGAGGCTCCCCTCTGTTGTCTGCTCCTGCCCACAGCTGCCCCCTCTGCCTTCCTGCCCCCCAAGGTGGGGCAGAGCTGTGGCAGTGCCCTTGGTGTGCAGAGCAGCAAGTCTGAGGCAGAGGCTTTGTGCCCCCCAGGCCTTGGCAGGAGCTCTGCCCCTCAGCTTCTCCCTGCTAGCAGCAGCCCCTGGCTGTGCCAAGCTGCCCTGAGCTTCAGCAAGTGCCTGAGTGAGCAGAGCCTGAGCTGGGCACTCCCAGCCTGAGCAGAGCTGCTGCTGGGCCAGCTCAGAGCAGGAGAAGCCCAAAACTTCTCTGGATTTACTTCCCCAGCATCTCCATTGTAGTCAGTCATTCAATGATGATGCTGATGCTGGACCCCAGGGAAGCCAACCTCACAGCATCTCTAACCAGGCCATTAGCAGAAGCATGATACCTGAACACAGAAGTTCCCCCCTAGGACTTTCACCACCAAGCACCACTCTTGACTGTGCCATCCAGGCACAATTTATTTCTGCAGAAGGAGAAATATTAGACTGACAAACATCTTTAGTTAATCAGAAGCTCTATAATCAGGAGGAAATTAACCTGATTCCAAGGAGCTGCAGAAAGTTCACATCAGTATGCAGAGTGGAGTGTGACAGACCTATCAAGTCCATAATTACAGCAATCCACAGCTGCTTCAGCTGCACCAAATCATGAATGGCCCACTGAGAGCTGCTGTCCATGAAATGGAAAGGAGAGGCCATCTGCTGGAGAGCACTCCTCTGACTCCATGCTTTGGGAAGGGAGAGCTTGATCTCCTTTGACACAACTCTGTCTGTGGAGCTCTGTCTGTGAGGGATCCAAATCACAGAAGCACAGCATGATAGGAGCTGGAAGGGACCCCTGGAGATCATCCAGACCAACCCCCACCACCACAGTGGGGTCACCCACAGCAGCTTGCCCAGGATCACAATAGAATAGACTAGACTAGACTAGAATAGACTAGACTAGACTAGACTAGACTAGAATAGAATAGAACAGACCAGACCAGGTTGAAAGAGACCTTCAAGATCATCATGTCCAACCTATCATCCAACACCACCTAATGAACTAACCCATGGCACCCAGCACCCTATCAAGTCTCCTCCTGAACACCTCCAGGGATGGGGACTCCACCACCTCCCTGGGCAGCACATCCCAGTGGGCAATCACTCTCTCTGTGTAGAACTTCTTCCTAAAATCCAGCCTAAACCTCCCCTGGCACAGCTTGAGACTGTGTCCTCTTGTTCTGCTGCTGGCTGCCTGGGAGAAGAGACCAACCCCCACCTGGCTACAACCTCCCTTCAGGGAGTTGCAGAGAGCAAGAAGGTCTCCCCTGAGCCTCCTCCTCTCCAGGCTAAGCAACCCCAGCTCCCTCAGCCTCTCCTCACAGGGCTGTGCTCCAGACCCCTCCCCAGCTTTCTTGCCCTTCTCTGGGCACCTTCCAGCAGCTCAACCTCCTTCCTAAACTGAGGAGCCCAGAACTGGACACAGGACTCCAGGTGTGGCCTCAGCAGTGCTGAGCACAGGGCAGAATGACCTCCCTGCTCCTGCTGGCCACACTCTTCCTGATGCAGGCCAGGATGCCCTTGGCCTTCTTGGCCCCCTGGGCACACTGCTGGCTCATGTTCAGCCTACCATTGACCAGCACCCCCACGTTCCTCTCTGCCTGGCTGCTCTCCATGCTCAGGTCAGGAATCTTTCCAAAGGAGATTTCACCACCTCCACAAAGGGCTTGCAGCAAAAGGCCCAGGGGCAATGGTTTGAAACTGGAGCAGAGCAGAGTTAGGTTAGACACCAGGAGGAAGTTCTGCACAATGAGAGTAGTAAAACACTGGAACAGGCTGCCCAGGGAGGTGGTTGAGGCCTCATTCCACAGACTTTCAAGATCAGACTTGCTGTGGCCCTGTGCAGCCTGATCTAGCTGGAGGTGTCCCTGCCATCAGCAGGGCTTTGGACAAGATGCCCTTGGAGGCTCCCTTCCAACCCAGTGCCATCTTTGAATCACCCAGTCCAACCCCCTGCCAAAGCAGGGCACCCACAGCAGCTTGCCCAGCAGCACAGTGCCCAGGGGGGGTTGGAAGCTCTCCACACCAGGAGACTCCACAACCTCTCTGGGCAGCCTGCTCCAGGCCTCCAGCACCCTCACACCAAACAACTTTCTCCTCCTGTTGAGGTAACCCCAATTAACCCCAGCAGCAAACAGAAAGGGGTAAAAATAAAAAGCCATGATGATTTATGGCTTGAAATTATGCACTCAGGTTCCTTGCCTCTGACAGCAGCTGTCACTCACTGCTCCAACAGAGGTATTTAAATGTCCTAGAATGAGAAGCAAGTAAATCAACAAGATCTGGAATGGAAAAATTGCATCTTCTCTTCTCCCTCCCACCTTCACCCCCCAATGTGAGTCACAGGGGAAGGTGTGGCATTGTGCTGAGCACCCAGGGGCACCACATGGCCCTCCTTGATCCAGGGCATGGGTCAGAAGAGATGAGAATCCCAGCATGGCTCAGGTTGGAAAGGAGCTCAGGGATCATCTGCTCCAAGCTCCCCACCATGCCCAGGGACACCTCTCAGCTACACTCAGCTGCTCAAGGCCTCAGCCAGCCTGGCCTCAAACACCCCCAGCAAGGAGGCAGCCACAGCCTCCCTGGCCAGCCTGGGCCACACTCTCACCACCCTCACAAGCAACAACTTCTGCCTCAGCTCCACTCTCACCCTGCTCTGCCTCAGCTTCAAACCATTCCCCCTTGGCCTGGCTCCAGACCCCCTCAGCCAAAGTCTCTCTGCAGCCTTCCTGCAGGATGCCTTCAGGTCCTGGCAGGCAGCTCTGAGGTGCCCCTGGAGCCTTCTCCTCTGCAGGCTGAACACCCCCAGCTCCCTCAGCCTGTGCTCCCAGCAGAGCTGCTCCAGCCCTTGGAGCATCTCTGTGGCCTTCTCTGGTCTCTCCCCAGCAGCTCTGTGTCCTTCTGGTGCTGGGGACCCCAGACCTGGAGGCAGGACCTTGCAGTGCTGGAGTGGTCAGTGAGGTGCCAGCACAAATGATATTTCGAATGGCTCATTTTAATGAAGGGACTGAAGTCCCCACAACCATGCTCCCCTGCCGGCCCAGCAGACCATTCTTCCACACAGGAGGGAGGAAACAAAGCACTGGGCTGGGTCTGTCAGGGCTTCTGCTGCAGTTGGCAGGGCTACCGGCAGCGCTCTGGAATCCTGGGTGCCTAATTACAAGATTAATTATCTCCGGGCAAGGGGGAGCGTTGTGATTATCTTGTCTGGCATCTTGAACCAGGAGCACAGGACCTCTCTGTCTCACCCTTTGAATGAGTAAGTCCTTTCAGTAAAAAGCTGGGCTCCCTCTCAGCCACAGAGCCTCTTCCCTTGCCCCTGCAAGTCCATTATCTTCCCTGCCAGGGGATAAATCCAGGTGCCACTGAAAATGTTCACTGTCATTTCCAGCCTGATCTGCTCTTATCAGAGCCATTCCGCCACTGAATCGAGTGAAGTCTGCTCACCTACATTCCCCTTTCTCATGTAAATCCACGCAAATGGCTCCAATCACCTCATTATTGTCTCATTGATGAACTCCAGAGCTGGAGCTCACTGCAAAGCACACAACAGCTGCACCCCTCCCCCTGGCACAGCACCTTGCACCCCTCCTCACCTGCTCAAGCCCTGTGTGGCTCTGCTCTGAACGCCCCTCTGTTCCATCTCTGCTCCTCAGGGGTTACCACCAGAGCAAGGCAACACAGCAGCACAGAATCCCTGCATGGTGGGGCTGGAAGAGACCTCTGCAGATCATCCAGTCCAGCAGGGCACCCATAGCAGCTTGCCCAGCAGCACAATGCCCAGGGGGGGTTGGAAGCTCTCCACACAAGGAGACTCCACAACCTCTCTGGGCAGCCTGCTCCAGGCCTCCAGCACCCTCACACCTAACAACTTTCTCCTCCTGCTCAGAGTGAGCCTCCTGGGTTCCAGTCTGTGCCCACTGCCCCTTCTCCTGTCCCTGGGCACCACTGAGCAGAGCCTGGCCCCAGCCTCTTGCCCCCCACAGCTCCTTTGTCTCTTGCTGAGCATTGCTCAGCTCCCCTCTGGGGCTGCTCTTCTCCAGGCTCTCAGCCCCAGGGCTCTCAGCCTTTGCTCCTCCCAGAGCTGCTCCAGGCCCCTCAGCAGCTTCCCAGCCTCCTGTTGTGCCCCACCATTTAGCTACTAATCAGCACTGAGATGCCCTCTGCTCACTGGTGAGATCAGGAGTGCTGGGCTCCCCAGTACCCCAGGGACAGGACATACTGCAGTAACTCCAGTGAAGGGCCATGAAGATGATTGAGGGCCTGAAGGAGTGTCTAAGAGAGCTGGGACTGTTCAGCCCAGTGACCAGAAGACTCAGAGGAATCTCATCCATCTGTACAAACACAAATGATGGAGCAAGGTTCCTCCCAGTGGTGCCCAGTGAATGGCAACGGGCACAAGCTGGCAATCCTGTTTAAACCTAGGGTGAGGATGGTCAAATGCTGCAGCAGCTTGCCCAGAAATGCTGTGGAATCTCCAGCCGTGGACAGGCACAAATCCAGGTGGACATGAGAAGGTTAGTGGAGAAAAGGAGAAGAGGGGAGGAGCAGAAGAGGAGGCTGAGGGGAGACATCACAGTAAGGTTGGAAGAGACCTCAAGGATCATCGAGTCCAACCTGTCACCACAGACCTCATGACTAGACCATGGCACCAAGTGCCACATCCAATCCCCTCTTGAACACCTCCAGGGATGGGGACTCCACCACCTCCCTGGGCAGCACACACCAGTGGCCAATAACTCTTTCTATGAAGAACTTCTTCCTAACATCAGCCTAAACCTCCCCTGGCACAGCTTGAGACTGTGTCCTCTTGTTCTGGTGCTGGCTGCCTGGGAGAAGAGACCAACCCCCACCTGGCTACAACCTCCCTTCAGGGAGTTGCAGAGAGCAAGAAGGTCTCCCCTGAGCCTCCTCTTCTCCAGGCTAAGCAACCCCAGCTCCCTCAGCCTCTCCTCACAGGGCTGTGCTCCAGACCCCTCCCCAGCTTTCTTGCCCTTCTCTGGACACCTTCCAGCAGCTCAACATCTTTCCTAACCTGAGGAGCCCAGAACTGGACACAGGACTCAAGGTGTGGCCTCAGCAGTGCTGAGCACAGGGCACAAGGACTTCCCTGCTCCTGCTGGCCACACTCTTCCTGATGCAGGCCAGGATGCCCTTGGCCTTCTTGGCTGCCTGGGCACACTGCTGGCTCATGTTCAGGCAGCTGTCAATCAGCACCCCCAGGTCCCTCTCTGTTTGGCAGCTCTCAGCCACTCTGACCCCAGCCTGTAGCTCTGCCTGGGGTTGCTGTGGCCAATGTGCAGCCCCTGGCACTTGGACTTGTTGAATGCCATCCTGTTGGCCTCTGCCCATCTGTCCAGTCGGTCGAGGTCCCTCTGCAGAGCCCTTCTGGCCTCTAACTGACCAACATCTGCTCCCAGCTTGGTGTCATCTGCAAATGTGCTGATGCCTGACTCAATCCCCTCCTCCAGATCATCAATGAAGATGTTAAAGAGCACAGGGCCCAGCACTGATCCCTAGGGCACACCACTGGTGCCTGGCTGCCAGCTGGCTGTGGCACCATTCACCACCACTCTCTGGGCTCAGCCTCCAGCCAGTTCCTAACCCAGCTCAGAGTGCTGCTGTCCAAGCCAGGGGCTGACAGCTTGGCCAGCAGTTTGCTGTGGGGGATGGTGTCAAAGGCCTTGCTGCAGTCCAGGTAGCCCACATCCACAGCCTGCCCCACATCCACCAGGCAGTCACCTGGGCATAGAAGGAGATCAGGTTGGAGAGGCAGGACCTGCCCCTCCTAAATCCATGCTGGCTGGACCTGAGCCCTTGGCCATCCTTCAGGTGTGCAGTGACTGCCCCCAGGATAATCTGCTCCATCACTTTCCCTCGTTGCTCTCTACAGCTCCCTGAGGAGGCTGCAGTGAGGTGGGGGTTGGGCTCTTCTCCCTAGCATCAACCAGGTGATAGAACCAGGTAGAGGAAATGGCCTCAAGTAGCACCAGGGGAGGCTTAGGTTGGAGATTAGGAAAAGTTTCTTTGCTGCCAGAGTGGTCAGGGACTGGCACAGGCTGCCCAGGGAGGTGGTGGAGTCCTCATCCCTGGGGG
The DNA here is from genome assembly GCF_026170545.1 of Melanerpes formicivorus. Lineage (NCBI taxonomy): Eukaryota > Metazoa > Chordata > Aves > Piciformes > Picidae > Melanerpes > Melanerpes formicivorus. Next base: position 340,704 of record NW_027142430.1, read on the forward strand.
GGTTCAAGAAGTGTGGCCATGGCACTTTGGGACAGGGTTTAGCAGCCATGGTGGTGCTGGGTTGGACTGGATGACCTTAGAGGCCTTTTCCAACCCAAACAATTCCATGAGTCCATGCTCCTGAGCAACGTGCTCCAGTTTCCCCACCTCCAGTAGAGGCTGGGCTGGGTTGTCTCCAGAGACACCTCCAAACTCAGGTCCTTGCTGACTTTTTGGAGCTCCCTAGAGGATTCAGTGGGATGGCTCCTCCACCTAGAATATTTACCCTGGTTGTTCAGACAACTGCATGCATGCACCCCCCAAAAAGGTTGGTAAATACACTGAGAGGAATGAGACTAGAAGGAGCTATTCCCCTTAAAGGGAATGAATTAGCACTTCAATTGCATATGCACAGGCACAGACCCTGAATCTTAATTGTGCTGGGAAGCCAATTACTGCTCCTGCCCTTTTTAGGAGAAGAATTAAGATTAGTGGGTGAATTAAACTGAGCATTAGCCCCAGACAAAGCAATTGGTTTATAACCTTCCTGTTAGGTTTAGCTGATAGGTAGCTGGAGCTTACTGCAAAGGTGATGCGGTCCAGGAAATCCCAGGGGACACAAAACCACCAGCAGCGAGTCCAGGCAGTAAGTAGGATTTCCATATCCTCATGGCCATAAGGAAAGGACATTGATATTTGGCAGGTGGGACTGGCAGCTCTGCTTGCCAAAAGCTGTGAATCGGTTAATGGAAGGAAGCAGAAAGTCTCTGGATGAATTGGTAATCAGGAACAAAAAGAATCCCAGCATGGCTCAGGCGGGAAGGGAGCTCAGAGCTCAGCTGCTCCAAGCTCCCCACCATGCCCAGGGACACCTCTCAGCTACACTCAGCTGCTCAAGGCCTCAGCCAGCCTGGCCTCAAACACCCCCAGCAAGGAGGCAGCCACAGCCTCCCTGGCCAGCCTGGGCCACACTCTCACCACCCTCACAAGCAACAACTTCTGCCTCAGCTCCACTCTCACCCTGCTCTGCCTCAGCTTCAAACCATTCCCCCTTGGCCTGGCTCCAGACCCCCTCAGCAAAAGTCTCTCTGAAGCCTTCCTGCAGGATGCCTTCAGGTCCTGGCAGGCAGCTCTGAGGTGCCCCTGGAGCCTTCTCCTCTGCAGGCTGAACACCCCCAGCTCCCTCAGCCTGTGCTCCCAGCAGAGCTGCTCCAGCCCTTGGATCATCTTTGTGGCCTCCTCTGGCCTCTCTCCAGCATCTCTGTGTCCTCCTTCTGCTGGGGACCCCAGACCTGGAGGCAGGATTGAAGGTGAGGTCTGAGCAGAGCAGAGTCCAGGGGCAGAATCCCCTCTCCTGCCCTGCTGCCCACACTGCTGTGGCTGCAGCTCAGCACCCAGCTGCCTGCTGGGCTGCAGGAGGACAATGCTGGCTCCTGGGGAGCTGCTCAGCACCCAACACCCCCAAGGCTCTTTCTTCAGGGCTGCTCTCAACCCACTCTGCACCCAGCCTGGATCTGTGCCTGGGGCTGGCCTGGCCCAGCTGCAGGAGCTTGCCCTTGGCCTTGCTGAACCTCATGTGCAGGAGAAGTGTACCAAGATTTCAGGCTTTTAGAATGCTAGTTGGAGGTTACTGTTAGCACAGGTGAGGTGAATATGAAATCAGGAACATCTTTCCAGAAGCATAGAAATCCTCATGCAGTACCAGCTAACAGTGCTGAAAGGCAGAGTCCCCAGGTCCTTGATTCCCACCCCCAGCACAGCCACACCAGCAGGGCCTGGCCTCACCAGAGAGCTGCCAGAGAGACTTCAGCCAGCCAAGATGAGCTGAAACACTTCCTTAGGTTGCTGTAATCAAATCTAAGCAATGGGGGGAGGGGAGAAGGGATCATTTTTCTTTTTTACTGGCATAAGAATTAAAAAAAGGCAGAAATGAAAGAAAACCCCCTGAAAAAAGCAGCTGAAATGTCATCAGAACACTGAGCTTGACACCAGCAGCCAGCTGCTCCTTGTGCAAGGCAAGCAGCAAGGAAAAGAGAGGAGAGGGGAGAAACGTCACTGTTGCAACCTTGTGTGACCCCCACGATGTGGAGGTGAGCCAGGGGGGGCCCAGCTGGCCAAGAAGGCCACCAGCAGCCTGGCCTGGATCAGCAATGGTGTGGGCAGCAGGAGCAGGGCAGGGGCTGTGCCCCTGGGCTGGGCACTGGGGAGGCTGCCCCTTGAATCCTGGCTTCAGTTCTGGGCTCCTCACGCCCAGAAGGATACTGAGGGCTGGAGCAGGGCCAGAGAAGGGCAACCAAGCTGGGGAAGGGTCTGGAGAAGAGGGCTGGGGAGGAGCAGCTGAGGGAGCTGGGGATGTTCAGCCTGGAGAAGAGGAGGCTGAGGGGAAACCTTCTGGCTCTCTACAGCTCCCTGAGAGGAGGTTGGAGCCTCAGGTTGGGGTTGGGCTCTTCTCTCTAGTGATAAGGACAAGAGATGCCTCAAGTTGCCCCAGGGGAGGTTTAGGTTGGACATCAGAAGAAACTTCTTCCCTGAAAGGGTTCTCAGAGACTATCACAGGCTGCCCAGGGAGGTGGTTGCATCCCTGTCCCTGGAGGGGTTTCCAAGAGGCAGAGATGTGGTGCTGAGGGCCATGGCTTAGCCATGGCTTAGCTTTGGTAGGGTTAGGGAATGGTTGGACTGAATAGAATAGGATAGGATAGGATAGGATGGAATGGAATGGAATGGAATGGAATGGAATAGAATAGAATAGACCAGGTTGGAAGAGACCTTTGAGATAACCAAGTCCAACCTATCACCCAGCATTATCTCATCAACTAAACCATGGCACCAAGCACACCATCCAGTCTCTTCCTAAACACCTCCAGGGATGGGGACTCCACCACTTCCCTGGGCAGCACATTCCAATGGCCAATCTCCCTGTCTGGGAAGAATTTCTTCCTAATATCAGCCTAAACCTCCCCTGGCACAGCTTGAGACTGTGTCCTCTTGTTCTGCTGCTGGGTGCCTGGCAGAAGAGACCAACCCCCACCTGGCTACAACCTCCCTTCAGGGAGTTGCAGAGAGCAAGAAGGTCTCCCCTGAGCCTCCTCTTCTCCAGGCTAAGCAACCCCAGCTCCCTCAGCCTCTCCTCACAGGGCTGTGCTCCAGACCCCTCCCCAGCTTTCTTGCCCTTCTCTGGACACCTTCCAGCAGCTCAACATCTTTCCTAACCTGAGGAGCCCAGAACTGGACACAGGACTCAAGGTGTGGCCTAACCAGTGATGGGCACAGGGCACTAGACACAGGTACTGAGCACAGGGGACTGGATGAGCTTAAAGGTCTTTTCCACCCCAACCAATTCTGTGATTCTAAACTGACATTTCAAGCATAGTAACAGGAACCTTCCATCAACCTTCCACAGAGACTGAACTGAAAGCTTCAACCCCTCCAGGGGATTTAGAATCACAGATCTGCCAGGGCTGGAAGGGACCTCAAGGCTCAGCCAGTTCCAAGCCCCCTGCCATGGGCAGGGACACCTCACACTACAGCAGGTTGCTCACAGCCACAGCCAGCCTGGCTGCAAACACCTCCAGGCAGGAGGCTTCCACCACCTCCCTGGGCAACCTGTGCCAGGCTCTCACCACCCTCATGGCCAACAGCTTCTTCCTCACAGCCAATCTCAATCTCCCCACTTCTAGTTTTGTCCCATTTTTGGAGGTGGCTCTGTGCAGATGCTTCTCCCTTCAGCAGTGGGACAGGAGGTGGTTTGTGAAGAGCCAGTGCTCCCAGCAGCCTTTCATTCTGCTCCCTGGGTTGAGGGCAAAATGTATTTATAGGCTGTTGGTCTCCATGAGGCAGCAAGAAGCATTCTTCTTCCCTTGCCATTGTTCTCCCCCTCCAAGCAGAGACAGAGTGAGTGCAGAGGAATATTTTAGTCTAAATGGTTTCTCCTGATTTAGAGACATCCCTTTCTGCCAAGCAGAAAGCATCACAAGAACTGGAAAGATGTGAGCTAGGCTGGAGCACAAAGAATTGGTGATTCTCTGACCCTGTGGCTTCAGGCAGGGGAAGCTCAGGATCAGAATCAGTCTGCTTCCCACTCTGCTGCTCTGGGGGAATTGCCCCCAGGAATTCCTCCTGCTCCTGCTCCCAGTACTGAGCCCAGCACTCCCCAGGAAGTTACCTACACATCCACAGAGACACAGAGTGGTTTGGATTGGAAGGGACCTTAAAGATCATCCAGGTCCAACCCCCATGGGCAGGAACACCTCCCACTGGCCCAGGGTGCTCAAGGCCTCATCCAGCCTGGGCTGGAACACATCACTGGGGAGAAAGGAGTTAGCTGGGGATGAGCATCCTGTGAAGCCTCCAGAAATAGCCCTTCCAAGAGGGATGGGAAAGGCTTGCTGGATAGGGAAGCTCTCCAGGGACAGGGCATCCATGACCTCCCTGAGCAACGTGTTCCATTGTCTCCCCACCCTCACTGGAAAGAACTTCTTCCACTATCCAGCCCAAACCCAGCACTCCTTCCAACCTCCAAACCAGTGAAAAATGGACAGGGATTGTCACTGACAGGAACTGTCATGGCACTGTGGACTGCCAACACGTGAAGCACTGATATCTTGCCTTCCACCCTCACAACTCTTCAGCACCTCACCCCTCCCAGACCCAGCACCCAGAGCACTGCACCTCCACAGCACCTGCTCCTGCTCTGGAGCAGCAGCTTGGAACAGATGCTGTCCCCTGGAGCCCAACAGCCATGCCCTGTCCCACTGAGGCTTTTACTAAAGAGGTTAAGTCTGATTTTGGAAACATTTCCTAAGCCTTAGGCTCAGCAGCGGGCTTGGCAGTGCTGGGGAAATGGTTGGGCTTCATGATCTTAGAGGTCTTTTCCAGCCTAAATGATTCTATGACCTAAATAACTTCTCTTGTGAGTGATTCTGCCCCTGGACGCTGCTCTGCTCAGACCTCACCTCCAATCCTGCCTCCAGGTCTGGTGTCCCCAGCAGCAGAAGGACACAGAGCTGCTGGAGAGAGGCCAGAGGAGGCCACAAAGATGATCCAAGGGCTGGAGCAGCTCTGCTGGGAGCACAGGCTGAGGGAGCTGGGGGTGTTCAGCCTGCAGAGGAGAAGGCTCCAGGGGCACCTCAGAGCTGCCTGCCAGGACCTGAAGGGATCCTGCAGGAAGGCTTCAGAGAGACTTTTGCTGAGGGGGTCTGGAGCCAGGCCAAGGGGGAATGGTTTGAAGCTGAGGCAGAGCAGGGTCAGAGTGGAGCTGAGGCAGCAGTTGTTGCTTGTGAGGGTGGTGAGAGCCTGGCCCAGGCTGGCCAGGGAGGCTGTGGCTGCCTCCTTGCTGGGGGTGTTTGAGGCCAGGCTGGCTGAGGCCTTGAGCAGCTGAGTGTAGCTGAGAGGTGTCCCTGGGCATGGTGGGGAGCTTGGAGCAGCTGAGCTCTGAGCTCCCTTCCTGCCTGAGCCATGCTGGGATTCTCTGACCACATGAAAAGTCTGTCTGAGGAAATCCTACGAACAGTCAGCTCCATGTTCCACCCAGTGCTGTGGTGAGGAGATCAGAATGAAGAGAAACCACTTCAGTGTGAGAAAGGAAGTCTGTGGAGCTGCAGAGCCTCAGGGTTGCTCTGGGCAGTTCTGCTGTGCCCTGTACTCCCAGGAGCTGGGGGGCTTCATGAAGAGATGACCCCACTGCCACTTATTGCAGCCCTCTTTACTGCAGTCCCCTGCTGCCTCCTCAAAAGCTGGGTCAAGCCCTGCACACAAGGAGTTAAGGACAGAAATGGAGCTGTGGAGTGTTGCAGCCACTGCTCTGAGGGCAGCTGCTGGCCTCCTGCAGAGTGCAGGATTCCTCAGCTGCCCAATTCCTTCGCTGCCCAGAGCAAAACAACCACATTCCATGGGTGCCAAGAGCAAGAGCCTCACCTTGGAAGCCTGGGATTGGAACATGCTGCAGGAGTCATCTCCCTGTCATGCTGGCACCTCTCACTGGGAGCAGATTTGGCTTCTAGATGTGGTTGGGTTTCACTGGTTAAGGGTTTGGTAACAGAGCATAGAAGCAGCCACTCTGAGCAAGAGTCACTGGGGTTAGGGCCTGGGTTAGGAGCAGCCTGGGGGGTTTGGAGCTGCTAGGGACTGCTGCTTCTGTCAGTTAGCTGCTTCTGGTCAGGGCTTCAGTGCAGGGATGCTGCTAGGGACATGCTCAGGACTTCCTCTGTTAAGGGCTTCCAGGACTTGTGCTGATGGTGGGACTCAGACTCTGTGCTGCTGGGGAGGCTACACTGCAGCAGTGAAGGACTTGTGGGAGGGCTTCTGAGCTTCTCTGCTCTCTGCATTTCTGGAGTCTCCTTACTATATGGCAGCAGGGTTCCTGCCTTCATTCCTCACCCAGTGGCCCCTGAACTGAGGGGAGAAAAACAACAGTGGAGTCCTCCAAACAATTTCCTGTGGGGGCTCAATGACATTTGCAGAATCACAGAATTAACCAGGTTGGAAAAGACCTTCAAGATCACCAAGTCCAACCTATCACCCAGCACCATCCAATCAACTAAACCATGGCACCAAGGGCCTCATCCAGGCTCTTCTTAAACACCTCCAGGGATGGTGACTCCACCACCTCCCCAGGCAGCACATTCTCTTAGTCTGCAGTGACAAGAGGTAGAAGCTTTACTGCAGGAACTGCCTTGCCACATGCTTACAGCACATCCACAGAATTACTGTGGCTCAGCTGACTTGTAATAACTTGTCAAACTCTGCCAACTGAGCCTCTTGTCTGGCCCCTGCTGCTCTGCTGTGACTTACCCAGTCAGGCACAGGCACACATAGATGGCCATTAAAAACTTGTGGAGACAACAACTCTGAGAAGCACTGAGTCCTGTTTAAAAGCAGTTCTGGCTCCTGTGCTGAGGTCCTCTCCTGGCTTTATGTCTGAAAGGCCACTGTAAAGAAGGAGCTGGGAGCTGATTGACAGTAGCTGAACATGAGCCAGCAGTGTGCCCAGATGGCCAAGAAGGCCAAGGGCATCCTGGCCTGCATCAGGAAGAGTGTGGCCAGCAGGAGCAGGGAAGTCATTGTGCCCTGTGCTCAGCACTGCTGAGGCCACACCTTGAGTCCTGTGTCCAGTTCTGGGCTCCTCAGGTTAGGAAAGATGTTGAGCTGCTGGAAGGTGTCCAGAGAAGGGCAAGAAAGCTGGGGAGGGGTCTGGAGCACAGCCCTGTGAGGAGAGGCTGAGGGAGCTGGGGTTGCTTAGCCTGGAGAAGAGGAGGCTCAGGGGAGACCTTCTTGCTCTCTCCAGCTCCCTGAAGGGAGGCTGTAGCCAGGTGAGGGTTGGTCTCTTCTGCCAGGCAGCCAGCAGCAGAACAAGAGGACACAGTCTCAAGCTGTGCCAGGGGAGGTTTAGGCTGATGTTAGGAAGAAATTCTTCCCAGACAGATTGGCCACTGGGATGTGCTGCCCAGGGAGGTGGTGCAGTCCCCATCCCTGGAGGTGTTCAAGAGGGGATTGGATGTGGCACTTGGTGCCATGCTCTAGTCATGAGCTCTGTGGTGACAGGTTGGACTCTATGATCTTTGAGGTCTCTTCCAACCTTGGTGATACTGTGAGACTGTGATGCTGTGGTGAGGAAAGCTCCACGTTCACTGCTGCTGTGAAACCGACCCAGAGCTGCTCCGGAACAGAGTGAACTTTGCTCCCCTCCCCTGGGTGCTGCCAGGAAAAAAGATTGTCCTGACTGTGGGGTCATGTGGGCTGGTAAGCAGCTGAAATGCAGGATTGTGGCAGGATGTGGTGTTTGAAAACACCACTGGACCCCTGAGGTGTAGAAACAGAGGAGTAATAATGATTGGTTGGAACCAAGTTACCATACAGTTGGTAAGGGATACTGGTCTGTGTCTTACAGCTGCAGCTGGAGAACCAGGAGATCAGGGAACCCCTGTCTGGAGAGCTTCCAAACCCCCTGGCCATTGTGCTCCTGGGCAAGATGCTCTGGGTACCCTGCTTTAGCAGGAGGTTGGGCTGGGTGATGGAGTCCATCATCAGTAAGTTTGCAGATGACGCCAAGCTGGGGGCAGGAGTTGATCTGTTAGAGGCTAGGAGAGCTCTGCAGAGGGACCTGGACAGGCTGGGCAGATGGGCAGAGTCCAAGGGCAGGAGATTGAACACATCCAAGTGCCAGGGGCTGCACTTTGGCCACAGCAACCCCAGGCAGTGCTACAGGCTGGGGTCAGAGTGGCTGAGAGCAGCCAGGCAGAAAGGGACCTGGGGGTAGTGGTGGACAGCAGATGAACATGAGCCAGCAGTGTGCCCAGGCAGCCAAGAAGGCCAAGGGCATCCTGGCCTGCATCAGGAAGAGTGTGGCCAGCAGGAGCAGGGAAGTCATTGTGCCCTGTGCTCAGCACTGCTGAGGCCACACCTTGAGTCCTGTGTCCAGTTCTGGGCTCCTCAGGTTAGGAAAGATGTTGAGCTGCTGGAAGGTGTCCAGAGAAGGGCAAGAAAGCTGGGGAGGGGTCTGGAGCACAGCCCTGTGAGGAGAGGCTGAGGGAGCTGGGGTTGCTTAGCCTGGAGAAGAGGAGGCTCAGGGGAGACCTTCTTGCTCTCTCCAGCTCCCTGAAGGGAGGCTGTAGCCAGGTGAGGGTTGGTCTCTTCTGCCAGGCAGCCAGCAGCAGAACAAGAGGACACAGTCTCAAGCTGTGCCAGGGGAGGTTTAGGCTGATGTTAGGAAGAAATTCTTCCCAGACAGATTGGCCACTGGGATGTGCTGCCCAGGGAGGTGGTGCAGTCCCCATCCCTGGAGGTGTTCAAGAGGGGATTGGATGTGGCACTTGGAGCCATGGTTTAGTTGTCAGGAGGTGTTAGGTATTAGGACTTGAGGGTCTCTGAGGTCTTTTCTAACCTGGTTGATTCTGTGATTCTGTGGTCTCCAGAGGTCTCTTCCAACCCCTCCATGCTGGGATTCTGTGCACTGTCTCTTGCCTGTGTGGTGCACACACCTTTGCTTCCTGAGGCCAAATGCCCATGGGGAGCACTCTGTGCAGGGGCATCTGCAGCATGGGCAGCACCTGCAAATGGGGACCAGTTTGCACTGGGGTGGAAAGCAAAGAGTGAGGAGTGAGGTGTGGTGGCTTGCCCAGGCTGGTGGGATGGAAGGGGCAGCATGGCACAGGTCTGCAATGGCAACAGAGCAGAGCAAAGCCATGCCCTCGGTGCCTTCTCACCTGGTAAAGGCAGTGGGCCCCCACTGTGCAGGAGATCAGGAGAAGCCTCTGGGGCTTTCCAACTGCTCTTTTATAGAATCATAGAAATGTTTTGGTTGGGAGAGACCTTTAAGACCATGCAGTCCAAGCCTTAGCCCAGCACTGCCAGGTCACCACTGAACCATGGCCCTCAGCACCACAGCTACACAGCTTTGAATCCCCTGCAGGGATGGAGGCTCCACCACTGGAGAAAGAGAAAAGGGAATGATGTAGGAAAGGGAAGGAGAAAGCAGTGGCAGGCAACGAAAGTCACCATTTACAGGAGAGTTTCCTGGGACACAGCTTAATTTAATAGGACACTACACAGCAATTGAGTTTCTCCAGCTCATTAGGACAAGGGTTGTTAACCACACTTATTACCAAGGCAGAAGGTCAAGTGGATTTCAGGCTGCTTTCATCACTGGATAGATGGAGAACAGGGTGGGGGACAGAACTGGCAAGTCATCCAGCCAAATGTTTTGTTGCTACAACCCTGTAGCTGGGATGGGGACCCAGTGCTTCAGCAAACCCCTCACTCCCTGCATCAGCTGCCACCTCAGTGTCACAGAATGGTTGGGGTTGGAAGGGACCTCGAAGCTCAGCCAGCTCCAGCCCCCTGCCATGGGCAGGGACACCTCCCACCAGCCCAGCTTGCTCAAGGCCTCATCCAGCCTGGCCCTGAACACCTCCAGGCAGGAAGCAGCCACAACCTCCCTGGGCAACCTGTGCCAGAGTATCACCACTCTCACTGCAAAGAATTTCTTCCTCATCTCCAGTCTCAATCTCTCCTTCAGCTTCCACCCATTCCCTCTCATCCTATCAGAAGCCCTGCTCAAAAGTCCCTCCTGTCATCACCCACCACACACTAACTAGAAAACCAAACTCAAAGAGCTGCTGAAATGTGAGCAAAAGCAGGGAATAAGCAGCACTCTGCCCTGAGGGAGCCAGGGCCATGCCACCTCTCCTCTCACCTGGACCCCAAACACATGCTCTGAGCTTCGGGACACCCTTGGAGACCACCTTGCAGTCACCACCCCAGCAGATTTCATATCCCTGTGTCCCACACCTTAGCTGGGGCAGCAGCACTGCACTTAGAGCTGCAGCTGCAGCTGTGACCAGCTTTGCTCCAAGCTGGGACAGAACCAGCAGAGTGACAGAGCTCTAGAATCTGTTTGGTAGGCAAACACCTTTAAGATTATTGAGTGCAACCATTCTCCAACTCTGCCAAGGCTGGTGCTAAACTATGGCCTTCAGCTCTGCCTCCCCATCTCCAGGGATGGGGATCCAACCACCTCTCTGAGCAGCCTTTCTGACAACCCTGTCAGAGAAGATTGGTTTCATCTCACATCCAACCTAAACCTTCCCTGGTACAGCTTGAGGCCACTGCCTCTTGTCCTTATCACTAGAGAAAAGACCCCAACCCCAACCTCCTTTCAGGGAGCTGTAGAGAGCCAGAAGGTCTCTCCTCAGCCTCTTTTTCTCCAGGCTGAACAACCCAGAGCCAGAAGGTCTCTCCTCAGCCTCTTTTTCTTCAGACTGAACAACCCAGAGCCAGAAGGTCTCCCCTCAGCCTCTTTTTCTCCAGGCTGAACAACCCAGAGCCAGAAGGTCTCCCCTCAGCCTCTTTTTCTCCAGGCTGAACAACCCAGAGCCAGAAGGTCTCCCCTCAGCCTCTTTTTCTCCAGGCTGGACAACCCCAACTCCAAAACTGCCAAGTGAGGCTGGTGAAATGTTCCAGCAGCCTCTTTCCCCCACTGCTTCACTTGGCAATTTCTCACTGTGTTTGAGAGCAGCCCCAGCATGGATTGAATGCCCATGAGATCACACACCCCAACCTTCAAAGACACAGCTGGAAGTTTTTCTGCTTCTTGCATTAGAACCTCCTTGAAAAAGCTCCTCCTGGTCTGGAGAGATAACAGCAGAGCTTTGATTTGAAGCCTTTTGTGTTGCTCAGGGTGTTTGTGAGTTAAAGTGACACAGCCTCAAGTTTCCAGCTTCCAGGGCCAGGCTGGAGATGCCAGAAAGCAGTCCCTGGTTTAGCAGGAGTGGGGTAGTGAAGGAACTTATGCAGCACAACTGAGGATTTTGGAAGGCTCCCCCCCAGACAAAAGAAAACAACCTTTACCTTGCAGGAGCTGCAGCAGAGATGTAAGCCAAGCTGAGCCAACACCTCTGCAGCAAAGCAGATCTGCAGTTCAGACAGAGTCAGTCCTGGTTGTGCTTTCATTTCACCAAGAGGTTGCTGCTTTGCAGCCAGTGCCCCAGAACCTGGACCCACAGGCTCACAGCTCACAGGGTGTTAGGGGTAGGAAGGGACCTCTGGAGATCACCCAGTCCAAGCCCACTGCCAGAGCAGGAGCAGAGAACCCAGCACAGGTCTCACAGGAACACATCCAGACAGGGCTGGGAAGGCTCCAGAGAAGGAGACTCCACAACCTCTCTGGGCAGCCTGCTCCAGGCCTCTGGGACCCTCACAGGGAAGGAGTTCCTCCTCATGTTGAGGTGGAACCTCCTGTGCTGCAGTTTCCATCCACTGCCTCTTGTCCTATCCCAGGACACAACTGAGCAGAGCCTGTCCCTGTCCCTTCCTTCCTGACCCCCAGCCCTCAGCTATTGATAGACATTGATCAGATCCCTCTCAGCCTTCTCCTCTCCAGACTGAACAGCCCCAGGGCTCAGCCTCTCCTCCCCAGGCAGTGCTATTGAGTTACTGAGGCTGGAATAGACCTCTGAGCTCCCCAAGCCCAGCCTATGACCTAACACCACCACACCACCCAGACCATGGTACTGAGTGCCACAGCCAGGCTTGCCTTGAACACCTCCAGAGATAGTGACTCCAGCACCTCCCCGGACAGTCCCTTCCAGTGTCTGATTCCCCTTTCCATCAGGAAGTGCTTCCTAACAGCCACCCTAGCCCTCCCCTGGTGCAACTTGAGGCCATGCTCTCTCATCCTGTCACAAGGTGCCTGGGAGAAGGCAACATGTGTCAAGACCCTGGATGCTTTAAGCCCTACCTTGGGCACAGTGAGCACCTTGGGCACATGAACCCAACCTCTTCTACACTGCTGGCTCATGTTCAGTTGCTGTCAACTACTAACCCCAGGTACCCTGTCTGGAGAGCAGCCAGGCAGAAAGGGACCTGGGGTAGTGGTTGACAGCAGCTGAACACGAGCCAGCAGTGTGCCCAGGTGGCCAAGAAGGCCAAGGGAGGTTGTAGCCAGGCGGGGGTTGGTCTCTTCTCTCAGGCACCCAGCAGCAGAACAAGAGGACACAGTCTGAAGCTGTGCCAGGGGAGGTTTAGGCTGGAGGTGAGGAGAAAGTTCTTCCCAGAAAGAGTAATTGGCCACTGGGATGTGCTGCCCAGGGAGGTGGTGGAGTCACCATCCCTGGAGGTGTTCAAGAAGAGCCTGGATGAGGCCCTTGGTGCCATGGCTTAGTTGACTGGATGGTGCTGGGTGACAGGGTGGGCTGGGTGATCTCCAAGGTCCTTTCCAACCTGGTTCATTCTGTGATTCTATGATTCAATACTTAGAATCACAGAATTAGGGTGGGACAGAGCTTTCAGGTCACCAGGTGAAACCATTAACTCAACACTACCAAGTTCACTGCTAAACCTCATCCCTCAGCACCCCATCCCTCAGCACCCCATCCCTGTGGCTTTGAAACAAGTCCAGGGATGGTGATTCAAGCACTGCCCTGGGCAGCCAGCTCCAAGGCTTGGCAACCCTTCTGTGGAAGAATTTATTCCTACTAGTCAACCTCAGCCTCACCTGGTACAACTTGAGGCCCTTTCCTCTCCCCCTATCACTTGCTCAATGGAATAAGAGACTGGGGCTCTGGAACAGGTTGCCCAGGGAGGTGCTGAAGTCACCATCCTTGGAGGTGGTCAGCAAAGGTGTGGACATGGCACTGTGGGACATGGTCCAGTGCTCATGGAGGTGTTGGGTGGAAGGTTGGACTTGGTGTCCTTAGAGGTCTCTTCCAAGCTTAATGGCTCTCTGACCTGGCTCTGTTTACAGCACTTGATCCCTAACCCATGTCCAAACCTTCCCCATTTCCTCAGCTCCTTCTCTAAAGATACTTTTGACCCCTCCTAGGCAACACTGTTCCTTCCAGGCACTGCAAGATCTCAGCTACTCCTTCACTCTCACCTCCCTTCACCTGCCACCTCACTTTATTTCCAGCCATCCACAATGCTGCTGCAAAGTTGCTTCTGTCCCAGCACCACCTCAAAGTGTCTGTTTTGAGCAGAAGAATTGCCATGGGGTGGTGGAACACTGGCACAGGTTGCCCAGGGAGGTGGTTGAGGCTCCATCCCTGGAGATATTCCAGGTGAGGCTGGACAGGGCTGTGGGCAACCTGAGCTCGTTGGGGATGTCCCTGCTGAGTGCAGGGGGTTGGACTGGATGAGCTTTGGAGCTCCCTTCCAGCCCAGCCCATTCTGTGATGTCATGATTCTATGAACTGAAATCAAAAAGGGGATGGACTGAAGGGTGAACTCCCATGGAGAAGACAAGGGGTGATGGGGACAAGTTGCTGCTGGGGAGATTCCCACTGGACTCCAGAAGAGAAGTTGTCACCATGAGAATACTTGGATTGGAATCATCTCCCAGGGGCAGTGGTGAATTCCCCACCATTGGAGTTTAAGACTCAGCTTGGCAGGGTGCTGAGCCAGCTCTTTGCACCTGCACCATCACCCAGACAGGTTGGAGCAGATGATCCCTGGGGTCCCTCCCAAGCTGGCAGTCTGGGATTCTATGAACTTCATGAACTGTGGTGAAACCAAGAGGGGAGAGCAGGGTGGGAAAATGATCTGCTGCTTGAAGTGTCATAGAATCACAGAATCAACCAGCTTGGAAAAGACCTCATCAAGTCCAACCCATGACCTAATACCTAACACCTCCTGACAACTAAACCATGGCTCCAAGTGCCACATCCAAGCCTTCTTTGAACACCTCCAGGGATGGGGACTCCACCACCTCCCTGGGCAGCACATCCCAAGGGCCAATTACTCTCTCTGGGAAGAACTTTCTCCTCACCTCCAGCCTAAACCTCCCCTGGCGCAGCTTGAGACTGTGTCCTCTTGTTCTGCTGCTGGCTGCCTGGGAGAAGAGCCCAACCCCCACCTGGCTACAACCTCCCTTCAGGGAGTTGGAGAGAGCAAGAAGGTCTCCCCTGAGCCTCCTCTTCTCATAGAATCAATCAGGTTGGAAAAGACCTCAGAGATCATCGAGTCCAACCTGTCACCCAACACCTCCTGACAACTAAACCATGGCTCCCAGTGCCACATCCAATCCCCTCTTGAACACCTCCAGGCTAAGCAACCCCAGCTCCCTCAGCCTCTCCTCACAGGGCTGTGCTCAAGGCCTCTCCCCAGCCTTGTTGCCCTTCTCTGGACACACTCAAGTGTCTCGATGTCCTTCCTAACGTGAGGGGCCCAGAACTGGACAGAATAACTCAAGGTGAACTGATGTGTCTGGGGAGATCAGGATCCAAATGTGAGCCAATACTTCCAAGCAGCAAGCTGCTGGGGTCAAGGTTTGCTGCAGCAGGACCAAACAGAGAAGTGGCCTGTTTCCTGGAGACTGGGACACAAACAGAGGATGAGGCAGGGGGAGGGGGGGAAAGATAAAAGCAGCAGTGTGAGTATGTCTGAAGGGAATGGTGCCAAGCCCAAAAGGAGAAAAGAGGATTTGGGAATGCCGTGGGTGTGACAGAAACAGAGCTAAAGAAAGCAAGAATCAAATACCAGCAGGAAATGCCAGGTGGAAAGTCCTGGCAGGCACAGGCCGTGTGCAGGAGCTGGTGCAGAGATGCAGCCAAAGCACAAGGAGGTGGCTTTGGGAGAGGGGAGGTGCAGGGAGGAAGAGGGGAGGTAAAGGGAAGGTCAACACCATAAAGCTTGTTACAGAAACCCTGCATTCTAAAAGCCACTTTTAAAGATAGCTTTGATGAAGAAGGGAAAGGAACATAAGAGGTGCTGGAGGCACTTTGTGCAGCAGAGAACACCATCAGCTGCCTCAGTGGGGACTGATCTGACTTCTCACACTCAGGCCTTGCAATGCCCTGCAGTGCAATGAGTCCCCAGAGGTGCATGCACCAAGCTACAGCTACACACAAAACATCACCACATTGCCCCAAAGAGAAAGAAAATCCCAGAACCCCAGCTTGAAGGGGTTGGAAGGGACCCCTGGAGCTCACCCAGCCCAACCCCAGCCTGCTCCAGCAGGGCACCCACAGCAGCTTGCCCAGCAGCACAGTGCCCAGGGGGGGTTGGAAGCTCTCCACACCAGGAGACTCCACAACCTCTCTGGGCAGCCTGCTCCAGGCCTCCAGCACCCTCACACCAAACAACTTTCTCCTCCTCTTCACATGGAACCTCCTGGGGTCCACTTTGTGCCCACTGCCCCTTGTGCTGTCCCTGGGCACCACTGAGCAGAGCCTGGCCCCAGCCTCTTGCCCCCACAGCTCCTTTGTCTCTTGCTGAGCATTGCTCAGCCCCCCTCTGGGGCTGCTCTTCTGCAGGCTCTCAGCCCCAGGGCTCTCAGCCTTTGCTCCTCCCAGAGCTGCTCCAGGCCCCTCAGCAGCTTTGAAGCCTCCCCTGGACTCTCTCCAGCAGTTCCCTGACTCTCTCGGACTGGGGAGCCCAGACCTGGACACACTCCTCCAGCTGTGGTCTCACTGGGGCAGAGCAGATGAAACATCATTTATGCTGCTGCTAAGAGCATCACCAGTTTCTGGGAGGTTTTGTGCAGGCCATTCCCCAGGCTCTGGCATGACTCAGTGCCCTGACAGGTATTAAGTCCCTGCACAAACTCAGAGTCTATTGATTCCCTGTTTCCTGAGGAAAGCTTATTTGGTTGGGATAAGCACTGATAAGAGCACTAAGCTGGGCTTGACTCAAAGGGAAACTTGCAGTTCAAGGTAGCTTTGCCAGCTGCAAAGCAACATAAAAAGCCTGGTGCCAATCCCCCTCCTGGTGTCTATGCCAGCTCAGTACTTCAAAACCAGATTAGTTTGCCTTGCTTGGCCTTTTGATTGAATCTTGGCTATTTTTAATCTGTCCTGTTTATAGAAAGGAGAAAATCCCCTGCAGAAGAAATGCTGAGACTGAGCCTCACCTTAAGGAGCTCTATGGATACCTGCCTAGAACCCCCACAATATCCCAGAATGAAAAGGTATGGATCTGAGAGCACACTGACCTGAGGAGCTGAGCCAGGGCCACGTGTTGATTTGCACAGGATCACAGCTCACAGGATGTCAGGGGTTGGAAGGGACCTCCAGGGATCATTGAGTCCAACCCCCCTGCCAGAGCAGGAGCAGAGAATCCAGCACAGGTCTCACAGGAACACATCCAGACAGGGCTGGGAAGGCTGCAGAGAAGGAGACTCCACAACCTCTCTGGGCAGCCTGCTCCAGGCCTCTGGGACCCTCACAGTGAGGAAGTTCCTCCTCATGTTGAGCTGGAACCTCCTGGGCTGCAGTTTCCATCCATTGCTCCTTGTCCTATCCCAGGGTGCAGCTGAGCAGAGCCTGTCCCTGTCCCTTCCCTCCTGACCCCCAGCCCACAGCTATTGATAGACCTTGATCAATCCCCTCTCAGTCTTCTCTCCAGACTGAACACCCCCAGGGCTCTCAGCCTCTCCTCCCCAGGCAGTGCTGCAGTCCCTTCAGCATCCTTGGAGCCCTCCCTTGGACTCTCTCCAGCAGATCCCTGTCCCTCCTGAGCTGGGCAGCCCAGAGCTGGATGCAATATTGCAGGTGAGGTCTCAGCAGGGCAGAGTAGAGGGGGAGGAGAACCTCCCTGGCTGTGCTGGCCACACTCCTCTGAATGCAGCCCAGGACCCCCTTGGCCTTCTTGGCCCCCAGGGCACATTGCTGCCCCATGCAGCACTCTCTGGGTAGGTCAAACTGCTGCTGTAAGGAAACCTCCACACAGAACAGAAAAGAAAAAGTACAGACAGGAAAAAAAAACCCAAGCCCAAACCCCCAGAAAATTTCATCTGGGCTACTTCTGAGCTCCTTATCTCAATTTCTCAGCCCATAAACTTCTTTTAAGTTGCATGTGGATGGAATATTCTCAAACAGAGCATTTTAGTGGCCTGGTAAATCCAATCAGCAAGAGCAATGCCTGTAGGAAATCATGATAAAAGGCTTGACATTTCCTGACAGGGCACAAGAAATCAATTTACTGTGTTTTAACAAACCCTGCTTGCTCTGAAGCTTGGCAAGAAACTGCTGCTTGGAAATGGGGGCGGGGGGGGCGGAATTCAAGGGGATGAATGGGGATCTCTTAGAGGGTAGGAGGACTCTGCAGAGGGACCTGGACAGGCTAGGCAGGGTTTAACAACTCTGAGTGCCAGCTCCTGCACTTTGGTCACAACAAACCAAAGTTTGGAGAGCAGCCAGGCAGGAAGGGACCTGGGGGTAGTGGTGGACAGCAGCTGAACAGGAGCCAGCAGTGTGCCTAGGGGACCAAGACAGCCAAGGGCATCCTGGCCTGCATCAGGAAGAGTGTGGCCAGCAGGAGCAGGGAGGTCATTGTGCCCTGTGCCCAGCACTGCTGAGGCCACACCTTGAGTCCTGTGTCCAGTTCTGGGCTCCTCAGGTTAGGAAAGATGTTGAGCTGCTGGAAGGTGTCCAGAGAAGGGCAAGAAAGCTGGGGAGGGGTCTGGAGCACAGCCCTGTGAGGAGAGGCTGAGGGAGCTGGGGTTGCTTAGCCTGGAGAAGAGGAGGCTCAGGGGAGACCTTCTTGCTCTCTGCAACTCCCTGAAGGGAGGTTGTAGCCAGGTGGGGGTTGGTCTCTTCTGCCAGGCAGCCAGCAGCAGAACAAGAGGACACAGTCTCAAGCTGTGCCAGGGGAGGTTTAGGCTGGAGGTGAGGAGAAAGTTCTTCCCAGGAAGAGTAATTGGCCACTGGGATGTGCTGCCCAGGGAGGTGGTGGAGTCACCATCCCTGGAGGTGTTTAAAAAGAGCCTGGATGAGGCCCTTGGTGCCAATGGTTAGTTGATTGGATGGTGCTGGGTGATAGGTTGGACTTGGTGATCTCAAAGGTCTTTTCCAAGCTGGTAGATTCTGTGACTCTGTGATTCTGTGAATTCAGAAGCAGCAGTGTGTCAGCAGTGTGTTCATTAGCCATGATTAGGAGAGATTGGATTTGTAGGGACTATCTGAGCCTGAAACCTTTAATCCCAGCAATTAAAGTAATAAAGAAACTAACCTCAATTTGGCTGCATTTTATTGCCCTGGGTCAAATGCTGTTCCACCAGCAGATACTTCACCACCTACAACTGGGGAGGCACTACACCAGGCAGCAGTGCAGAGTGGGGATTGTCCTGCTGGAAAACAGCTCCATGGAGAAAGACCTTGGAGTGCTGGTGGGCAGCAGGTTCTGCATGGGACAGCAATGTGCCCTGGGGGCCAAGAGAGCCAATGGCATCCTGGGGGGCAGCAAGCAAAGTGTGGCCAGCAGGGCTGGGGAGGTTCTGCTCCCCCTCTGCTCTGCCCTGCTCAGACCACAGCTGCAATCCTGTGGCCAGCTCTGGGCTCCCCAGTTCAAGAGAGACAGAGACCTGCTGGGGAGAGGCCAAGGGAGAGCCAGGAGGATGCTTAGGGGACTTGAGCATCTGCCCTGTGAAGAGAGACTGAGAGCCCTGGGGCTGTTTAGTGTGGAGAGGAGAAGGCTGAGAGGGATCTGATCAATGTCTATCAATAGCTGAGGGCTGGGGGTCAGGATGAAGGAGCCAGGCTCTTTGTTGTGGTGCCCAGAGATGGGACAAGGAACAACAGGGACAAGCTGGAACCCAGGAGGTGCCAGCTCCACATGAGGAGACACTTCTGTATGGTGAGGGTGCTGGAGGCCTGGAGCAGGCTGCCCAGAGAGGTTGTGGAGTCTCCTTGTGTGGAGAGCTTCCAACCCCCCCTGGGCACTGTGCTGCTGGGCAAGCTGCTGTGGGTGCCCTGCTGGAGCAGAGGGGTTGGACTGGATGAGCTCCAGAGGTCCTTTCCCATCCCTACCATGCTGGGCTTCTGTAATGAAATGCATTACAAGAAAAATCTGTGCTCTCTTCCCCTCCTGCCAAAGCCTGCCAAGGGAGCCCAGGCTGTTGCTGAAGGACTAAGGCTTGACCTTTGAAAGGGCCTTCACAAAATAATTTCCTTGCAACTTCAGCTGAGCTGCAAAAGAGGCAGAGATCTGACAGGGAGTACAGGGGGATCCACAACTTGAACATGAGGCTCTCCAGCAGTCCTTTGAAACACAACATTTTGCCCTTTCAGAGCACAGCAAGAAGTGTCATAACCACGGAGGAGGGAAGCAAAAGCTCTTCCTGGAGGATTTCCATGGCTTTGGTGAACCTGCTCTAGATTCATGGTACGATTCTGATGGCCTGCAGCAAAGTCCCAGGTGTGACCCAGCATATGCAAAGCCTGCTCTGCTTCTGGGGCTAATGTTTCTGCACCTTGGGCAACAGAGAGAAGGAAGGAGAGAGGCTTGTCCAGGTGCAGTGAACCCACCAGGGTCCCACCACTGGGAACTAAGCCGATGGGATGGCAGCTGGAAATCTGTGGGGTTGCATTTTGTGTTACTACACACTGCCCTCTGCTCCACTCTGCTGAGACCACAGCTGCAGCTCTGGGGCCACTTCTGGAGCCTCTGTGCCAGGAAGGCTCTGGAGGGGCTGGAAGGTGTCCAGAGAAGGGCCAGGAGGAGGAGCAGAGGGCTGGAGCTGCTCTGCTCTGGAGACAGCCTGAGAGAGTTGGGGTTGTGCAGGCTGGAGAGGAGAAGGCTCCCAGGAGACCTTCTGGTGGCCTTCCAGGATCTGCAGGGGGCTCCAAGAAAGCTGGGGAGGGACTTTTGAGGGTGTCAGGGAGGGATAGGACTGGGGGGGATGGAGCAAAACTAGAAATGGGGAGATTGAGATTGGCTGTGAGGAAGAAGTTGTTGGCCATGAGGGTGGTGAGAGGCTGGCACAGGTTGCCCAGGGAGGTGGTGGAAGCCTCCTGCCTGGAGGTGTTTGCAGCCAGGCTGGCTGTGGCTGTGAGCAACCTGCTGTGGTGTGAGGTGTCCCTGCCCATGGCAGGGGGCTTGGAGCTGGCTGAGCCTTGAGGTCCCTCCCAACCCTGACAGTTCCATGATCAGATCATTTCAGTTGCACAGGCAGTGGCTGCTTTGCAGCACTGTTTCTCTGCAGCAAATAAAGAAGCCAACAAAGAATCTAAGAAGTGGTTTGGGTTTATTTTTTCCCAAGCAATGGGTAGGAACTGGAAGCAAACAAGCAAGCATTTCCCCCTCCTAGGCCTAAATCTCACTGTAGCTGCACATCTCCAAAGGAAAGCCTCAGCTCTGTGTCTCTGGCAGCAATCAAATGCATTTTGTGCTGATCCTGCTGCCTTCTCTGGCTGGAAGAAATGCTTTAAAGACTTCTCCTGGATTTTAAAGCAGAGCACTTTGGCCTGCCTGAGGGCTGTGTGGCATACTGTACCCCTGCTCTGAGCTGCTTATTGCTGGTTTGCCTCGTTCTGTGGAATTAAAGAGCTCTCAACCAGGTCACAGGAAGAGAAAACCCAGGGCCTGTAACTAAATCATTGTCACTGTTTGCACACAAGCTGCCTTGCCAAAAAAAGCCCCATGGGGGTCATCAATTGACATTTGAAGCAATATTGATTATGGGCAGGCAGAAGGCAGGGGGGGAAAAAAGCCTGACATATCCCTCCAGCCCAGGGAAAGGAGCAAGCAACCTCTTTGGGTTGTACAGGGCAGGATGAGCAAATAAAATTACAGCTTGGGGGAGTAATTTACACCTTGGCAGAAGCAGGGAACAGCCTCTCTGTACTGCAGAGAGCAGGATAAACAAATACCAACACAATTTGGGGGTTAATTTATACCTTAGCAGAAGCAGAAAGCAACCTCTGTGTCCTGCTGAACACAGGATAAATAAACACAAGTTCTATTTGGGGGTGGTGTGCACCTCAGGAGCAGCAGGAAATGACCTCTCTGTGCTGCATAGGACACCATGCAGCTTCTACAGAAGGTGTTTGGAGCTATCCCAACCCAGGGGACTGAGGAAGCACAGAATGGTAGGGGTTGGAAGGGACCTCCAGAGATCATCCAGCCCAACCCCCCTGCCAGAGCAGCATCACCCAGGGGAATCTGCACAGCAATGCATCCAGGTGGGGTTGGAATCTCCCCAGAGCAGGAGGCTCCACAACCTCTTTGGGCAGCCTGCTCCAGGCCTCCAGCAGCCTCACCATACAGAAGTGTCTCCTCACGTGGAGCTGGCATCTCATGGGTTCCAGCTTGTCTTCACTGTTCCTTGGCCTATCTCTGGGCACCACCACAAAGAGCCTGGCACCTTCATCCTGACCCCCAGCCCTCAGCTATTGATAGACATTGATCAGATCCCTCTCAGCCTTCTCCTCTCCACACTAAACAGCCCCAGGGCTCTCAGTCTCTCTTCACAGCAGAGATGTTCCAGTCCCCCACTCATCCTTGTAGCTCTCCCTTGGACTCTCCCCAGCGGGTCTCTGTCTCTCTGGAACTGGGGAGCCCAGAGCTGGCCACAGGATTGCAGCTGTGGTCTGAGCAGAGCAGAGCAGAGGGGGAGCAGAACCTCCCTAGCCCTGCTGGCCACACTTTGCTTGCTGCACCCCAGGATCCCACAAGGGCAGGATGATTTAATGACTTCTTCCTCAGCTGCATGTTTGCAGGTTGGATGTAGAGCTGAAGGAAAGGGAAAGCTGCTTCTCAATCTGCCTCGAGCTTGATAAATCAAACTAAACCCCACTGTGTTCGGACTGCTGGGACAGAAGAGGGTTTGTAAATAGAGAAAGCCCAAAGCTGAGAGGTTCTCTGTCAACAGGGAAGCAACACAACCCATCCTTGAGCCCAACACCCTACCCAGGCCTTTGTTCTAGTTCAGAGGGGGTGGCAAACATTTTGCAAGGTTGCTCTTTGATGTCTGCCTTTTAGCATTATCTTCAGAGGGATGTTTTGTTTCCTGGCTTGGGGTGCAGTTTTCCTCACTGAGGTGGGCAGGATGTTTGCACTCTCTGTGTTTGAAAAGGGGATTATTTGTCCCCTGGAAGCAGCAGCAGCAGTGTGTGATGTTCAGAACACAGCCCTTTCATGCCAGCTGCCAGGAGAGAAGCTGGAATGGCATTCAGCTCATCATGACTGGAGGGGGGGAAAAACCATTCCCGGTCCAAAATCCAGCCCCGGGTAGGTCTTCAGAGTGCCACTGACATCAAAGGGCTACAGGAATGCACAGGCACAGCTGGGACCTTGGGAAGCATGAGTGGCATGGACTGAAAAAAGCATCTTTGATGTAAGATTGGGAAGAGAACGAGCTGCACATGACTGCAAACCCCAGAACCTCTTAAAGTCACAGGGTCCTAAAACCACTGAATCCTAAAATCAGTCTCCTAAACCCACTGAATCCTAAAATCCTAAATCACAGAATCCTAAACCCAGAGAATCCTAAACCCCAAAGTCACAGAATCCTAGCCCCCTAAAATCAGACTCCTAAAACCACAGACTCCTCAAATCCTAAACCCACAGACTCCTAACCCCAGAGAATCCTAAAATCCTAAGCCCAGAGAATCCTAAAGCCACAGACTCCTCAAACCATAGACTCCTAAAGTCCTAGAGTCATAAAAACAAACACTCAGAAACTCATAGAATTATTTCAGCTGGAAAAGACCTCTAAGACCATTGAGTCCAGCCCTCAACCTAAGACCATGGCCAGGGGAGGCCACAGCAGTGCTGGCAGGGCTGGAAGCCCTCTGCTGTGAGGCCAGGCTGAGAGAGTTGGGGTTGTGCAGCCTGGAAGAGGGAAGGCTCCAGGGACACCTTAGAGCATCCCACCTCCAATCCTGCCTCCAGTTCTGGTGTCCCCAGCAGAAGGACACAGAGGTGCTGGAGAGAGGCCAGAGGAGGCCACAAAGATGCTCCAAGGGCTGGAACAGCTGTGCTGGGAGCACAGGCTGAGGGAGCTGGGGGTGTGCAGCCTGCAGAGGAGAAGGCTCCAGGGGGACCTCAGAGCTGCCTGCCAGGACCTCTTCTCCAGGCTGAACACCCCCAGCTCCCTCAGCCTGTGCTCCCAGCAGAGCTGCTCCAACCCCCTGAGCATTTTTGTGACCCTCTCCATCAGGTCCAGGTCCTTCCTGTGCTGAGGGCTCCAGAGCTGCACACAGCACTGCAGGTGAGGTCTCAGCAGAGCAGAGCCAAGTGTCAGAATCACCTCTCTGGATCTCTGGCAATGCTGCTTTGGATGCAGCCCAGGCTGCCCCTGGCCTTCTGTGCTGCAAGCTCCCACTGCCTGCTCCTGCCCAGCTTCTCCCCCACCAGCACCCCCAAGTCCTTCTCCTCAGGGCTGCTTTCTGTCCCCTCCTCCCCCAGTCTGTATTGACAGTGAGGATTGTTCTGGCCCAGGTGCAGAGCCCTGCACTTGCTCTTGTTGGAGCTCATGAGGTTCACCTGGGCCCAAATGCTTCTTTGCCAGGGATTTTTTCCAGGCAGATGCAGGCCAAGCTCGATTTACCAGTGAGCTGTCATGCAGAGGGACAGCTCTGCTCAGCCCTCCCCCCCCCGCCCCCAGCCACACATCCCCATGTCACTTACATTACACCCAGCAGAACAGTGCCCAGGATGGGGTTGGCCTGGCTGGCTGAGCAGACTGAAAGCTCAATGAGTGACCTGTCAGCAGGCTCATCCTGAGGCAACACAGTGCCAGCACAGCAGGGTCCCCACAGGCTCACAGGATGTTAGGGGTTGGATAGGACCTCCAGAGATCACCCAGTCCAACCCCCCTGCCAGAGCAGAGCCATAGAATCCAGCACAAGTCACACAGGAACACATCCAGGCAGGGCTGGAAAGGCTCCAGAGAAGGAGACTCCACAACCTCTCTGGGCAGCCTGCTCCAGGCCTCTGGGACCCTCACAGGGAAGAAGTTCCTCCCCATGGTGAGGTGGAACCTCCTGTGCTGCAGTTTCATCCATTGCTCCTTCTCCTATCCCAGGACACAACTCAGCAGAGCCTGTCCCTGTCCCTTCCCTCCTGACCCCCAGCCCTCAGCTATTGATAGACATTGATCAGATCCCTCTCAGTCTTCTCCTCTCCAGACTGAACAGCCCCAGGGCTCTCAGCCTCTCCTCCCCAGGCAGTGCTGCAGTCCCTTCAGCATCCTTGTAGCCCTCCCTTGGACTCTCTCCAGCAGATCCCTGTCCCTCCTGAGCTGGGCAGCCCAGAGCTGGATGCAATATTGCAGGTGAGGTCTCAGCAGGGCAGAGCAGAGGGGGAGGAGAACCTCCCTGGCTCTGCTGGACACACTCCCCTGGACACACTTGTCCACCAGCACTCCCAGGTCCTTCTCCTCAGGGCTGCTCACTCTCACTGCTGTCTCTGGTGCTGTTTCTCCAGCCAGGACCATTGGCAGTCCCAGTCCCACTGCTGCTGCCCAGGGCAGACAGCACAGGCTCATGACTCAAATACCTCAATGGAGTTATAAAACCCACTGCCAAAAATTGCAGCAAATAACTATGCAGAGACATTCTGTGTGGAAGAGGCCTTAAAGCTCATCCAGTCCAACCATTCCCTAACCCTACCAAGGCTGGGGCAAGGCCATGGCCCTCAGCATCACATCTCTGCCTCTTGGAAACCCCTCCAGGGACAGGGATGCAACCACCTCCCTGGGCAGCCTGTGATAGTCTCTGAGAACCCTTTCAGGGAAGAAGTTTCTTCTGATGTCCAACCTAAACCTCCCCTGGGGCAACTTGAGGCATCTCTTGTCCTTATCACTAGAGAGAAGAGCCCAACCCCAACCTGAGGCTCCAACCTCCTCTCAGGGAGCTGTAGAGAGCCAGAAGGTTTCCCCTCAGCCTCCTCTTCTCCAGGCTGAACACCCCCAGCTCCCTCAGCTGCTCCTCCCCAGCCCTCTTCTCCAGACCCTTCCCCAGCTTGGTTGCCCTTCTCTGGCCCTGCTCCAGCCCTCAGTGTCCTTCTGGGAGTGAGGAGCCCAGAACTGAAGCCAGGATTCAAGGGGCAGCCTCCCCAGTGCCCAGCCCAGGGGCACAGCCCCTGCCCTGCTCCTGCTGCCCACACCATTGCTGATCCAGGCCAGGCTGCTGGTGGCCTTCTTGGCCAGCTGGGCCCCCCCGGCTCACCTCCACATCGTGGGGGGTCACACAAGGTTGCAACAGTGATGTTTCTCCCCTCTCCTCTCTTTTCCTTGCTGCTCTGCCTCTTTGAAACCCCTCCAGGGATGGGAATCCAACCACCTCCCTGGGGAACAGTTGTGCAAAGAGCAAGCTCCAAGTCAGCAGAGCTAAAGGGAAAGCACTTTGCATGCCACACGCTCATTAGCCTCACAAACCTCCTCCCCTTCCCTCCTGCCCTTCTCCCACTCAGTTTGCCCTCTCCTGACAATTTAAGCTACTTTCTGCAGAAGAGCAGCTCAGGCTGCCAAGCTGGGCTATAAGCAAGTGTGGCTGGCTGGTTGGTGTAAATCCCCCACATCATTTCTCTCTCTCTTGGAAGAATTCTGCAGGCACTTCTCTAAGAGAGCAGCAGCAAGAATCAGCTGGCTGCTAATTTCCCCCGCCATTAAGAAGTTCTTCATCGCCTCCTCCTACAACTGAGCTGCTGAACGCTCTGGAGTCATGAATCTGACCTTATGTCCTGTGCTCCTCATGCTACAGCATCTCTGTGAGCACCCAGCAAGGCTCTTCCCAGCTTGCTTTCCCTTCCTGCTGCATACAAATATCCCACAATGAACAGTTCCCTCCTGCACTGATTACCAGGAAGGCAGCTGCCAGATTTTAGGAGTCCTCATCGTTCCTTATCCAGAGGAACCCTCATCACTCCTGTCCAGAGGAGTCCTCATCACTCCTGTCCAGAGGAGTCCTCATCATTCCTTATCCAGAGGAGTCCTCATCATTCCTTATCCAGAGGAACCCTCATCATTCCTTATCTAAAGGAACCCTCATCATTCCTTACCCTCATCATTCCTTATCCAGAGGAACCCTCATCACTCCTGTCCAGAGGAACCCTCATCATTCCTTATCTAGAGGAACCCTCATCACTCCTGTCCAGAGGAACCCTCATCATTCCTTATCCAGAGGAACCCTCATCATTCCTGTCCAGAGGAACCCTCATCATTCCTTATCCAGAGGAACCCTCATCATTCCTGTCCAGAGGAACCCTCATCATTCCTTATCCAGAGGAACCCTCATCATTCCTGTCCAGAGGAACCCTCATCATTCCTTATCTAAAGGAACCCTCATCATTCCTTACCCTCATCATTCCTTACCCTCATCATTCCTTACCCTCATCATTCCTTATCCAGAGGAACCCTCATCATTCCTATCCAGAGGAACCCTCATCATTCCTTACCCTCATCACTCCTTACCTAGAGGACTCCTCACCATTCCTTATCTGGAGGAACCCTCATCACTCCTTACCTAGAGGAGTCCTCATCATTCCTTATCTTGAGGAGCCCTCATCATTTCTTACCCTCATCACTCCTTACCTAGAGGACTCCTCACCATTCCTTATCTGGAGGAACCCTCATCACTCCTTACCTAGAGGAGTCCTCATCATTCCATATCTTGCCACCAGCAAATTTATTACATTTCAGTCATTTGATCAGGCCTGCTCATGGGGGCTCTGTCCAAGAGAGTCTCCCAAGGAGTGGTATCTGGAGTGAAACCTTTGGTTGCTCTTTGGTGCTTGGTAAGATGCCAAGTCCTGGGGAACACCCAGGACACAGTTTTGGAGGGGTTAATAAACTACAGCATTTCTTCATTGCATTGTAAGTGACACATCCACAATGTCCAAGACTTAGAATCACTGAGTGCTTTGGGTTGGAAGGGACCTTCAACATCATGCAGTTCCAACTCCCTGCCATGGGCAGGGACCCCTCCCACTAGCAGGTTGCTGAAGGCCTCATCCAGCCTGGCCTTGACCATTTCCAGGCTTGGAGCCTCCACAGCTTCTCTGGGCAACCTGTTCCAGTGCCTCACCACCCTCCTGGGGAAGAATTTCCTCCTAATGTCTCCTCTGAATCCAGCTTCTCCCAGTTTGAAGCCATCCCCACTCGTCCTGTCCCTCCCTGTCTTTGTCAAAGGTTCCTCTTCAGCTCTCCTGTGGCCCCCTTCAGACCCTGGCAGGCTGCTCAAAGGCCTCCCTGGAGCCTCCTCCTCTCCACTCCCTCAGCCTGGCCAACTCCCTCAGCCTGGCCTCACAGCAGAGGGCTCCCAGCCCTCCCAGCACTGCTGTGCACAAATACTTTATAGAATCCTAGAACCCTAACATTGTTGTGCTCGGAAAAGGCCTTTAAGCTCCTCCAGTCCAACCATTCCCTGCCAAGGCTGGTGCTAAGCCATGGCCCTCAGCACCACGTCTCTGCCTCTTTGAAACCCCTCCAGGGATGGGGATTCAATCACCTCCCTGGGCAGCCTGTGCCTGGCTTTGAGAACCCTTTCAGGGAAGAAGTTTCTTCTAATGTCCAACCTAAACCTCCCCTGGTGAAAGTTCAGGCCACTTCCTCTCATCCTGTCACTTTTTACTAGGGAGAAGAGACCAGCCCCCAGCAGCTCTCAGCTGTAACCACAACCAAATCAAACAATTTCTTCACAGCCATCAAAGGGGCTGCTCAGGTCTGTTTGGATCCCCAGCCTTGTGTACAGCATCATTGTGCCCAGCCTGTAGTGACAGGATGAGAGGGAATGGATTGAGGCTCAAGGAGGGCCCTGAAGGTGATCAGAGGGATCAAGAGCCTCACCTATGGGGACAGGCTGGGAGAGTTGGGGCTGTTCAGCATGGAGAAAAGCAGGCTCCAGGGAGACCTCAGAGCAGCCTTCCAGTAGCTGAAGGGGCTCCAGGAGAACTGGGGAGGGATTTGTGACAAGGGTTGGGAGTGACTGGATGAGGGACAATGACTTTGAGCTGGGAGAGGGGAGACTGAGACTGGAGATGAGGAAGAAATTCTTTGCAGTGAGGGTGGGGAGACACTGGCACAGGTTGCCCAGGGAGGCTGTGGCTGCCCCTTCCCTGGAGGTGTTGAAGGCCAGGCTGGGTGAGGCTTGAGCAAGCTGTGCTGGTGGGAGGTGTGCCCTGTCAGGTGGGGTTGGAAGTGAATGTTCTTCAAGGTCCCTTCCAACCTAAAGCATTCTGTGAATCTCTGAATCATTGCTCTCCATTTCTACCAGTCCAGCACATTCACAGTGCTGGTGCCTACCAACCACTGCCTCTCCTGCCTGAAGGACAAATATAACCCAAAGGTTGCTGGCTAACACAAGAACCATTGTGTTCCTCCTGAAAGAAAGAACCCAAGCTCTTCAGTGCCGGAGATCTCTATATATAGCCCTACCCATGAAGAGACCAGCAGGTGCTGGGAGGCACTTTTCTCACTACCTGGAAGGACTTCAGGGGTAGTGACACTGGAATACTACAAATACCTACTGAGAGCTGTAAAATGAAACCCTGGGCCAGAAGAAGGGGGGGGGAGGGGAAGCATCTGTTAAAAGAAAGGGAAATGCTTGGTGGGGAAGTGAGGGGACAGGCACCTGGGGCAGTTAGGAAGGGCACTACCCAGAGGCTCAGATAAAGGTTCAGCTGCTTAACTCACTGCACTTGAACAACCAACAAAGGAAAATGAGAGCAGGAGATGTGAGGACAGCCTGGCTCAGCAGCAGGGCTGGGAGATAGGAGCAGGGGGAATGGAGAAAAAAATGGAGCTGCTGGCTGGAGCTGCTCTGCTCTGGAGACAGACTGAGGGAGTTGGGGTTGTGCAGGCTGGAGAGGAGAAGGCTCCCAGGAGACCTTCTGGTGGCCTTCCAGGATCTGCAGGGGGCTCCAAGCAAGCTGGGGAGGGACTTTTGAGGGTGTCAGGGAGGGATAGGACTGGGGGGGGATGGAGCAAAAGTAGAAGTGGGGAGATTGAGATTGGCTGTGAGGAAGAAGTTGTTGGCCATGAGGGTGGTGAGAGCCTGGCACAGGTTGCCCAGGGAGGTGGTGGAAGCCTCCTGCCTGGAGGTGTTTGCAGCCAGGCTGGCTGTGGCTGTGAGCAACCTGCTGTAGTGTGAGGTGTCCCTGCCCATGGC